>NW_016107519.1:1511431-1691630 GCF_001604975.1 Cebus imitator | reverse complement strand
AGGCCAAGTGTGGTGGCTCACGCCTGTAATACCATCACGTTCAAAGGTCAAATCTGGAGGACTGCTTGAGTCCAGGAGTTTGAGGCCAGCCTGGACAAAATAGTGAGACTCCCGGCTATAAAAAAATTAAAAAAAATTAGCCAGGTGTGGTGGTGCACACCTGTAGCCCCAGCTATTCAAGAGGCTGCAGCAGGAGGATTGCTTGGGCCCTAGAGTTTGATGGTATAGTGAGCTATGATTGTGCCACTGCACTTTAACCCAGCAACAGAGCAAGACCCTATCTCAAAAACAAAACAAAACAAACAAAAAAAACCACCAATACAAATAAAAAAAATAAGTTATAGAATATAACAACTATTTACATTGTATTAGGTATTATAAGTAATCTAGGGATGATCTGAACTATATGGGAGGATATTTGTAGGTCATATGCAAATATGATGCCATTTTATATCAGGGTCTTGGGCATTCTTGGATTTTGGTATCCAAGGGAGCTCCTAGAACCAATACCCCATGGATAACAAGGCGCCACTGTACTTGCTAGAATGTCAAACACTTCCAGCTGCTAAATATAATGGATACTTCTCAGTCCTTGGCTCACTCAACTCCCTAAATTTACTTGGTTTTCATATTTGATAAATTTCTTTAACACTTTCTGCTTGGCTTCTGTAATAACACTCTATTGGTGTTCCTCTACCTCTCTGATCACTCTGCCCCATCTACTCCCTTAAATAGTGGTGCTCTTCTGGATGCTCTTGGAGGCTTCTTATCTTTTATTTTAAATACTCTGCCTCATCCCCTCTTCCAGGGCTTTAATTAACATTGATGTTTTAATAATTTATCTGTAATTGCTCAGAGACTTTGAAAAAGTTACCTCCTACTTACTATGTTATTATGTTTTATAAACACCTGTTAAATAACATGGTGGAGATCTCATACTGTAATTCCTTGATAATACTTCAGTTAAATAAAACACATAACTAGAAATTTAGCAACATATCAAAATTACCTTTATCGCCAAGGTCTCTGAAAAAAGTTGATCCACAACCAGCTGTTTGGATCCCTGACAGTGTATCCTCGATGTCCTTTGAACACACATATTAAAATTTTAACTAAAAGTTCATTTTCTATCTTACCAAAAACAAACCCCACCTCCTCCCACATGTTGCTTACCTTTTTTGTCAGTTTCTTGACCAAAGTTTTACCTACAACAAAGAACAAACATTATTTAGTATCCATTTTCTTTGGTAAAACTCAAGTTGCAGAAAGAAAATTATTTAAAAGACAAAACAATCAAATATTTATTTAAAAAGACCTGTAATTTTAGTTAACACCTTAAACCATAATTATGAGTCAGAGAATTCTAAGACTAAACACAAAGACACTATAATTTTTTGCAAGATCCATTTTCAATTTCACTCACCCTATTTCATACATATGAAATCGTATATAACCATCTATGACTTATCTTAGTTGTCTGAGCCATATGATTATTAAAACCACTCTCTTTTTCAGTTTAATTGATTTAGAAAAAAACACTCATGATTTAGAAAGCTTCCTTTTTTTTGTAAATCTGGAAAGTCCTCTTAGGCTTATACTCTCCAGTCCAATGTAAAAGTCTAGCCAACATAACCATCCATTCTAAAATAGTCACTTTAAATAACTTCCTATTGGATAACAGAGATTTAAAATGCTTTCAGGTTTTCAAGCCATCTTCTTCATTTTCTATATAACTTTCCTCATATCCACCATAATTCTAAAGCCATGATACTGTTTCTTTTTTTTTTTTTTTTAGGAGTTATTCTGATGATAGCCTCATTTTAAACATCTAGAACAAAACTGAAAAATGTTTTATTTTTGTCTCTTATATAAGTATATATAGCACTAACTTTGCTTACTGATCTCAAAATTATCTTGTCTATGAAGCTCCTTCAGTACAATTACACAGTCTGTGAATATTCAGGTGGCACATTAAAAAAAAAATGAGTGCTTTTAGATGTGCCTTTTCTACAGTTTGGGTTGCATAATTTGGAAGATAAATCTACAAGGGCAAATTCTATTATTTGGTGTTAGTAAACTGTCAAGACTTTATTTTTACATTATTAACCAAAACATTTAGTTGTGAATATGACTACATACTTTTTAGAAACATCTATGACTATGTTTGTAAGCTTAGGAGTTGTTATTTTCGGATAATTTTTATTCATTGGAGAAACTATTAGGTGACAGCCAAAGCCAAAGAGCCCCAGAATCTACTGTTAGGTGGTGTCATAGTACCAAATAATCCAATAGATAAAAATTACAATTTAATGTAAAAACGGAAGTGAGTGAATGTGTATATAATATAGTAACATAATGCTGATAATGAACTCCAGAAAACTGTGTAATACATGTATTTACTTATCTTTACACAGTCAATTAATTTAAAAAAGAAACTGGTCAATATTTCTATGCTTTTCCTAGAGTTATGCCACAAATATTCATTCATGTGCTCTTTTATTTTTAGACAATTAAAATTAGTCTTATCTATTTTTAAAAAGGAGATTAAGCTTTACACCCAACTTAGAAAGTATTCTAGAAAGCAATGATTGACGTTTTGAAGGCAGAAGAGGAACAAGAATTTGAGGTAGCAAAATGGATGGTATCTAAGAGTTTCTTTAAAATCAGATTATTTCTAAGGAGTTTTATCTGTTTGAAGGCTAGATTCCTTTTTGGTCTTTCAGAAATCTGTAAAAAAAAAATCCTTCTACTTGAAACTGAGTGAGTAAAGAGGGTAATATTTGCTTCCCTGCAGCTAGAAGTCTGGCTGCCAAATAGCTAAGCCAATAAAATTCATTACTATGTGAATGAAATACCACAATAAAGTCATGAACTAATTGAATAATATAATGCCGGAAATACAGGTAAAAAATAAATTATAAAATCTATGGAGGCAGATTTCATACTTGTCTTACTTTTATGTAGGTCAGTGCTAAACATTTAAATATCTGTTGACCGAATAACTGAATAAACAAGTCAGAAAAAATTTCACAATGTCTTCTTATCCAGGTCCCTGTCTTTTGGATAATTATACCATTTTACATGTAAAACAAATTGGCAATAGGAATTAGGTAACAATATGGGCATTGAAGGATTTATTTTCATATTTCATATAGAGTTTTCAAAAACAGGTGTTAGACTCTTTGAATTCCATGGTAGTCGTAAAAGGAAAAAGAACCTGTGACCTACTTTCAACACTTAACAAAAGTGAATAATTATGCACAGTAAAAACTGAATAATTATGCACGGTAAGATTATAGAGGCAGTTTTGCTGCTTTTGATGACTTCATGTAGATTACAAGTTCTATTTGATATGTATATAAAAATTTGATCATCACAAGTGGGAAAACCACATACTTAATGCAGTTTAAGTTATAAAAACCCCTCTTGAAATTCTTTTTTAAAAATTGAAATGGAATAAATGATTAGAAAATAAGAAATTAACTTTTTGGCTAAAAGTTTAGAAGCTATTATTTTATATAAGATTCACTTTTAGATTTAAAAAAAGACAAGGAAGAGACACTAGGAGTGAACACCTATTCTCTCCTGCTTCCTCTTTCTCTTCAGTTAATGTACTTTTCCCTGAGTATTATGAGAGGGTGTGGTGTTTCAAATCCAGGACACTGTGGTAGGATTTGTTTAGGTAGACGGTTGTCTCACCCAGGCTTCTTACTCTATACTACTTGCTCACAGGCTGCATCAGAAAAAAAACAAGAGCAGCAAAGTAAGAGGTCCATGGTCCGACCTGCACACCAGGAGCCATGACCTTATTTCTCCTGACATCAGTAACAAGGCAAGGCCACATTAAATATACCTAAGTATTTCTGGACAATATTTTTCTATTTAAGGATAAAACCCATCTGGCAAATAATCCAATTTTTCCTTCTGTTTTTGCTTGAGTTTGTTTTTTTCAATGTGGGGTATAGGGGGTGGCTCCTGTCTCTCTTTCTTTGGCTATTTCCACATTCACACAAATAAAAAATTTAGTCTCATTATTTTCACAGCTATTTTATATGTACTCATGCACTTATAATATGAAAATAACAGAATGGGGGAAAATAACAGAATGGGGCAAAAAAACAGGAAAAATGATCTAGAATTGAGATTGTAATGTTTCTTCGTATGAATATGAAAACAAGAAAAACACATTGGGTTTTTTTGTTTTTGCAGGAGCACTAGGACAGAATTTTGGCTCAGGAAGTATAATGAAAAGGATTCCACCTACACTAGAGAGTCCACCATGTGTTTTTTCACTATTTACAGAGCATTTATGAAGTAAAATCCAGATACAGCATATCTTGTTATAGGTAAGCAGACCTTTTAATACTTAAAATAATAAAGTTGCATCTATACACATTAAGCGTTCTTACAGATCAAATAAATCTGCCTCTAGCTAAAATAAAATTATTTGATAATCATAATTACAAAAACAATACCAGCACTACATAACCTAATTTCATATTGTAGAGGTTAGGAATCTTCCCATACATAAAAATTAGACAATAGACACATTTGCTTCTTTGCGTAACTTTTTCATAAATGTATGGGAAAAGTTGACATTGATATTGAATCAGCATAAGACAGGGATAATTACTCTAATACATACTTTTATTCAGTCACAGCTATTATGGAAACCAAGGCAGAAGATGATGCATTAGCAAAACTAACCTTCCTCATATCACTAATAAAAGTGGTAAAAGCCACAGCTAACATCACACTAAAAGCTCTCAGCTTTTCTTCTAAGAACTGGAATGAGACAAGGATGCTGCTCACTCTCACCCCTCTTATTCAACACAGAACTGGAAGTCCTGGCCAGAGCAATCAGGCAAGAGAAAGAAAAATAAAGGGCATCCAAATTGGAAAGGAAGAAGTCAAACTGTTCCTATTTGCAGACAACATGATCTTATACATAGAAAAACCTAAAGACTCTACCAAAAAACTCTTAGAATAAACAAATTCAGTAATGTTGCAGATATAAAATCAACATAGAAAAATCAGTAGCATTTTCTATATGCAACCAATGAACTAAGAAATCAAGAAGGCAAATCCTATTTGCAATGGGTACACACACACACACACAAAAAAAAAACAAAAACAAAAACAAAAAAAAACAAACAAAAAAAACTGGGAATAAATTTAACTGAGGAGGTGAAAAACCTTCACAAAAATAACTACAGAACCCTGATGAAAGAAACCGAGACAGTAACTTCTGATGGGCATTAACTCCAGACAAACAGAAAAACATCTCCTGCACATGGATCAGAAGAATTAATGTTGTTAAAAGGACCACACTATTCACAGCAATCTGCAGATCCAACGTAATCCCTATGAAAAAAACAATGACACTCCTCACAGAAGTAGAAAAAAAGTCCTCACAAAACTAAAAACAGAATTACCATATGATCCAGCAACCCCACCACATGCCATTCATCCAAAGGAAAAAAAAATCAATGTATCAAAGAGGCATCTGCATCTCCCACCATGTTTACTGCAACAGTATTTGAAACAGCCAAGACATGGAATCAATCTAAGTGTCCAACAACAGATGAAGAACAGATAATGAAAATGCGGTATACGCACACAATGGAATATTATTCAGCCATTAAAAAAATAAAATCTTGTCAGTAACAGCAACATGGATAGAACTGAAGGACATTATCCTAAGTGAAATTAGTCAAGAACCAAAAGTTAAACACCCAATATTCTCACTGATATGTGGGAGCTAAAAAAAAGTTGATTTTGGCTGGGTGCGGTGGCTCACACCTGTAATCCCAGTGCTTTGGGAGGCTGAGGCGGGCAATCACCTGAGGTCAGGAGTTCAAGACCAGCCTGACCAACATGGTGAAACTCTGTCTCTAATAAAAATACAAATATTGGCTGGGTGTGGTGGCGCATGCCTGTAATCCCAGTTACTCGGGAGGCTGAGGCAGGAGAATCGCTTGAACCCAGGAGGCGGAGGTTGCAGTGAGCTGAGACTGCGTCATGGTACTCCATCAAGAGGGAAACTCCATCTCAAAAAAAAAAGTTGATCTCATCGAAGTAAAAAGTAGAACAGGGTATTCTAGAGGCTGGGAAGGGTGCGAGGAAGAGAGGGATAGGAAGAGATTTGTTAAAGGATACAAAATTACAGCAAGACTGGGGGGCAAAGTTCTAGTGTTCTATATGCTACTATAGGGTGACTACAGTGAGCAATAATACATTACATAGTTTGAAAGATCTAGGAGGAGGAAACTGAAAGTTCTCAACACAAAGAAATGATAAATGTTTGAGATGCATATATTAATTACCCTGATATGATCACTACACATTACATGTACTGCAACGTCAGCATGTACCCCATAAATATGTACAATTATGTGTCAATTAAAAAATAAAAATCAACAAACAAAACATTTTAAGTAGTAACTGAAGAAAAAAAGAGAACAAATGCAGTGTGCTATTTTCCTTCAACAAAATATATGGCTTGTTTATGTTTGCTGGAATATTTAAATAGTGAGTGTAAAGATATTCTCTGGCTGTATTTTTTCTGAAGGGAGACAAATGGTTATTCCCTAAAATGCCTAATGCCTAAAACTGGCTTCCTTGCCAATCTCCAAAGTATAGTTTTCAAATACATTTAAGTTGTTTTGGAAAGGATAAAAAGACTTCTTTTTTTTTTTTTTTTGGCCACCTCAAGCATTATGAAATAATAAGAACATATTTAATTACAAATGATCTAAAGGGAAAATACAGCAGCTAAGAGATTTTATAACGTGGGGGTGGGAGAAGTAAGGGAAAGCTCCAAATATGAGCTGCTTAAGCTCTTACGTATTAGTATGAATTAGCTCAGAAAATTGAGGTTAAAAGCATTATGCACATGTTGTGTTAAGTTCTGAAATAGGAATGTGTTGGAATGTTCTAGGACCAGATGGCAAGTCCTGCCAGTCTCTTCTATTGTGGTGAGAAGGCAGGAGAAGCTGAGTGCCAAGGCGAGTAGTTTTGGCAGAGGAGGCTGAGGTGGTTCCTATCTAATGATTTCTATTTTATCTGGAGCTAGGTGGTCGGGAAGGTGTTAACAATAGCTGGAGGCCTGCAGAAGCTCGGCATGACACATCTGAGATTGCTAGTATAAAAAATACAACTGATTTTTATACAGTGGTGCTCTATCCTGTGACCCTGATAAACTTTCTTATTAGTTCTAATAGCTTTAATATTGACAGATTCTTTGGCATGTTCTACATAGGTAATCATGCTGTGTATAAACAAAGACAGCTTTATTTCTCCCTTTTATATGTGGAGGTCTCATTTCTTTGTCTTCCCTTTTTGCATTGGCTAGATCTTCCAGTACAATGTTGAAGACAAGTAGTGAAAATGGACAGCCTTGCCTAGTTCCCGATCTTAGGGACAAAACATTCCATCTATCGTCATTAAGAATATTAGCAGCTGGCTTTATGTACATATTGCCTTTTATTACCTGGTCTCAGAAGTCTCATAATGTCTCTACCGCACATGCTCTATGAGTTGAGGCAGCCACAAAGGTTCAAGGGGAGGGACACAGGCTCCACTTTTGATGGGGAGTGATAAGGTTCTAGAAGAGCATGTGGGACCAGAAATAGTATTTTCATTTTTGAAAATACAAATGCTACAGCATCTTAATAAGTTATCTCCTCATATACCATATTCTTCCTTTTTCTGCTTTACCTAGGGAAATTCTATCCATTCTTCTCATATCCTCTGTGAAATCTCTTACTATTCTAGCCCTCTTTGATCTCTCTGCTGAAATGTTGTCAGATTTTAGTCTATTACTGAAGCTCCTACACTACATCATGAATTCTATCAATGTAATAATAGTATGTTTTATTCACCACTATATCCCCAAGGCCTAACACAGTGCCTGTTACATAAGGTAAATCAAATACAAATTTAAAGAAATGTATAGATTTTAACTTATTTCATTACATAATAGTTTGTACTGATTGATGTATTTACGAATCTATCCAACATCTGTACCAGGCACTGTGCTAGGTTGGGAATATGATGTCAAGTAAGACAGACCTTGACTTGAGGCTGTTAACAGAGGAACTGTAGATGGGGTAGACACGGGTGTCTATGTGTACTTGGGGTGGGGATGGGGGCAGAGCATCTGCAGTGCATATGGAGTTGTTCACCTGAGATGCCTCTGGTACTACTTAGAGATGTTCAAGAGACAAGGAATATATCGGTCTCGTGGTCAGGTGAGAAGTCTGATCTGGAGATACGGGGTGTGAAAATCAGTGTTAAGGAAACAGGTCAATCACTGATGTGGATAAGATCATCAAGGAAGAAGAGTCAAAGATATATGAAAATCTATATTCACTATAGCATTACTCGTAAGATTGGAAAAAATATAGGCAAATGTCCTACCACTAGGGAACCAATTAAATAAATTATGGCATATTAATAAAACAGTGTTGTGCAGTCACAAAACCAATATTTTAGAAAACATATTTATTGGAGGTGGGGCATGGTGGCTCACGCCTGTAATCCTAACACTTTGGGAGGCCAAGGCGGGCAGATCACCTGAGGTCAGGAGTTCAAGACCAGCCTAACCAAGATGGAGAAACCCTGTCTCTACTAAAATATAAAATTAGCCTGGTGTGGTGGCACATGCCTGTAATCCCAGCTACTTGGGAGGCTGAGGCAAGAGAATCACTTGAATCCAGGAGGTGGAGGTTGCAGTGAGCTGAGATTGTGCCACTGCACTCCAGCCTGGGCAACAAGAGCAAAACTCTGTCACGAAAAAAAAAAATTATTAACAAGGAAAATAACTCACCATCCATTATATATAAAAAATTAGGATATAAAAACAGCAATATAAAGCTAAAGGATGGTCTCAAATTTGTAAAAATAAGTGTGTTAATGTTGGTTATTTCTGAATGGTGGTGACAATCTGGTTGACTTTATTTTCTGCTTTATGCTTTGTAATGTTTCAGTTTCTAACATGAACATAGGTTTTATTATAGAAACGTCTTATTTCTTAATCTAAAATATGTAGCTGCTAATGTTTACCTGATGAATATGGTTAAGGTCTTAATACAGATTTTGTGGATAGGCGGCTTTAATCTTTTAAACTTTTAGACTTTTAACTGAAAATATTAGTTTTAACCTATAGCAGCTACAGGTCTTCTCACATTCTCTAATTTAATCATGTCAACAACACTAAATGGTAGACACTGTTATTTTATACATCTGGAAACAGGCCAGGTCAGGTAGTTTACCCACGGTTACAACTGGGCTAGTGAAGCTGTGGAGAGAGGACTGTCTCCAGGTCCGGTTTTACTGCAATATGCCACCCTTTACAACAGTTGACACCTGGCATCTCCAGACACCTTCACATATGTTATAAATATTCCTCAAACTTGTCTGATGAAACAGTCACCTGGAGGGTACTTGCTAAGCATACAAGAATCTAAGAAAGGTAGGTAGACAGATGGTGGGAGAGTATACATGGATTCTACTGCTCTCAGACCTTATGAATCAAAATTTCCCAAGGTCGGGGAAGGGGAAGACAAGCTTGAGAGTCTTTAAACAAAGGCCTCTGGCAAATTTACTATCAGGCAAGTTTGTGAAATTCTATTATCACATTAGATAACTGATACTCAATTTTACAGAGCAGGAAACAATCTCAGAGAGATTAGGAGATGAGCCCCAAATCAGATTAAGCGACGGTATGCGGTGGCAAAAACAAGAACTACATAGTTTAACTGCAATTAGTTTTCAAATTTAAGATTCATTTGTGGAATTTCAAAGTCCAAGATAAATTCGCAAAGACGTGGGGTCACACGAGCAACTCTGACACATGCACCATAATAAATTCTATGGTCACCGTAATTATAACTCTTTGAGAGCAATGAACTGGTTAATCTGAATTTGGCTGTCCGGGTTGGCCATTTATTTATTATTTACTTATTTATTTGCAACAAAATCTCTTATGCTGTAAGTTTAAATAAGGGCATACCGTATACTGGTATAAGGAGCAGTCAACACCACATAGGGCAAAACTCTGTGGTGTCTTTCTAAAGGCCTCTTTGCAGTTCAGCACTTGTGCAGCTGAACATGGTGGAGAAAAATAACCATAATTATGCTGAACAAACTCACTTTAACTTTATAATAATAACCTCAAGTGGGACTTTAATAAGTGGTATCTGTTTTGCGACCCATTTTTGCTTACCCTCAGCTAGTTATTAAGAATTTAACAGAGGTTTAAGTTGTGGCCTCAGGCTCCTGGATGTGTAAAAAGAACCTTCAAAGAATTTAAGCTAAAATCACAGTCTAACAGGTGGTAGAGTAGACGTTTTTAAAGGGCAGAGATAGTACTGTTTTAGTTTCCATTAAATATTATTACCAACAATGATTGTAAGGTCTAGCTGCATACACGGGAGCTACAGATATCTGCTTGCTTTAACTTAGAACCTAAGGCAATATCCACTCTATCTCAGCCCAGATACTTTTTGTTACATTAATGTATTAATTTTTGGTTTCCAGTTTCAACTTAATGCTGAGTTGCACTTAAAAATACTTCCTGCCAGGGATGGTGTTTTACACCTATAATCCAGTGCTTTGAGAGGCCAAGACAAGAGGATCACTTGAAGCCTGGAGTTTAAGAGCAGCCTGGACAACCAAGCAAAACCTCTGTCTCTACAAAAAATTAAAAAATTAGCTGAGCGCAGTGGCATGTGCCTGTGGTCCTAGCTACCTGGGAGACTGAGATGGGGGAACTGCTTGAACCTAGGAGGTTGAGGCGGCAGGGAGCTACGAGAGCACCCCTGTACTCCAGCCTGGGCCACAGAGCAAGGCCCTATCTCCTAAACAAAACAAAGCAAAATAAACAAAAACTTTTGTAGGGGTCTACCAATTATAGGAATAACATTCATTATAAAATCTTTAAAAGTTAGATATAGAAAATAATTTTTAAAAAACCTAAAATCACCCATGGTTGAAGAATTGTTATAATAACTGCCAATACTTTTGCATTTTCCTTAAGAAGAATGACAGTTAAGTTTCAGAGCCTCCTATATGCCAGGTACTTTGCTCTCTACTTGTGCTATTGGATCTTCACAACAATGCTTTGAGGCAGGTACTATTAGCACTCCCATTTTACTGATGAGGAAACCTAGGCTGAAAGAGTTTATATAACTTTGCCCACAGATGCAATACTGCTAAGTGGTAGAGTGAATGTTCAAACTCACTTTCTGTCCTTTTCTAGGACCTGTACTTTCAACTATACAGTAATGCCCATTCTTCTTTTGTCCTTCACTTATGTGTGTGGACTACAACTATCCTTTGATCTCACTGGGCCCTACAATCTATTTGAGTCTACGCTCTTTCCACTATTTCTCACTTGCTCATGTCCTAACTTGCCACCTGGCTCAGCTTCCATGGTCAACCATCAGACCGTTTCCCTTGTATACACATCTACTTCCTTGCCTCTCTTTCATTTTGTTATATGCTCTTGGCTAATCCCAACGCTGGCTAGATCCAACTCTCTGCCTATTCCATAGCAGCACGTTTGCAGCTGAAAACAGTGGAGAAAAAGAACCACAATCATGCTAAACAGGCTTATTTTATTTATTTTTTTATACTTTAAAAAATATATGGAATGCTTCACGAATTTACGTGTCATCCTTGTGCAGGGGCCATGCTAATCTTCTCTGTATTTTTCTAATTTTAGTATACGTGCTGCTGAAGCAAGAACATAGACTTAGTTTAACTTCATAATTAAAAACTTCAAGTGGGACTTTAATAAGGCTACTGGTGGCCATATTGTATTTCTCAATCGATCAACTTTCTTACTGTTTTATAAGGCTATTTCTGTAAACCTCCAATACTGTACCTTTCTTTACTCTCAGCTGATGGCCTGGTTTCCTAATTCACTGAGAAAGAAAGAAAGACAATAAACAACTTGACCAGTTGCCATTAGAAGCCCTGCGGTGTGTGTACCTTTTCTCCTGCTATTATGAAGGAACTCTGTGCTCCCACCTAATCCAAGCTTCCACTGTGCTCTCATACTCTTTCCCCTCTTGTCTTCACAAGGACTTGTTTTAGAAATTCTTCCTTCTTCCTGCACTGCCAAGTTTTCCCTTCTCATCTACCAACATGCGTTAAAAAATCCTCTTGATCGCATTTCCACCGCTGTCTGTTGCTTCATCTCTTTTTCTTTATGGCAAGCCACTCTGGGGTCTATTTTTTGTTTTTCCCATTTTTTCCTAAACCCACTCTAGTCGGGCTTTGGTGTTTATACCAATGCACCAAAACCGTTCTTATAAAGGTCACCAACAACCCTCATATTGCCAAATCCAACGGTCAATTCTTAGTCCTCATCTGACTTGATTTCTCAACAGCATTTTTCATAGTTGATTACTCCTTCTTCCTTGAAATGCTTTATTTAAATTTTCTCATAAAGTAAATTTTGAGATCTCATAAAGTATTTTAGCTTGAAATAGCACTTATATATTGAAGACTCTTAAATTTACATCTCTAATGTCTATGGAGTTTTCAGGATAGTCAAGACATGAAAGAAAGGAAGTTTTAAAGAATGAGACAGTGGAGAAAAGTGGTGGAACTAGAGGAGGGGGCGGAGGAATCAGCCTTAGCAGGGCAAGAGCACTCCTTCTAGTTTAAAAGGCCAGGAAGCATGTAGGCAAGTTCTTGGGTAGTAAGGGAGAGATCTGAAGAACTCCCTAGCTTATGGCCTTAATTTGCTCAGTTAAAAATAGGTCAAATAATATCATAAAAGTGAAAAAAGGATGTGATAAAAAGTTTGAAAAAAGCAGCTGGGTAGAGCTGATGAAGCAAATAGGAGAAAGCTAATTCATGTGTAAAATGATTTGAAAACTCTAGGTGAAGGTGAAGACTACGAATTTAGTGGCCCCAATCTGCACAATCACATGATTTTCTCCCAAAGCTGACAGCAGGCTAAGTCCGATAAGAAAAACAAATGGGAAAGATATTTGCAAGTAGTTATTAAACAGTGACAAAATGACAAACCTGTAGCTACAAGGGAGGAAAATGATCCAGGAGGAGCAAAGAGCTTGGGAACAATGGGATAGTTGAGACTAGAAAATTTATTAAATCTGAGAACAGGTGTACTGGGTATTAGAAAGTAGGCAAGGTAGAGACAACAATAAGCTGTTGCCAGAGAATGGGATTCTGAGATTTTAAAACTGGGACAATTCCAGGTAATGGACATGGGACATGAATAAGAATGAAGGTCACTGGAAATGAGAACTAAAGAACTATAAGGTTATAGAGATTCAGTAGAAAAGAATGTAAAGAAGGGAAAATGGAATTCTGGCTAGATAAGCCAGGTCTCAAAGCAGCACAGCTGACAGTTCTCAGAGTGCACACTGGAGGACTGAGGATGACAGTTTTCCCTCAAGCCTACCACGGAACCAGGAAGACTGAGTATCTACTTGAGAGGAGCATGGGGAGATGGTTTACATAAGCCTCATCAATTACTACTAATAAAGTCTATTATTTGCAAAAAATCCCAAAAGATAAATACCAGGTAAAAATAAGTTTAGGATCTAATAAATCTTACATTGTTTTTTATCTTTCTGTTTATTCATGGAGATCATGGGTCAGTGGGTTGGCCCTGTGTTTCCTTATTTTGCTGTTCATCATGATCTGTAGGAATGCAACCAATATTATTATTATTCTTATCCATGATGAAAAATGAAGATGAAGTACATCATATGCATAAAGGATGTATTATTTGGCCTGCAAAATTACTGCATTCTTGATTTAGCTAAATGCCTTCTGATAGTTTAATTGCATTCCAATGAATAATAAAAGTGGAAACATTATAATCTCTAATCATGGTTTATTTTAGTTCCTTGAATACATTTACAATGGCTATTCTGAAGTCTTTTTTCTGCTATATTTGATATCTGGTTGCAATCACAAGCAGTTTCTGTTGCCTGCTTTTGTTCAGTAGGGTCATATGTTCCTGTTTTTTTGCACATTTCACAATTTTCTGTTAGGAAATCTCATCTTTCAGATAATATACTATAGCAACTCTGGGTACTATTAGTAATTCCCTGCTCTCCCAGGGTTGTTACCGCTATTTGCTTATTTGCTATTTATTTGTTTAGTGCCAGGCTGCATTATTTTATGAAGACTGTCCCCCCTAGTGTTAAGCCTCTGACGCTGCTCCTCAGGGAGGCGGTTTTGGGTATGCCTACAGTCATCCTGGGATGACAGTAATTTTGGCAGCACTCTAGTTTCCTTTTTCTTGACCATACCAAGATGTTAAGCTCCACTAATTTGGGGTCCTCTGAAGGAATAATTTCCATGGTCAGTGTTTAATATTTGTTACGACCCCAAGAGGGCTCCTTACAGTTGTCTCTCTCCCTAGTTCTCTTCGGCAAAGCAGTCAGCCTACAGTTTAGCCTGTTACTTTCATTGAATTTGTCAATGTCCTCCCAATTACCTTTCAACACAACCTCCACCAGTTTTTGAGAGTGGATCTTAGGCTTGCACTTCTCCATTTTCTGTTGACAGTAAAGTCAGTTTCTTTGGGAAGAGATAAGGAGCTATTTGTTTTACCTGTTCCCCATACCCTCCACTTCTCACCCCACAAAATCTCGGGGCTAGGGCTCTGGGACTGTGAATGGGTCCAATGGTGTAACTTCAGGTCTTCTTGACTTGCCTCTCTCAGTGTGGAACCTGTCTTACAAGTTGAGACAAGAGCAATCGGGGTCCCAGTATTCACCTCCTGACTCAGAGTCCAAGGTGGAACCTCCATTTCACAGGTGAGGGTTGAGTGGGAGAAGGGAGCTCCCACTTCTCAGCTGCACTCCGCAGAACTAGCCTCAGCAACAAGTAGCTGGCGGCAGGATGAGAAATGCTGACGTCCTGTTTCTCAGGGAAGAAAGCCCTCTGAATGGCTACTGAGGGAAGAGGAAACCCTTTTGGCTACACCAGTTTGGAATGGGTTTCCATTCAACAAACTTGGACAGGGTAGGGAGGGAGTTCTTAGTTCAAGTATCATAGACTCTTACTTTTCTTATCCAATTTTAGTAGATTTTCTTAAACAGGTGATTTTTTTTTTTAATGTGCTGTACGACTCTAAGACCACTTCCAGAGACTTTAAGGAAAGGTCTTAAATTTTTTTCACCAGTTTCAGTGGGGAGTGGGCCAAGGGAGTTACTCATGCTGCCATGATAAAAGTTGATTAACTAAGTTTGTTCGCTTTTACTCAGTAAAATTCCATTGTGTGAATACACTGTAGCACAGTTTATTTATCCAGTCATTTGAGTTGTTTCCAGCTTTTTCTGGTAATGTAACACTGCTACTATAAGCATTCTTATACATATATCCAAAGCACATGGGCAAACATTCTTATTGCATATAGGGTATATACAGGAATGGGATTTGTATGTCAAAAGTTATGCTGGTTTCACTTTATAAAATAGTTCTAAATTATTTTCCAAAGCAGTAGTTTCCTTTTTTTTTTTTTTTTTTCCAAGACGGAGTCTTGATCCAGAGTCGTCTTGCCCAGGCTGAAGAGTAGTGGTGTGATCTTGCTCACTGCAACCTCCGCCTCTGGGTTGAAGTGATTCTCCTGCCTCAGCCTCCTGAGTAGCTGGGACTACAGATGCTCACCACCATGCCCGGCTAATTTTTGTATTTTTAGTAGAGAGAGGACTTCTCCCAAGTTGGCCTTCTTTTGATTAGTGTTAGGAATTACTCTATCTGTATCTTGGTATTTAAAGTGGGTTTCTTATAGACAACATACATAAAATACATATCTACAGTGATTGTCGATATAGCTGGATTGATATCTACCATATCTAATCATTTTTTATTCATTACACTTGAGTTTTTTTCATATTTTTTTTTTGTCTTCCACTCTTTTTTTGCCTTCTTTGGTTTTAGCTGAGTATTTTATATAACTTTATTTTCTCTTCTCTCTTAGCATGTCAATTCTATTTCTTAAAAAAATTTTTTTCAGTGGTTGTCCCAAATTTTGCAATATATATTTGCAACTAATCTAAGTCCACTTTCAAATAACACTATACTGCTTCATGGGTAGTGCAAGTATCTTATAATGACGCATTCTCAATTTCTCCCTCCTGTCCTTTATACCACTGCTGTTATACATTTCACTTATCCACATAATCTGATTATCCAATACTGTGTTGCTATTATTTTGATTAAACTGTTATCTGTTACATCAATTTAAAAAATGGGATTTAATTTTATACTCATGTATTCCTTTTCTAACTTAACTCTCTTCCTTTCTTCATGCCAAGTTCCTGATATATAATTTCCTTCTTTCTAAATAACTTATTTAAACATTTCTTGTAAATTAGATCCACTGGTAACAAATTCTCTCGATTTTTGTTTGTCTGAGAATGTATTTCATTTTCATTTTTGAAGGATAGTTTTTACTGGATATAGAATTCTACACTGGCAAATTTTTCTTTCAAAATTTTAAATATTTTATCCATCCTCTTACTGCTTACTGATTTACAAAAAGAAATGACACAATTCTTATCTAATGTCTATTAGATAAGGAGTTTTTGCTTCTTTGGCTTCTTTCAATATTTTTTCTCTTTGTTTCTTAAAATTTTTCTGTAGTTTGAATATGATATACCTAGGCATTTCTTGATATTTATTCTGCTTGGTGTTTTTCTGTGAACTTCTTGAATCTATGGCTTGATGTTTGTTAATAATTTTGGAAAATTCTCTGTCATTATGATTTCAAATATTTCTTTTCCTCTTTCTTTCTGGTATTTCTATTACTTACATGTTACACCTTTTGTAACTGACCCACAGTTCTTGAATATTCTGTTTTTCTCAGTCTTTTTTTTGTTTTGTTTTTGAGATGGAGTCTCACTCTGTCGCCCAAGCCGGAGTGCAGTGGCGCAATCTTGGCTCAGTGCAACCTCTGCCTCCCGAGTTCAAGCAATTCTCCTGCCTCAGCCTCCTGAGTAGCTAGGATTACAGACATGTGCCACCATGCCTGGCTAATTTTTGTATTTTTAGTAGTATTTTAGTAGAGACGAGGTTTCACCATATTGGTTAGGCTGGTCTCAAACCCGTGATCTCGTGCTCCATCCACCTTGGCTTCCCAAAGTGCTGGGATTATAGGCATGAGCCACTGCGCCTGGCCTTCTCTTTTTATTCCTCTTTGCTTTTCAAGTTGGGAAGTTTCTATTGACATATCTTCAAGCTCACTGATTTGTTTCTCAACCAGTTCCGTTATACTGATGAGCCCATCAAATGCATTTTTTTTTTTTTTTTTTTTTTTTTTTTTTTGTGTTTTTTTTTTTTTTTTTTTTTTGAGTCAGGGTCTTGCTCTGTTACCCAGGCTGGGGTGCAGTGGTGCAATCATAGCTCACGGTAGCCTCAAACTCTTGGGCTCAAGTGATCTTCCTGACTCAGCCTCTGAAGTAGCCAGGACTACAGGTGTGTGCTACCATGTCTGGCTAATTTCAAAGGTGTTCTTCATTTCTGTTACACTATTTTTGATTTCAAGCATTTTCTTTTGGTTTGTTCCAAGAATTTCCCTGCCTCTGCTTACATTACCCATTTTTAAATGCTGTGCATTTTTTCCATTAGAGCCCTTGGCATATTAATCATGTTATTTTAAATTCCTGGTCTGATAATTCCAAATATCTGTTATATAAGAATCTGATACTGATGTTTGCTTTGTCTTTTCAGATTGTGCTTTTTCTTTTTAGCATAACTTGTGACTTTTTTGTTGTAAGTGAGGCATGATGTATTGGGTAAAAGTTACTGAGGTAGACTGGCCTTTTATGTTTATCTGGCTAGGAACCAGTTGTGTTTACTGTAGTTGTAGGTGACAGAGGCTAAAATTTCCTCTGGTGCTTTTATTTATTTATTTATTTTTGAGACAGAGTCTCGCCCTGTCGCCCAGGCTGGAGTGCAATGGCTCAATCACAGCTCAATGCAACCTTCGCCTTCTGGGTTCAGGTGATTCTCCCACCTCAGCCTCCGAAGTAGCTGGGATTATAGGCATGCGCCACTATGCCTGGCTAATTTTTTGTATCTTTAGTAGACGGGGTTTCATTATGTTGGACAGGCTGGTCTCGAACTCCTGACCTTGTGATCCAGCTGCCTCAGCTTCCCAAAGCGCTGGGATTACAGGCATGAGCCATCGCACCCCGCCCCCTGGTGCCTTTTTTTTTTTCTCCCCTGTTGTCTTTTCTCTCCTTAAACAAGATCTGAGAGGTAAGTTCTTTCAGTATCTTCAGTACTGCCTTATTATTGTACAAGGGCCTGCTCTATCAATGTGGTGGTGAGGGGGAAAGAAAGGTAGGGATTGGACAGTCCTATGATCAGTTCTCAGTCTTTTAGTCAGACTGTGTGTCTGTGAAGGGCTGTGTTCTTCAAAAGCACTTCTCAGTTTTTTTGTTTTTCCACTCCCTTTGGTGAGACAAGAGGGCCAGAGGGAGCCAGATTTGGGAATTTCCATCGTCCCAGGTTGGCTGGGCTCCAGTAAAATAGTTTTCTTTCTGTGCAGGCCTTTGTTAAGGAAAATGAAATTCTCCGGGAGTATCTAAAAATGGCTAGTTTTCCCTCCCAATGAGTGAGTGGGAAGAGCATTTTTCTTAGATCTTCACTGTGAGAACCTGGTGGAGCTCTTCAAGGTAAAACTCACAAAAGCATATGGGCTTCTCAGTGGCTGGTTCTTCAGTAGTTATCTCTCAAGCTAGTTCACACTCAGATTCTAGCAATTAATTACTCTTTCAATATTCCCACCTGAAGCTGGCTCCATTATTGGGTTCTCAGTGGTTTCTGTTGGCAGTAAGCTGACTCTATGGATCTGCTTGCCTCCAGTTTCCAGGTCAGTGTGACTTCAATTCTCTGATGAATCTAAGGGCAATTCAAGATGACTAAGTGCATTACATGTCAGAGGCTAAACTACTTTTTAAGAGAAATCTTTTTGCATATCTTTGATTACTTATGTTGTAAACTTACTGCATTATGTCGGTAAGTATCTTTAAGGTTTCTGATACACACAAACTTCCCTGCAAAAAAGCTGTAAACAAAACAAAACAAAACAAAACAAAACAAAAACCAAGGCCAGGTGCAGTAGCTCACGCCTACAATCCTAGCACTTTGGGAGGCCAAGGCGTGCAGATCGCCTGAGGTCAGGAGGTTGAGACCAGCCTGGCCAACATGGTAAAATCTCATCTCTACTAAAAATACAAAAATTAGCCAGGCGTGGTGGTGGGTGCCTATAATCCCAGCTACTCAGGAGGCTAAGGCAGGAGAATTGCTTGAACCGGGAGGCAGAGGTTGCAGTGAGTCAAGATTGTGCCACTGCACTCCAGTCTGGGAGACAGAGCAAGGCTCTGTCTCAAAACAAAAAACAACTCCCCCCACCCCAAAAATCTGAACATATTTTAACCACCTTATTTTTCTGCTCACAAATCTTCAATGCTCCCTCAGGATTCAAGATGAAGTCCACGCATCCCTGCCAAATACCATTCATCTGGTGGTTGGAGAGGGTCACTGAAGTCTTCTAGATAATCCAGACCTATCTGTTTTTCAATTTGACTCCTCACTACTGTTCAAAGTAATCCTTTGGTTCCAGTGATTAGTGAATTGATTGTCCCTAGAATACAACATGATCACTCATTTTGGTTTTGTTCAGCATCCTTTGATGTTTAGGATGCTGTCCCATATCCTCTCAGCCTCTTCCAATTCAATCTACTATGCTGACTGCTCACCTTGCTCTCACCCATTTCAGCTGCTGCATATTTATAGAGTATTCCAGTACACTTTGGAAGGTGTGAGAAAGCCAACAAGTTTTCATAGACTCCTTCGTCAATATGGGCAGAGAGATGGGGCCAAATCTACTCTATGCAAAGTGAGGACTAGTTTAGATAACAAAACTAAGAATTTCTGAAATGGGAAATAAATGCAAGTTGGCTGCTTATGAAATAAAATCATGGAATTATAGTTTTTCAACTTCTTGTTCCTCATTTGTTCCAGGATTTCCTACCTATGATGTCATGACTGCATTAAGGAGCTCTCTCCTAACTTCTCAAATCTCGTTTCATTTTTTTTGGCTCAATTCAAAACATGGACAAAGTAATTACTAATGACATATTTAGTGGCATTTAAAACATAAACTATTTTTCCTGTCTCTTTAGAGAAACCTATATACAAAACAACTATTTTTAAGATAAATATAAAAGTTTAAGCAGTGTCATAAGAAAAGTCTAAATAGTAAGCAAATGCATGGTACAAAGATGATCATTAAAATGAAGAAAAGGTGTTATCAATCCTGAAAAACAGGGTTTTCAGCCCTAAAGTTTGATTTTATAAAAGAAAAAGACCCAACTCACGTTCTATTTGCTCAAACATCACTGAGAAGAGGAAGTCTCGTGGTGTCATATAATATTCTCCTTCATGTTCCAGTGAAGAAAACTGCATAAAGCGTTGCTTACGAAGAGACAGTTTCCCTATTATTCCATGTTCAACATTTTTCTAAAAGAAAAATACATTGCAATTTAAGATTTTTTCAGTGTTATTCTCAAACAGTCATTTCTAAGACAATCTTTAAAAAGTAATTTTCATGCTTGGATCTGACAATCCCCAAACTTTTAAAATCATTCATTTAACAAATATTAACTGAGTCCCTACTTTGCACTGATGATACAGCAGTGAATAAGACTTACTTGGGGGATGTGATATTCCAAAGAGGGAAAATGACAAGTAATGAATAAATGTATAAAATATTGTAAAACAGGTCAGGTGCGGTGGCTTATGCCTGTAATCCTAGCACTTTGGGAGGCTAAGGTGGGCAGATCATGAGGTCAAGAGACTGAGACAATCCTGGCTAATGTGGTGAAACCCTGTCTCTACTGAAAATACAAAAATTAGCTGGGCGTGGTGCTGGGCACCTGTAATCCCAGCTACTTGGGAAGCTGAGGCAGAGGATTGCTTGAACCCAGGGGGCAGAGGTTGCACTGACCCAAGATTGAGCCACTGAACTCCAGCCTGGTGACAGACCATNAAAAAAAAAAAAAAAAAAAAAAAAAGTTTTGACTGTTTCAAAAAATAAAAAATAAAATAAATAAAATGGTAAGAAGCACTACAAAGAAATATAAAGCAGGATAAGAAAGGGATAAAGTGGTAATATCTTAAGATAGTCAGAAAGACCATCTTAAGATATTCTTAATATCTTAAGATGGTCTTTCTAAAGAGGTAACATTTAGAGACTAAGTTAGGTGGAGTTAGTGTGTCCTGGGCTCTCTGGAAGAGTGTTCTAAGTAAGCAGAAAATCCATGACTTGGGAACAAGCTTGGTCAAGGAACAGAGGAAAGGCCAATAGTACCAGAGTGACTGAGGAAAAAGAGTGGCAGAAGAGAGACAGGAGGGCAACAGATCATGTAAAGTTGTGCTTTCATAAAGATAAAATATGACATATTAGACAGACAGCTGTTTTCAGAAATGTGAGAGAACAATGGGTAGAAGGAGCTAGAAGAAGGATGGGTAAAATATTGTAGTGGAAGAGTCTGCACCTCAGGCAGCAGGACTTAGACCCTGACTAAGTGCTAATGAAGACAGTATTGAAATCTATTTTTTTTTTTTTTTTTTAAGACAGGGTTTCACCATGTTGGTCATGCTGGTCTTGAACTCCCGTCCTCAGCTGATCCGCCCGCCTTGGCCTCCAAAGTGCTTGGTTTACAGGCGTGAGCCACCGCGCTCGGCCAGTATTGAACTCTTTATAACTAACTTTTCATTGAGCACCTTCTATGTGCTAGGCACTGTACTAATTAAGTACTTCACATAGATTAGTTAATCCTCACAATAACTTTGAACAGTAGATACAGAAGTAGATACAGAAACTGAAGAGTAAATGGCAGAGACAGGCTAAAAAATGAGGTGTGACTTAAAGGGTTTTGATCTCTTAACTACCACACTATCCTCCTAACATGACTGGGCACTGTGAACTAGGGAGACTGGAGGAAGATGACACAGCAGTTACCAGATACTTATGTCAATGCAAGACTCTTGATACAAGAACATATTACCTGTGGAATCCAATAGCAGGCTTTCATCCTGGACTGCTTTCTAACTGCATCCTGGAGTGCTGCTCTAACTTGACTATGGTATCCTTCCTGGACATGTCACCTACATTTCACACTTAATACTGATCCTATAATTCCCTGACACACAGGCAATGTTCAGTGACTGCTGACTTGAATTGAAATGGGAAAAACATGAATTCCAGTTGCTTAAATCTCTCCAAATTCAAAGCTGCCAACCCTCTTTTTTTGGCTGATTTCAGTTCTCTGACCAGAATGAATTCTCTCGCTTAATTAGATAATAGGCTTCCTTGAGCAGCTGGTTTTACAAATCTTTTGTGTTGTCAGTGCCTACCAGAATACTGCACATGTACAGAATATCAATAATATTGCAATGATCTGTACCCTATGCCTTTCCTTTTTTTCCCCTTAAATGACTACTACAAAAGTAACTCAAGGTGAATGTTTTAATCATGTAAGTCCATACCTATGCCAGTAATCAGAAAACTAAACTTTACTGATACTTTCTGAACATTTTATACACGAGGCAAATATACGTACACACATAGTAAAATATAAATATACGTAGCAATAGATATACCATTTTATTTAACAAATTGTTATTAAATATCTGTAGGAAAACAGTAGTAGATAAACTAATTCCCATCAGAAAGTACTAAGCGTTCTGGCAATGAATTTATAAGAAAGTATATGGCTGAGATAGGGATGAGAAGGTGGCTAAGAGTATTCTCAGTAAAGGTCATGGCATTTACCAAGTCCTAGATATAAGAGAGAACACAGCATATATTAGAGAAGTGAAAGAAGCTGAACATGGGCATATACACTGTTTAGATAATTTTTATATCTATAATGCTAATATATAAGATTAACAAAGTTAAACAGTCTATACAGAAAAAAAGTATATTCTCATATTCCTAAGTGAGTGTTGTCTCTTTTAAATTTCCTGATATCTAAGTTGTTCATGGCTGGCAAAAAAAAAAAAAAAATTATATATATATATATATATACACACACATATATATATGTTTTCAACCAACAATTTAATCCTTTTTGTAAAAATAAACAAGCTCTTCTTTCCAAACCTCAACCAACTAAAAAAGGTCAGCTACTCATTTATCTCTGTCTTCTACTGGTTCCATAACAAAACCAGCCATCAACTCTGTGTTTCTTCTGGTTGTCCTTTATCTTGTAGCAAACTTACCCTTTCCTGGTCCTAATTAATACCGAATCTCATCAAGAAGTAAAAACATTAACCTTCCATTTTCTTACAGCAAGATATAAAAACTAATTTCTTTTTTTTTTCCTCCTCATTCTGGTTTTTAATGGTCAAGGTGACAACAGTGTACAGTTTTTCCAGACCCATATGTAGGTTCCACAGTAATCTCCACCTGCTGGAGGATACACCATGACAGAGGCAATTGTCCCAGCAGGCCACTGTCAGTGTGGGAACTTTGCGATCAAAAGCATCAAGCCAAGTCTCTTTCTCAGGATGGGTCTTGGTTGAAACCACAAGCCCTTCTGCAGTTCTAGGTGGATGTAGTGTTGGTTCTTGGCTCATTGCAGGGGTGAAGCAGGAAAGAGAAAGAGACTGGTGAAGATCTGTTGGAAAGGACTGTTGGAAAGAGGATGGAGACACATTACAATTCCAAACCAGGAGCTCCTGAGTCAGCATGGATTCTAAGTCTCTTGTTTGTTTAATGGGGAGATGGTTCCATCCAAGAGCCCAACGGCCCTCCTCTCCCAAACCTGCATAGGAAGCAAACTTACAGGGGTGGTGGAGGGTCTTTATCAGGTCAGGACTACTGCCTAAGTTTCTGCAAGTCACAAGTCAGCAGGTCAAAGAACAACTGTGAAGCAGAACCTGCAGGTTTTGAGTACCAGCTCTCTAGCCCAACAGGCAGAAAATGAAGCCGAAGCCAGCTCTTCCATTTTCATCAATGAATCAGAGTCTATCACAAATATCCAAATTTGGCTTGCAGACGGCAGGAGGCTGGTGCAGAAATTTAACCACAGCCACAGGATCAGTGACATCTGACTCTTCGTCGCGGATGCCCGGCCGGCCATGGCTGCAACCAGCTTTATCCTCATGACTACTTTCCCAAACAAAGAGCTGGCTGACAAGAGCCAGACCCTGAATGAAGCCAACCTGCTCAATGCTGTCATCGTGCAGCGGTTACCATAACCACCCAGCCAGCTGCCTGGCCTCCCTCCTGTGTTTCCCATGGCAGTGGCCAGGATCCATGGGGATCGCCCCTCCTGCCCCCTTGTGCGCACCCAGCAGTCGAGTGCGACGTCTCCTCCATAGGTCTGGGTTCTTAGATCTTGGTTGGACATTTGTTTTCTCCTTAGTTGCATTTTCCTGGGTTTTTTTGACGATCAATGGACTTTAATGAAAAAACAAAAAAACAACCAAAAAAAATTGAAGGAATATCACCAGCATGTTGTACGGAAACTCTCCCACTGAAGCAGGCTTTAATTGCTTTAAAATTATATTTATCTTGGGGCCTGTGGGACAAAACTTCCTTCCATCCTCTGCATAAAAACTTGTGGCACACAGTGCTTATTCACTAGTGTGTCCCACCCGCCAGCCCCAAAGATGACTGGAGGAAGGAGCGGAAACGTTTAGAAAGAGGCTTCGCCGCCACTTGTTCCTACAGGAATGTATCACTTGCCCAGATAAAACTGAGCAGCAGCCAGAGTCCCCTAAAGTGGGAGGTCAGAGCTGCATGCACACAGTGTCTTCAGAAACTGAAAATATATATTTCCCTACGCTCTTTTTACTCAACCCCTGGGAAATCCAATCTTGCCAGGCCTTGGCCAGTCGAGATTCTGTTTCACCTGCCTGCCTGGCCCTTTCCTTCGTCACCATCTGGACTGCTCGCCTCCTGGGAATTCTCATGGGCTCCATCATGGCTTTATTTACTCCACGTGCAGAAGTCTAAGTGGACCTAGGTGGGGTATTTTTTTCAGTAGGATACAGCTCATGCCAACCCAACCCAAGTGAGTTCAGAATCAGGGTATCTTGCCCTAAAAGATAAACAGTCAGAATGCCACCGAGCTGTTCACTAGTGATGTGTGGCAAATCAAATCAACTGTTGAAGAAGGGGTGAGTTTCCTGTGCTACAAGCACCTGTCACTGTTGGTACTTACAGGAGGTTTCTGCTGGTACATCTTGGAAGTGAGTGTAAAAACTATTTTCAAAGAAATTCTGTTTGTTTTTCTTACAGGAGGTTTAGACCGCACAAACTCCTCCATCTTATGGTTACCAGTTTTATATGCTTATATATGCCTATAACTTACACAGGATAACATTTTTGAAGAGGCTTGAGAAGAGTCCGTTATTCAGGGAAGTGCCTTGCTGCGTTGAAAGGTTAACTGTCATTCCTTTCAATTTTGGGTAAATAACCGCTTTAGTGAACAACACAAGGTAGAGGAATTGAAATGAAAGCTCGCTTTCTTTCAGAGGTTGTTTCTGAGTTGAAGCTGTCACTGAATGGCAGACCATGAATTTAGAAGGTCACTTACATAAAAATGACCTCCAAATTTGTCCCACTGCCGTAAGTCTACCAGTACATGGTGTGGTATAAAACCTTCCAACAACCCTATCAACATCCCCCTCAATTCATTTTGGTATGGTAGCTTTTCCTTCCTGCTACTCCACTGTCTAAATAAACCTATTCCACTACCCAACACCTTTCAACTCCCACTGTCAGCACTAATAACGTCTCTCCTTTTCCTAATCCTCTCCACTACCTCTCGCACTCTGCTTATAGAGTACAAAATTATCATCTGGAGGTCATCACCATGGCAGATTGTAATCCTACTAGTTTCCTTATTAAGTATACAAAGCAAGCCCCCAAGTCACTATCTCCTACTATTAGAGTCTTTCTCTTCATCCTAAGTCTCACTTTCTCTGAAGAAAACACTTAATGGAGCATTTACTAATTTGAGGAGACTCTAGGAAGAGACAGAACACTTAAGAATCAAGGGGGCAACTCGGTGGTAGTAAATATGAACAATAGTATCTAATGTTTGTTAAGTATGTCATATATGCAGAGCAGGGTGCTAACATCTTTACATACATGTTCTCACTCAATCTTCACAATGCCCTTAATAGTGGACACTATCCTCATTTTACCAAAAAACAGAATCAAAACACTTAAAGCTTGTGAAAGTTAACCGGCTTGCCTAGATTGAGAGAGCTTAGGCAGTATGACATCAACCCCACCATCTCAACCACTATCCTATACTACCTCCTGTTAGAATAAGATAAATTAGGAAAACAGAAAAAGCAGTGTGTGGGTAATGATAGTTGAGAACATGTTTATGAAAAGAACAGGATTTAAGCTAGACTCCAGAGAATAAATAATAAAGAACCAAACTAGAATTAGTCATCATTTAGTCCCTGGGCTAACTGTTGTCCAGTTCCTAAATGGTATGTATTACTTTCCTAGTTCAATCAAATTTAAAGTAAGTAGGATGCATTGAATGTGTTTCTTTGCTACAACAATTTATGTAAAGGAAAAAAAAAAAAGTATTGTTCTGAAATTACCAGGGCCTTTCTAATTCCAAGTTGATGAATCAGCATAGTTTTATTTAGGTCATCTTTATCATACAGTAGTTGAATTTTATAAAGACATTTTAAAAGATCACTAATATAATCAATGTGCATTCTATATTTATGCTTATTTCATATAATTTGGAAGATTAATTTCCCAATACCACTTTTAACCCTTTATTCATCTGTCAGGCTTAGCTTGCTTTACTTCATGTTTATAATAATTCTGAACAAATCTCAGATGTACTGGATAGATTTAATGGTTAAGAATTTACTAACCACAATATTGTTCCCAAGAAGAAAAAAGGTACCTTATTATATCATTTCCATGAATGCACTGAAATAAAAAACAAGCTGTCTTTTTTTGTCTAATTTTTCAACTAAACTCTTGAAGCATAAATTTCATCTTTGTTTCACTGTGCTGTGCAAAGCATTTGGCCTGGTGCCTTACATATATTGGGACTACAACTGACATTCGACATAGAATTTTAAGAGGTAAAAGGGACTTAGAGATCATCTACTCCAACACTTCTGTGCAAAGGAACAGAAGTCAGGTCTTTTGAATTCCATACCATGCTTGATTAACCAGTTTGCTTATTAACTACTTCTGATAAATGTTGGGTACAAGTGGCTAAGGTCCAAATGCTGCTAATTTACAGTCGAGGGAAACGTATGGCAAATTATCCCTTATTAATAACTGAACAACTAAAAACACAGTTTACAACAAGCCTTTGGCAGAAAATGTGAACTATTTCTTAATTTGTTCTTTTTGTTTCTTTCTTCACTTCTTCCTTCCTTCCAACTGTGTGCTTTTCCTGATAACGTGTGAATGCTCTCTCTTTCCCAGTTTTGCTTCTCTTCCCTCTTAGGTTTCAGGTCACTTTTTTTGGTTTGTTTTTGTTGCTGCTACTTTCATATTCCCTGAACTAACCATATTGCTTTGGGTACTCATTTACTTTAATCTCTGTTGTCTCATTTTCACTGTGGTGTATTTGTTGTAGGTTAGGCTTGGTAAACTGAGCTAAGGTAAAGAAATGGCTTGTAGACTTCAGTAAGTACAGTTAGAATATCAGTTTGAATGGAGAGGATAAGGAGCTATAATAAATATCAAGATATCAACATTATTTGAGACCAGCTTGAGCAATGTAGTGAGACCCTGTCTCTATAAAATAGAAATTAAAATTAAAAAAAAATTAAATCTAATAACAGTACCAATACCTAGCTTAAAATTGTTTACATATCAGGCAGTTAAAAAGTTCATTAATTCATTATCAAACATTTAAGAAGCTGTTATGCGTCACTGTTCTGGGGACACATAGACAGATACTATGAAGTCTCCCCCATAAGGAACTTACAAAGGGGAGTGTTGGATAGCAAAGCAACAGTTCAAAGCACTAGCTCTGAAATCAAACTGCTTGGGATTCAAATTCTAGTTATGTCACTTACTAGGTATGTGACCTTGGACAAATGATCTCTCTGCACCTCAGCTGACTCATTTGAAAAATAAGTAAAGGGGACTCCAACTGCCTAGATTTAAATTCTAGTTCTGCCACTTGGGCATTACCCCTCAGTTGATCTGTGAAATGCAAAAAATAATACTACCTATTGCAAAGTTGTTTTTTTTAAATGAGCATTCAATGAAATAATACACATAAAACGTAGCATAGTGCCCAGCACATATTAAATGTTCTAGAAGGTTAGCCATTAGTATTATGATAGTCATAATTTTAACAAATGCTCTAACAGAACTATACATAAATTCTACGAGAAGGCAGAGAACCAATAAACTGCCTTGTAGACTTAAAACAGGCATTACAGAGTAGGAGATATTTAAACTGGATCTTAAAGGATGAGTAGGAGTTTGCCAAGACAGGAAACAATAGTAGAGCAAGCTATACTAAAGTTAGCTCCAACATTTGGGCAGCCAGATCCATGATGTAGAGGGTCTTTGGGGTATGTGACAAAAATGGACAGAGGAAAGGAAGAGTAGCCATACTGTACTGCAAAGATCATCAAGAATTTTGACCTTTTATTAATCTATAAAATAGACAACATATCTTACATAGACACTGGAGCCTATTTGGAAATTTGGAATTGGAATCTGATATCATGATTTAGCACTCAATCTACATATCAATCTAATAAACTTGGTTAGTTTCAAAACCCTGCCATATTAAAAACATTAAATTGTAAGTGCTAGAATAAAATACACTAATGGCAGAAGGGAGATCTAACAGCCTGACAGTCAGGCAGGAGAGAAAAATAATACAAAATAGTGACAAGTAAAATGAGTGACTGGAACATAAGTTTTAATCATTGAGGTTTATTAAACCAGTTATAGGCTGTGTCCGGGAAACACATAAGCTACAAACACATCTACGGCTGATTTTCTGGAGGTTTTCAGGAGTTTTAGTATTTATACATTTCCTTAAAATGGGTGAAGGCATGTAGGAAGACGGGCAGGTAGGGGTAAGGCAAATGGTTGCATTCCTGCGAGACTTCGGTTAGTGCCCAGTCAATCTACATTACAGAAGATAAGGCGTGTGTCTGGAGAGAAAAAGGGAGTAGTAGTCTTCTCTTTGTTCTGCCCTGGGGAGATACACTTGTAATTGACATTATCAGTGTGGAACTGAACAGACTTTAGGAGCTAGACTTAGACTGTACACCTGAAGTTATAATTGGCATGTCCTTGTTTATGGGAGGCTACAAAGAATTTACTTATGAATAATCCGTGGGGTAGGCCTTGCCACATGCCTAGGGCCTTTTCCTTTCCAGGAGGACCTGGCTAAAATATACTGTTAGTAACAGCCATTCATTTGAAAGGGGGTGTTGCAAGATTCAGCCTTTAGGCTTAAGTTTGGGGGTCCTGGGATTTAAAATTTTTCTTTATAGAAGACATGGCTGCAATTGCCTGGACCAATCAATGTTATTACAACCAATCAACAGTGCCAGGTTTATTCATGGTTATGATGATAAATTAATCATTAGGGAATATTAGAATGTAGAAAAATATGAAATACAGTTTAGCTGTTTTTAATGTGAATCAAAAAACAAATGGTTTTTTGCTTACATGGTTAATTTTAGTTACCTGGAAGATTCACATATACTATATGCTGTATACTCCACGGATGCCATATAAGTTCAACATCACTGTCTGATTTTATTACATATTCAAAGTACTTCATAGAAGGTATGTTATATAAAAATATTAGGGCTATATTTACATAAGCTGAAAATAATTAAGAGCTGTGAGTGGAAACATAATGTCTTTCAGAAAAATAAAAGCAGACACAGTTTGGGGCTGTCAAATACTGTTACATGTCAAATAAAATTAGACCACATGATGCAAATGCTTTCATCTTTCTGATAATGCTAACATACACTTTTTTAAAGAACTTATCACTAGTTTAACAGCAGTCACAATGAGGTATCACTTTCAGGAAATGCACCTACATGAATAACAATTCAGTATGTTGACATACAAGTTTAGAGATTTCAGGACATCAGAAGAAATGGGACAATCTCCCAGGGCTAAAAAACTTCCTTATAAAAATAAAAAGCATCATAAGGCAAACCATAATTTTAAGCAATTTATATAAGATGTAAATTTCAGTATAAATGTTGCTGCTCATGTCTAAAATCCTAGTAAGTACTGAGTACTTACTTAGTTTCAAGGCTACAGAGGGTATCCGTACCAGAGGGAGTCAAAATCTCCAGGTATTTATTGTAGAACCTGCTGCCTAAGCCAATTTTTTAAGTGTCTTTTTTTTCTTTGGATTTTGGTTTTTACTCTCAATTTATATAAGAATCCACTTGGATTCTTATATAAATTTGAACTGGAGCTGCCAAGTAAAAAAGTAATAAATAAAAAAGAATCTACTTGGAAATCTGGGAAGGTCCTTTATGACAGTTTTCTTAAAAAAAAAGGTACAATATACCCTCCTGAGTTAATAAAATGAAAAGGTTATTAGGACAAACGGGAAAGAAAGCAGTAAATGAAAGTTTTCACTCCCTCCTCCTCCCACTACTGACAAAAAAATCTCCCACAAAAACCAAAAAGAGGTAGTAAACACAGCCATGCTGAAGTGAGCTCCTAACCTTTCACTTTAAGTTTGTTCTAGATGATCTTCTGGATTCTGAAAATTTGGCCCAAACTGTAAGATTACACTAGGATTGAAAACCAGTTTTTTCTTTCAGAGACTAGGATATTATAATGGAACTAGAAGACAGAAATGCTGAATGACTTCATTGTTAGGGTGTGCAATGCAGAACTCTATGGCAAACCATTTATATTGTAATCCTACAACTGTCTAGCAAATGGCAGTAAGATTCGCAGAGGAAAGGGTGTCTTTTTGTCATTTGCACGACGGTACCATATGGGCTAGGGGTTGTGCTGTCACTGACACCTCCCAATCTGTAAGCGCTTGGCAGACCAGAAAGAAGTACAGAATATGCAACTTGAAGCTCCTATCACTCACTGCACTCACTAAAGACCCAACAACTTTACTTTTTTTCTCCTGCATCTTGTTAAAGGTAGAATCAGTATCAGCAAAATATGGCTTAATTGGGCAGAGAAAAATACTGTATTAACGGCTACAGTAATTTAAAACCTAAGAACTGTGAGGATAGTTCCTTAAATTGGCAGGTACCCTGAAATGGAGAAACAAAGTGACACTAAAAGTCCACCCTATGGAATGGGATAAACTTCGACTTAGCCAAACAGGCAGAACTTCCAAACAGTACAAACAGTACAGGTGGCCTTCCATATCCAAGGTTCTGCATCTGTGGTTCAACCAACCCATATCAAAAATACTAGGAAAAAAAAAACACACGCACAAGAAAAAATGGCAAAACAACAATAAAAAAGTACAAATAAAACACAAAAACCACAGTCTAAGATCTATTTACGTAGCATGTACATTCTATGAGGTATAAATATCTATAGATGATTTAAAGTATATGGGAGGATATTTGTAGGTGATACACAAATATTAACACTATGACATTTTATATAAGGGACTTGCTATCCATGATGGGGTGTGGAGGGTTGGTCTTGGAACCAATCTCCTGTGGACACTGAGGGATGAGTATGGCACCCAGGACACACACATGTTCCCAACTGCAATCGTCCAAAGCCCAGCTCTTTCTCGATCATCAGGCAGCTGAATGACTAACAGTTGATAAAAGCTATTATGTTATTTAGCTAATATTTTAATGGAAAGATAAAGAGTACTTAGATCAGTACCGAAAAATAATATACATTCACATTGTTTTGGGTAAATAATGTACTTGGGTAGAGCATCTATTTAAAACCTAATGAGGGTCCTAAGCAAATTCTGTAGGACAAATGAAGGCAAGAGCAATAGCAAACAAATAATAAAAATCACATTCTGAAAGAGAAAAAAACTATAGAAAATTAAAGAGATAATGGATCTTAGAGAGCAAAGATAAGATGTAAGACAACAGAAATATATAAAAAGGGAGCTGGTCAAACTAAGTAAAAGAGAGGAGAAAATTATAAAATTAAAAAAACTTTAAAGAAACAGTAACAATTGGAATCAACACCACAGAAAATATGTGGGCTATAAAACAAAATCCCATAGAAGGCAGAAGAAAGGCACAAAGAGAAAGAGCAAATAGAGTATCTATTTAAAACATATAATAGAAAATACACTTTATTGAAACTAAGACTTGAATTTGCTGCTCTATTTGCTGCTGCCCTATGTGTATGCATACTAAGTATGAACAATTCTAGAGGACTTCAGGAGGAAACTGATCCATTTTAGTTTCTCAGAAAATGTAAACAAGGTTAGAACCATAATACCTTGGTTGCTGGATTCAACCTTTTAAAAACTGTTGTCCAAGGAGTTAATAACGGAAAAAAAAAAAGACATAGTACAGGATTAGACATAATTAAGATTATTCTGAAAAGGCACACATTGCCCTCATATATTATGTGGGGAGGTAAAGGCAGTGCAAGGTGAGTAACAGCACTGCTGCTATTCAACCTACAAAACTGGAGAGAATTTTTGTCCCTCCTCACCTCAAACTGCTTATTGTAGTTAAGCACAATATTCCAGTAGCAATGGAATAAACAATATTAATCTTAACCTTTATCTGAAAGAGATTTCATAAGATGCTTCTACAAGCCTACTCAGTTGGCAGTGTATACAATTACATATAAATATGTATACAATTACATATAAATAACCAATGGACTGGCAGGAGAAGCAGCTGCCTGAGGAACTAGCTGGTCAGGAAGAGAGGAAGGGTATGGAATGCAGTGGTGGAGATCAAAGAGCTGCTGAGGGCTTGTTGACGGCTGTCATCCTATCCCTACCCAAGATGCAACTTAAGAGTCTTCTGAGGTGGAAAGTGCTGGGAGTGGAGAGATGGATTCTCTCTATTACCATGATTTGCTTCTCAAACCTGTATCTACTACGAAATATATGGAAAAACAGGAGCAGAAGAAATGCTGGGATTTGGGGCTATGCTGAACACATGAGAACCATCCACATGGTTCTAGTTATATATAAAATGCTCCATGGATTTCAAGGATTACTTGTAATGCAGTAAAAAATGTGACAAAGGAATTAAGAGCAATGAGTGATGTGAACTGGATAAAAGAGATCTTTGAAAGCTGATGACTTCTGTTAAAACATTTCACTAGTTTATTGCCTTTAAAGCAACAGGTGCTTCACCACTCTGTCTCTACTTTTTATCCATGAAGTGACATATTGGAAAAAGTTAGTTCTCTGTTCTTTGTTTAACATTCTTCAGTCTCCACATTTCTCAGGAAGAAAGTGGGAAAGGGCTTTCCTTATAGCTTTCAATATATATATAAATGGCATTAGACAAAATACAGTAAGACCTATTCATTTGGGGCCTTTATTTTGGAATTTGTAATAATCTGTATAAAATATAAAATTGCTTTGTTGTCTCTGAACTTTCTGTGGTATAAATTGAAGACTATCTTTCCTTCTTAAAGAAACCTTTACAATCAGAAATTTTCATTTCATTAGAATGTTTCCACTTTGTTCTGAATTAGGGAGACTTTATCATATATGAAACAAAATATTGCCAGATTAAATTAAAAATATTCACTGCATAAGCTAGGACTCACAATACAGTCTACAAAATGACAGCCAGGGAGACAAAAGTCATTCCTAGGAAACCTGGAAGCTCTAGGGACTACTCTTTCTGGCTTCTGAAATATTGTTTGATCTATAATGGTCTAGTCTAGACTTTTTCCCGGAGACTAGAAGAAAGCTAGCATGGCTTTTTAAAGATGAGGATGGTAAAATGAAATGGCATATGCTTACACATACACACACACATCATTTTTTTTTAAACCCCACAGGTTTCTATCTGGAGAATAGTGGCCACTGTCAGGGGATGCTGCTGAGTGAAGAAACAAGCATCTTCTCTTCCAGTGCTTTTTCTTTCCTGATTAAATAACTGAACGGAACTTACTTTTGCTTCTCGCGTAATTATCTTCCAAGAGGTACATCATAATTACATATATTGCTGTTTCTGTTAGAAACAGAAAGTATAAACTAAGTTTTGAGTGATTTAAAAAAAAAAAAAAAAAAAAAAAAACTAGCCTGGGCAGGGTAACTCATGCCTGTAATCCCAGCACTTTGGGAGGCCAAGGCAGGAGACTCCCTTGAGCCCAAGAGTTCAAGACAAGCCTGGTCAACATGGCAAAACATCGTATCTACAAAAACCACAAAAATTATCTCAGCATGGTGGCTCACGCCTGTGGTCCCAGCTACTTGGGAGGCTGAGGTGGAGGAGGTGGCAGGATTGCTTGACCCTGGTAGGTCAAGGCTCCAGTGAGTGGAGATTGCTCCAGCACTCTAGCCTGAGCGACGGAGTGAGACTGTCTTAAAAAACAAAACAAAAAAAAAGGCTAGAGCCTTAAAATCTCGATACTCCCAACAAGGTATCATCAATATCATTTATTTCAACTATGAAAGGAGCAACAAGCATTTAGCAAATGTGCATGTTCCACAAGGATAAATTTAAGTATTTTTCACACATTATTTCTCAAACATGACATTTTGATTTCTTACTTTCCACAATGAGATAGCACCAGACTAATATTTTTCAATGTTAGATAATTAAATTTGAATAGAAAACTAGTAACGGGTCTGGTATCTTGTTTTCTCTTGATTGATCCCTCTTCTTTGGGCAGCTGAGAAATAGATGCAGAGTAGTAACAAGGAACTTCTGTGGTATAAGCTCTGATCTTATTTCAGGAATTCATGTACCCATGCAAAAAGGTTTTCTGGAAACAGAACTTCAAGTCTTTGCTGCTATCAGGGGGCTGAGTCATAAAAAGAGGCTACTACTAGGAATAACAACATTTAGGATATTATATCCTATAATATATGACATAGTATGAAACAAAGAGGAGATGGATTAAAGGATCCCTCTCTTCCTCCTATTCCTTCTTAGGGAACAGCTGCAATCTCTGGCTCTAAGTATTTTACAGTTTGTGAATGCAGTAGGAAAGTGATTCATTCATACAGTATTTTGTCCTGCTTTCCCCTGTGCTCCCACATTTTCTGTGACCCACTCAGACTTCCATATCCCAGTCCTCAACAAATGGCTGTCACCTCCATGTGCTTCCCCAGCTTACAGGAAACTGACAGTGAGAATTCTCATGGCTGAATACTGACTGACAGCAGTTTGCCACTCTATCATCAAATCTCTCATGGCCCACCCCAACCCTACGCAAAATTTTATTAAATACTGGAATTATTTTTTAAAAAGTCCTATAGTGTATGTTGATTGTGCGCAAATAGAAATTTTATCCAAAACAAAAATAGAACAAAAAATTTTAAAACTTTCAGGTAAATGGAAAGATAATGATGGTTTGAATTTAGGAGATTTCCAATTTCTTACTTTAAAAATTATATTTCTTTTAAAAATTTCATTGATAGTATTTTTTTCTGAATTAGTCTTTGTGCAATTCAGAAAACAAAACAAATATTGTATAAAACAAATACTGTACTCTCTCTCTTCAATGTCAATCTCAGTTTTGATCACTGTTAACAAGATTTTCCTAAAACAGATTTGACCTGCTAAGGTGTCCTTAGCTTCAGTATTCGCTTGACTGCCTTACACTAACTTCAGTAAACCTTTCCAGAGGACAGATTAAATAACCACTTACTTGTTTCTAACTGTAATTAAAACAGCTCACAAAACTAAGCACATAATATAGCTCCCCTTTTTCATTTGGCTAACTTATTTGTTAAGAATTAATTTTAGGTTGGGCTTGGTGGCTCATGTCTGTGATCCCAGGACTTTGGGAGGCTGAGGCAAAAGGATCACTTCAGGCCAGGAGTTGTAGACTAGCCTAGGAAACATAGTAAGACTCTGTTTCTGCAAAAATTTAACAAATAAAAAAAGCAGCCAGATGTGGTGACATATACCTATGGTCCTAGCTACTGAGAAGGCTGAGCAGGAGGATCACTTGAGCTCATGAGTTCAAGGTCACCATGAGCTATAATGGTGCCACTGCATTCCAGCCTGGGTGACAGAGTGAAATTTTTGTCTCCAGAAATAATAATAATAAATTAAAAGAAAAAAAAAAAGAATTCCGGTAGTTATCTTCTCTAGGAGTCCTTCCAGAAGTACCTATTTTGGGTTAGGTGTCCTCCCTTGTGGGCATATAGAACGCTGGGTAAGTTTTTATCAAAGCCCTAGTAATCCTGCACTGGAATTGCCTGTTCACTACACTGAAGTCTTCAAGAACAGGAAGCATCTTTTTTATTCTGTATCCCCAATGCCTAGTACATGGCTAATGTGGTAACATTCATGGGTTTTTATGAATGGGAATCAATTCCAAACTCAAAGTGTGATCTTAAAAAAATAATTTTAGAGCTAGGCTTGGTAGCTCATGCCTGTAATCCCATCACTTTGGGAGGCTGAGGCAGGAAGACTGCTTGAGTCCAGGAGTTTCAGACTAGCCTGGGGAACATAGGGAGACCTCATCTCTACAAAAAATTTAAAAAATCAACTCAGGCATGGTGGCACACGCCCGAGGTCCCAGCTACTCAGCTGGCTGAAGTGGGAGGATCATTTGAGCCTGGGAGGTCAAGACTGCAGTGAGCCGGTGAGCCATGATTGTGCCATGGCACTCCAGTCTAGGTGACAGAGTGAGGCCCCATATAAAAAAAAAAAAATTTTTTTTTTTTTAGTCTGTGAACCAATATGCAAAAGTGGTTATGCTGATGTATTTTAAAGCCTTATTATATTAGTAATTTATTAAAATGTCTTTAGATAGCCAGCTATGTACTCTATGTGCAACCTCACTAAAGATGTACACAAACAAATAGGGCCCTTTGTTTCCCTTTAACTATAAATTACTGCATACTGCTAATTACTTTAGATTTTTAAAATGCCTCTGTAACAAGAGGAAGAGGTAAAACCATTGACAGGTGGTGGCAGTGTTAACTGTACCAAAGGATACTGCCTTATTTTTTGCTTAGCATAGAAATCATGGAATCTTAGAAACAGAATGCTCTGAAACTGGATTACACCAGCTGCTTCACACTCTCCTTCTGTAAATCTGAATGAATGACCTGATGGATTTCAGGCCTTATACCATGGTTGGTTTAGATTTTAGTAGAGTTTTCAGCTTCATGTTTGAGTTCATTGACAGACTGTAATGAAATATTTCTAAAATAAAATTCTGCTAATAAAATGCACTTATAGGAAATGAGCAGAGAATGAGCCAGATATTTTACCGAAACAGGTAGTTTACCAGCAAAGGTACTAAGACGCATGCAATTAATATTTCTGTTCATGTTTATAAATAAATCACACAATACAAAAATAAAGTAATGCAGATATGGTTATATAATATTCTTGCAAATTAATTTATTGTTCAAGCAAAACTCTGCTTTATATTAGTTATGAACAAATACAGGGCAAATCATTTAAGATCTAGCACAAATCTGCCAAAGTCTCCCTTTCCACTTTTACCTTATTCTTTTTGAAATATTTCATAAGATATCCATGCTCTCAGTAATTTCTGAGGATACTTTAACAGTGAAGATTCTAAAAAACTTCACAACAGAATTTGCAGTATAACAACTGAAACACCAAACAAGTTTTGTGATTTTTCTGCTATGTTTTACAGTAGCACCAAGCATAACTAAAGTAAAACTGCAACTAAATATGTAGAAAACAATTTCCCACTTTACTACTTCAATTGCCACCACTACTAGAACCAGGGTCATTTTTCTCCTTCAACTGTCCCTACCCTTTTTTCTTTTACAACAGTTGGTGTCAAATGGGGAAATGTGAGTGCTACATCTTAACCTCAAGCACGGGAAGCAGTACAAAACTTTCCCACTGAATCATATACTAAGTAAAATTGTTGGCATTTGCCCAGGCAGCAGTGAGGTCTATACCAAATATAAAGTTCTTTGGTGCAGGTTAAAGAAAAATCTTTACCTTGATCCCCAAGAATTCTAGAATCTTATATGAGAAACAAAACCAGTGAAAACTTGTAGTTTATAAGTTGTTACGTACATACGTTTAAGGGTAGGCATGGACAGAGCCAGCATTTGGGTAATCTTTCCCTTTTAAAATGTATTGGTGAATCTACTCCTGTGTCTTTATAATAAAGAATAATCCTAGTTAGATCTTGGGAAGAGAGTGGAGCAAATATTGGTAGACTAGAATAGGCAGAGCCTGATGTTCTACAATGATCCAGGCAAGCCAAATCTCCAAACTTGAATTGCTTGTGAAGTATGAAAGAGTAACTCTTAAATATTTGAAAACTTGAATGCATTGTGTCAGTTTGTTTAGCCTAAAATTACTTTCTAAATATTTATGGGCCGTTGTTTTAGACAGTCTCTTAACATATAATTTTATAAAACTTTATATAATATTATTACCAGTATTAATAATATTCCTGAAGTTATGGGTAGTCTCCTTAGGCTGTGAGAACTTGAATACCCCAACTCACTTACAGGCTAGGGGGTGAATAAACTTGAAGAAGCTCCCTCGTACAATGAAGGTTGGTGGCAACAAACAAAGGTGTCTGTTCCATTTATAAAGTTGTAAACAGGATAAGTTAGTAAAACAGGGTTAGAACAGAGAATGTACAGAGTTAGAACAAAAGAGAAGAGCTGGTAAAGAATAAGAGGCGAACATTATCAATTACATGATCTGAAGGTAACAGCATGTAAAAATTAGCAATGACATAATCAAAGCAGTGAAGTGGAAAATAATTTTAGATCTAGCCTTTGAAACATTTTATAGTGTGAAGGATGAATATTAAGAACCAGAAAGGGACAAGGACGGAACCTGATAATTTAGAGCAGACGTTCTGCAACCTCTGCCTCCTGGGTTCAAGCAATTCCCATGCCTCAGCCTCCTGAGTCGCTGCAACTACAGGCATGTGCCACCACGCCTGGCTAATTTTTGTATTTTTGGTAGAGATGGGGTTTCTCCATGTTGTCCAGGCTGATCTCGAACTCCTGACCTCAGGTGATCCACTCACTTTGGCCTCCCAAACTTCTGAGATTACAAGTGTGAGCCACTGTGCCTGTCCTATAGCAGAGGTTCTTAACCTCACATGACATAATCATACTTCTGGGGTTCGTAACTCCCTGAAATCTGTGTGAAACATGCATGTGCATTTTTTGGGAAAGAGAATACGTAACTTTTAGCACATAATCAGATTTACACCCTATTCAAAGATGAATGATAAAATGGTAAAATACAATGACCAGCAAAATAAAATGTCTCAATTTTAAGTACTGCACATATTAGAATAATGTATATAGTTAATGAAGTTTAAACAGCTGAGATTGAATATCTGAATTCCTTTTTGATATCCAGCAGTTAAGATGTCTTTTAAAATTTAAAAGAAAAGAGATTCCCCAACATGACTAAGTATGAAATGTAAAGTCTATTAATGCCAGGTCATCTAAAAATGTCACCAGCTAAAGCAGACTAATTAAAATGAAGAATACACAAAACTGCTGTCTAGCATGAATAAAACAAAGAACTACAGGAAATCATTGCTACACAAAATTTTTGAATAAAAGCTTGGTCTGTAACAAAATCTTACATGCATATCTGCATAATTCTGATTTTTGTTTTCACTATACACTTTCCCTGATGTGGCAATAAAGCCACTGCAGGCTGCCTTCCCCTGCTCTATATAAGAAAGCAGCCATCACATTAAGTATGATAAATACTTATAGCCATTAGCAGAGAAACAACTAAAGAGAAATATGGGTAACAAGAGACTGGAGAGCTAGGAGACAGGGGCGAGGACCAGTCTCCAAAAGGGCCTGGATGGCGCACTTTCCCTCTAATGACACGATTTGGAACTACCACAATCATTTCTTAGCTTCAGCACTAATAGCTTTATTTCTATTAAAAAAAAAACCTACCTACTCAAGATCCAACAGCCAAAACTTTAATAGTAACTAGTCTTCTCAAGTCATCATAGGAAGACGGTTTTTACAAGTTTCCTTTTGACTTTTCCCCTAATTTTTCTCTAATATACATGTATTTCAATAAGAAAAAAGCCAACATAAGTAATTTTGAAAAAAGAATTGAGAAACAAGCAACATCTCTAGTCCCCTTCCTGACATATGCCAAGGAATTTCAGTAATCATAATAAAAAATTATTTCTTCAGTGTTTCAGGAAGCAATCTTTTCATGACTATAATTTAAGATGGATTTAGGCACTGTCTAATGGTCAAGTTTACTAATGAAATACAAAGCACTAATTTATAAACAAAAAGGCTGGGCTAGGCATGGTGGCTTGTGCCTGTAGTCCTAGCTACTTGAGAGACTGAGGAGGGAGGTCGGCTTGGGTCTAGGAGTTGGAGGTCGCCTTGGGCTATGATCGCACCACTATGCTTCAGCCTAGGTGACAGAGCAAGACCTTGTCTCTAAAAGTAGAAGATAAACACAAAAAAGTTGCAGTATTAAATAAATAAACAAGCTCCAATCACTCATAAAAGGTGATCAGTCAGTAATAAGTTTTTTAAAAAAGAAAAATGTGTCCCTGGAACATATACTACTGATTGTCTTCTTTGCATTGCGATGGTTTCCTAGTTAAACCCCAATGCTTCCTCAATCACTATTTTCTGGCTTGCCATTAAAGTATGTTATACTACTTGGTATGTCTAAGATTAAGAACTACTAGGACAGATAAATCTTTCATATATACTTCAACATATGTAGGCAGCTGGATCAGTTATCTCCTGATAATTAAATGAGCCGTTGGGAGGTGCTCAGCTGTTTATTGTTTTTTCTTTGCAGTAGGGCAGTCACAACTCCACTCATGGGGCTCCCACCAAAGCAGCGGTCAAAGCGGTACTACTCCCTGACCTGGAATTCAGTCCTCCAGCATTCCAAGCATTCCAGAACTTCCCAGGATTAGGGTTGAATGGACGCAGAGGCATATTGAAAATGTGCTGATTTGAGCTGGTTTCTTAATTGGGCAATTACTACCAAGTTAAACTGAAAAGGTTTCTGTCCTTAAAACACTCAACAGTGTAATTTAATCTCTTGGATTTTGTTTTGGAGACTAGCCCTTGCTCCATCTTCTTGCTCTCCAGTGTCCTGTCACCTGTATTTAATCTCCTACATTTTAAGAAATGTAGAAATCAACCCGTTTACAACTTCTTACTGTATATAATCTTCTAATTATATAAACTAGTGAATGAGAAGAATGACAATTCCAAACAGTAGATGTGCTGCATTATTCATATTTTGCTTTGAAACATCTGGAACAGTTTGTGCAAACACATTGTGCTTTCATATTTAAGGTTCATTTTGCCTAATTTTAAAAATGGTTTGCATTTCCAGGGTACATACAGCTAAGTGATGAGGGACTGAGGACAAAGATGCCTATGATTGTAAGGTATCAAGTTTCTTGTACATAACACAAAGCAAATAACATCCATGTGGATAAATTTAAGATTTTATAGCCACTTATTTCCTTGGAAATAAGGTGTGTGTGTAGACTTCAACTTTTACTCCATACACCACATATCTATGGAACTTTCACAGATGTCTATGAAAATTTTAGGGCCAGGCTATACTTAAAAATATGATTCATTAAATATTATTTTTATATTGAAATTACACTCTGAAAACATTTAATAATCTTATTTATGAAGAGTTATTGAGAGGATATATTTACTACTGATTTACTCTACCAACTTACCACTTTTTAAACTACACATAAAACATTTAAATTCATATACTGCTACTATCAGTGGCTTATGTTTATGCACTGTTGTAATTCATAAAACTCTAAAATTCACAGTAACAGAAGCATAATTTGTATATATTATCTACTGAAACACATGGTTTATAGAACAAGAACAAACAGTAATATTTACTCAGATTCCACTAAACAATATACATGTAAAAGAAAAGGTTAAATATGCTTTTGTTTTTAATATTACAATTTGTTGTTCTTTCCTCCTTGGCATCCCAGAAAAGTCACTCCATAGATTTACAGTAGGATCGTTAAGTACTGTCCTATTATACAAGGAAGGAAAGTAAGACAACCTCTCATTCATGCAGGACAAATAGTTATGCCAAAAGCACAAATTACATGTAAGTACAGGGTATAACTTTGTCATCTCTCTTTTCATAATCTAGCCATTTACACACTTTGATTTGTGACTTCCACTTAGGTTTATTAACATCAAAGCTTTGTCATCACTTACCTGTTTCTACAGACATTTTTACCTGAGGCAATAAAGTATAAAAACTTCTTTGCATTCTTGCTTTACTGTTGCAAGAAAGCTTTAGTGTTCACTGGGATTACAATGTTTCATGGTTATTAAACTTCTGTACATTGCTGTAAAGTTTACTGTCCTTGGCATACCAATTTTACATGCAATATCATTAAACCAATGCACTGCACACAAATATACTAGCAGTACACTCCAATGTTCCAATTTTACGTACTGTTAATGTCCTATTAACATCTTTTTCTTTTTCACAAAAATAATCAATACAAATTATGGTCAAACAGCTTGAAATAAAAGAAAGCTATTCCAATTTAATTTTATGATTATAGCAAATTAAAATAGATCCATCTTATTAACTACATTGTTTAAAATATTCACTGACATGCAAAAAAAAAGGGATTCTACATTTAATGAAACTGCAAATTCACTTCCTAAATTATTAAAAATATAGTTCTGTTTGTTTAAACATACTGGTCAACATTTCTTGCTTTTATTTAAAATTTGTAATCATCTCTTTTAGTCAGATTATACTCACAAAATAAAAAATGAGTTCAAAATATGAATTTAAATAGTATCAAAGAAAAGCAAACCATCTTTGGTATTCTCTATTTTAGAATTTTAATGATTTTTAAATTTAATGCCCAATATATTACCTGTATTAAACTCAAATAGCAAAGTTTATGAAAAAACATTTTTTAGATAACAGTTTACAGCAACATTAAAAAACCCCAATTAGCTTACTCACTAGAAGAAAGCCATTAGAAGTTTGTGGCAATTGGTCCTATATTCATTGTAATTGTTCCATCTCATGGGTAAGGCTGACAGCTTTGTAAATTATTCCCTCTTCCGCTAACTATCAGGGTTACCTGCTGCAGTAGCAGATTACAGATCCCTCTGATATGGCCCATATTTTCCTGAATCTACTGCTTTATTTTTCAGAGCAGTTCACCATCAGGTTTTTTGTTTGTTTGGTTTTTAAGATGGAGTCTTGTTCTGTCACCCAGGCTGTAGTGCAGTGGCACGATCTCAGCTCACTGCAACCTCCCACTTCCGGGATCAAGTGATTCTCCTGCCTCAGTCTCCTGAGCAGCTGGGACTACAGGCGCATACCACCAATCCTGGCTATTTTTTTTTCTCTTTTTCTTGTAGAGAAGAGTTCTTGCTATATTGTCCAGGCTGGCCTTGAACTCCTTGCCTCAAGTAATCCTCTCACCTTGGCCTCCCAAAGTGCTGGGATTATAGGTGGGAGCCAACAAACCTGGTGTGTTACAGCATACCTTTTAGTCTTCTTTATGGCTTATGTTTATTACTCTCATTTTTCTCTCCATTTAAAAATTCTAACTTACAGTAGCATTTTTCTAAGTCACTTTAAATCTTTCCAGTACCAAGGTCGGCATAAATATACAAACATTCAAATATAGTACAGAAAAGTGATGCATTTAAGTTGGTGAGAGAAGATGCCTAATTTTGTTTTCCTAGCAGCAGCTTTTCCCAGGGGTCTTCTTCCCTCTTTCTCATCATTTGTCTGACATTTCAGAGAGTATAAGCTACTATATCCCGGGAAAATTATCTGTCATTTTGTACATCAAAGCTAAAAGCTCTCCTCTCTCAGATCAGTTAATCAAGACTTGGCTGTACCCTTTCCTCCTTTCTCCCCGTTGCCAGGGACGAGAGGAGAAGACTACTGAGTGTTCAAGGCACCGGCTTTTAGGAGACTGGTTACATATGTGGCGATTGAGTATCAAAATAAATGGGAACTCTGAGAAAATGAGAAACCATGAGTCAGCCTATAATGCCGTAGATATAAATGAATAATGAGTAAACAGTGGAGAGAAAGCCCTATAAAGCCACAAAATTATTTCCCCACAAAATACTTATTAATTAATGAGTACAAAGTACTTAGTAAGTTTTCAATGAAGAAATCTGGCAGATGTCTTTTTACTATAAGATAAAAGTAATTCTAATTGTACCATTGATAGAAATCTAATTTGTGTACCTCCTAATACGATGCACTGAAAAGAACACAGTATGGCTTTAGTGGTATTTGTGACAAAAGTGCACACATCATGAGGAAACATCAACCAAACCTAAATTAAGGAACATTTTGGAAAGTAGCCACTACTCAGTCACAAGTGAAAATGCTTTAAAACTGCAAATGCAAGTAGGCATAGGAAAAATATGAATGGATTATAGATGGAAGGAAAGGCACACTGATTTTGAACTGAATTAAGCCATTTTAAGTACAGCGTTAGCTGGACACTCTTACTATTCATTCAACCACTGACTTAGTTAACAGTTGTTTATTAGGACTTACCATGAACTAGGGACTATACTAAATACTAGTAAAATGATGAATAAAAGCTAAATAGTCAAAGTACTTTAAGATGGTAGTTATAAGAACTAAAAGACAAATGTGCACTTAAAGTAGATGAAATTTCAGTGAATACTGAATCTGGATTCTACTTTTTTGATACATTCAAATAAGTGAGACTTAGAACTGCACAGTTGGAGGCATTCTGCTTTCTCTGGACATAAAGACATCCAAATCAAATTTATTAAATAAATAATATCAAATTTAACATTTATAATTAATTCCTATAACAGAATTAACGACATAAACAATCATATAAAATTAATCTAAACATGTCAACTAAGCTTTTGGAATACAATGTTTTGCTATATTTTTTTTTGAGAAAAGTCTTACATCTGAATTCCAGGCAAGTTATAGAAAAAAGAAAAATATTAAAAAGACTTAATACTTCTAAGCCAGTCTTGATAACTACTTAAAAAGACCCCAATACCATTTATTAATCTTCAAACTATCTTTAGTTTATCTGCCATAATTTGAATGCAGTGACAAAATGGTATCTTTTCTTGACCACTCAGCTTGTTCTGCCTTTCTCTTGATCCCTGGGGAAATCACTTTCTGATGTGAGGGTATGATCTCCTGTCATGTTTCTTTGAAAACAACTTTTATGGTAGTTCATCAGCTTGTGACAACATTAACTCCAATCTTTACATGGTGTTCTCCCTGTGTGTGCATCTCTATGTCTACATTTCCCCTTTTTATAAGGACACTAGTCATATTAGATCAGGGGCCAACCTATTCCATATGATCTCACATTAACTAACATCTGCAATAATCTTATTTCCAGATAAGGTCACATACTGGGCTAATAAGGGTTAAGACTTCAATGTATGAACTTTGAGGGGGATGCAACTGAACTCACTAACAGTCCACCCTCTTGTTACTCCCAAATTCATGTCCTCCTCACATCCCAACGTCTCCAAAAGGTTTAATCATTCCAGCATCAACTCTAAGTCCAAAAATCTTACCAAGGCCCAAATCTTTCATTAAGATCAATTATGAGTGAAATTCTACTCCTTCTGTAAGGCTGTGAAATGAGGCAACAAATTAACTGCTTCCAAAATACAATGGTAAGAAAGGAATAGGATAGACACTCCCCTTCCAAAAGGCAGAAATTGAAAGTAAAATAAGAGGCCACAGATTCCAAGCAAGTCTGAGGTACTCTTTGACTTATGATGAGGTTAAGTCCTGACAAATCCATCACAAATTGAAAATACTGTTAAGTAGAAAATGCATTTAATCCACCTAACCTACCATATATCATAGCTTAGCCTAGGCTACCCTGAACATGCACAGAACACTTAACATTAAGCCTACAGTTGGGTAACACAGTACACTGTAGAGTATTGGTGTTTATCCTCACGACTGTGTGTCTGATTGGAAGATGCAGCTCACTGCTGCTACCCAGCATCGAGAAAACAGTAACACATCACATATTGCTAGCCCAGGAAATGATCAAAATTCAAAATTTGAAGTATGGCTTCTACTGAATGTGTATTGCTTTCACACCACAGTAAAGTCAGACAGTCTGAATCTGATGCTTATCCTCTGGGCCCACCAGGTAGTGACCCCAACCTTAGGGTCACTCTTCCCTTTACTTGAAAGACAACAGACTAACAGCCTGTGGACTTCCGGATGTCCCACAGCCTTCTTTCATTTCATCTCTTCTCTAATCCCTTCAGCATTTCTGAGATGGGTGACTGGATCCATGAGTCACACTACATCTCTTCAGCAAACAGGTGCCCAAACACAGTCTTCTGTGTTATCTGCAGAGCATACTTTCTCATTTTCTGCAAGATGGATAGGCCAAGAATTTGTCAAAACTTTAAGTGCTGCTTCCTTTTTGGGTAACGATTCCTTCTTCTCACCACTTACACTTAACTATGTACGGCAAGGAAAATGAAGGCTACGCCTTCAACACTTGGCTTAGAAACTGCCTTTCCTTTGCTAAATATCCAATTTCATCATTAACAAATGCTACTTTCAGTCTCCACCCATTACCACAAACCCAATTCCAAATCTATTTCCACATTTTTAGGTATCTGTCACAGCAGCACACCACTTCCCAGGACCAATGTCTATATTAGTCAGTGTTCTCCAAAGAGAACCAAAAGAAGATATGTATATATATCTCTCCCTCACCTCAGAGCAAGACATATACATATATATACACACATATATACATACACACACAGACACACACACACCTCCCCCCCCCCAAGCGGGAGAGGGAGAGAGAAGGAGAAAGAGATACTTAAGGAACTGGTTCAACTGCCGGGGCTGGCAAGTCCAAAATCCATGGGACAGGCTAGCAAGCTAGAATTTGGGTAAGAGTTGACACTGCAGTCTTGAGTCTAAAATCTGCAGGGAGGTTGGTTTCTATGATGCAGTCTAGAGGCCAAATTCCTTCTTCTTCAGGGAATCTCTGTCTTTCTGTCTTTGCTTTTAAAGCCTTCCACTGATTGGATGGGACCTACCCATATTATGGAGGGCTATCTGCCTTACTCAGTTTAGTGATTAAAATATTAATCACATTTAAAAAATACTCTCAAAGTTACATTTTGACTGGTGATTGATCATATAGCTGGGCACTATAGCCTAGCCAAGTTGACATATAGTATTAACCATCACACCGCCCTCATGACTTTCCTGCCATCATTAATGATATCTATCTTAAAAATATAAAAATTATGATTTCAACAATGTCTTATAACCTTACTGTTTTTCACAATTAAAATATCCTAAACCTCAATTCCTATACCAAATTATCAGGAATTTTATACAGAGCTAATAGTAAATAATGGCAAGTAAAACCTCCAGTGGGGAGTAGGTCAAGCTATTTTCAAACTATGGAATGTTTATCCAACTAACATTTTGAACACCTTCTAAATGCCAAGCTCTTGGTTCAGTGCTAGAGGAACAATACTAAAAAGCTCACTTTTATTGAGTTTTTAAGTTCCTTGAGGATAATAATTGCAGAAACAAAAGGGGTGAATTGGATCAGATCAACTGCCCATATATCATGAGCACTGCATATAATGCAAACATGAAAATCCTTACGGCAGGGCCAAGATGATCAACTAGAAGCAGCAGTGTTCAGAGGCTGCCACTGAAAAAACCCATGATAAGCCTGTGAATCCTTTACCAGCAACCAAGGTATCCAGGTTCTCTCATCAAAATTGACTAGAAGGCTGGCGTGACCCATGGAGAGAAGGAAGAGCAGTGTGGTGGGATGGCCCACCTGAGAGCCACATGGGGAAGAGGAACCCCCTCCCCTCAGCCAAGGGAGGCAGTGAGACAGCATGCTATGCAGCCGGGGAAACTGTGCTTTTTTCAGGAAATGGTGCAACCGAAGATGAAGATCCCACGTGCAAACCCACACCTCAGGCCTAGCATCCCAACCCCAGAATGAGCAGATTCTTACAGCCTCTCAGCTGGAATCTGCTTAAGCCTACTGAAACCCCAGGGGGAAGGGAGACCAGCACTGGCTGTGGCAGCCTGTAGTCTAGGCCGTTGAGCTCCTTGGAGGAGGGATAGCAGCCAGCACTGGGACCCGCAACTGCAAAACACTCTAAGCTCCTTGGGCGGGGGAAGGGTGGCATACATTTCTATAGCTCTGGGGCTGTGTTTCTCCCCTGCTAGAGCCAGGGAGGCTTGATGGCTTGGTCCCAAGACTTGTCCCCCAAAGCACAACACACTGGCTGTGGCAGTCTGCAGCCAGAGTGCCTCTTCAGGCCTAACCCTGACTCATCCTTCCTCATGGAGCAAGGTTTCCCTGCAGGATCTCCAGTAACTCCAGCCAGAGGCTCAGGGTCAGAATTTGGATCTCCCTGGGCCTGAGCCCCTAAAGGGAGAAGTGACAGCAGTCTCTGCATACCAGCTAACTTAGCCTCTTCTCTTGGTAGTTCTGAAGAATAAGGGCAGCCCAGATTAGTGGGTTTCCCCCCAGTGAAACACTTTCTCCAAGGGACAAAATGCTTCATTAAGCGGGTCCTGCTCCCCATACCACCCAACTGGTTGAGATCCTCCAAAAAGGGTTGTCAGACACCCTATACAGGAGTGATCCTACTAGCCATCAGGTTGTACTCTGGGAGGCCAAGGCGGGTAGATCACGAGGTCAGGAGTTTGAGACCAGCCTGGCCAAAATGGTGAAATCTCATCTCTACTAAAAACACAAGACCTAACACCATAAAAACCCTAGAAGAAAAGCTAGGCAAAACTATTCAGGACATAGGCATAGGCAAGGACTTCATGACTAAAACACCAAAAGCATTGGCAACAAAAGCCAAAATAGACAAATGGGATCTTATTAAACTCCAGAGCTTCTGCACAGCAAAAGAAATAATCATTAGGGTGAACCGGCAACCAAGAGAATGGGAAAAAAAATTCTGCAATCTACCCATCTGACAAAGGGCTAATATCCAGAATCTACAAAGAACTAAAACAGATTTACAAGAAAAAAACAAACAACCCCATTCAAAAGTGGGTGAAGGATATGAACAGACACTTTTCAAAAGAAGACATTTATGAGGCCAACAAACATATGAAAAAATGCTCATCATCAATGGTCATTAGAGAAATGAGAATCAAAACCACATTGAGATACCATCTCACGCCAGTTAGAATGGCGATCATTAAAAATCAAGGGACAACAGATGCTGGAGAGGATGTGGAGAAATAGGAATGCTTTTATACTGTTGGTGGGAGTGTAAAATAGTTCAACTATTGTGGAAGATAGTGTAGAGATTCCTTAAGGATCTGGAACCAGAAATACCATTTCACCCAGCAATCCCACTAATGGGTATATACCCAAAGGAATATAAATCATTCTACTATAAAGACACATGCACAGGTATGTTTATTGCAGCACTAATCACAATAGCAAAGACATGGAACCAACCCCAATGCCCATCAATAATAGACTGGATAAAGAAAATGGCACATATATGCCATGGAATACTATGCAGCCATAAAAGGGAATGAGATCAGGTTTTTTCCAGAGACATGGATGAAGTTGGAAGCTATCATCCTCAGTAAACTAACACAGGAACAGAAAACCAAACGTCACATGTTGTCACTTGTAAGTGGAAGCTGAACACTGAGAACCCATGAACACAGAGAGGGGAACAACATGCACCAGGGCCTGTTGGGGGGTGGAGTGTGAGGGGAGGGAACTTAAGAAGATGGGTCAACAGGTGCAGCAAACCACCATGGCATACATATCCCTATGTAACAAACCTGTATGTTCTGCACATGATCCCTTTTTTTTTTTTCTTTAGAATAAAGAAAAAACAACTAAAGACAAAATTAGAGACTTTAATGTAAGAATAAAAACTAGAAGCTTTAAAAAAAAAAGAAACAAAAGAAAATCTTTAACCTGTACCATTACAAGTAGTCAACTGGCAGTTTCCCTGCTTCTTGAAACCCAGGTAAAACTCTCTAGAACTGTATACCAATTATCAATTTGTTCTCTCCCAGCTAAAATCCACACTTCTTTGCTTGGTAATACTAGAGCTAAACTCTGTAAACTCTTCTCCTTTGCCAGCTGGGACAACTCTGTTCATAGAGGGTATGGGAGTGACACTGCAAGATAGCAGAAGCAAAAAGGCACTCCTCTCAGGTCTCAGTCCACCTTTTGTTATTCAGAACTGGACCCCTCACAGACCAGCCAGAACCATTTCCAATTAGCTCTGGTGGGCAGAAACAGTGACTTCAGCTGCACCTTCGGGACACACTGGTCGGTGGCTTCCAAATAGCGTTAATGAACAGCTTCCATGGCAGCTCCAGGGGCCCTTAGGTCACACACAACCCACTAGGCTGCAGTTATTAGTTACTCCAGGGTGCCACCTCTGCAGTAGCTCCAAGCCAGGACCTCAGGCCACATTCTCCCACCCAGCAGGTCAATACTATAGACTAGTTCCAGCCTACTCACCCCTTCCACCAATGGCAGGCTCATTCTACAGACTAGCTATGGCCTGTGCCATCTGGCAAGTTTCTTTAGCAGCAGCAGGCTTTACTTGGGATAGGCACGGCCCTTGAAAGAGGGTGAATCCCCGCTTTGGGGATGGAGGGGGGATACCTCTCCTAAGTCTTTAGTTCCTTCATGGTCCACTCTCTTCAGCCTAAAGGCAGTAGCTACTTTTTGACATCTGCTACTTCTGGACCCTGTGAATATTACTCCCTTAGTATCAATCACCTTTTACTACTCTTTTACATTAAATTTCCTTCTTGAAATTACTGATTTCTGTCTCCTCATTGGACTCTGACAGAGATATATCCTACCTTTAATTTCACAATCTATGAATATTCAAAACCCTTCCAGGAGTGTTGCTAAGAACTGAGGCAATGGAGGTACTTACATTCTCCATGTGTCCTCTTTTGATATTCACTTCCATCCAGTGATACTTCTGCTTAAACCATGGGAGCTTTGTGTAACTCTATCCAAGCACTTGTGAATTTGCTAGACTTTACTTAAGATGGGCTGAAAGAAGGAGAGATCTTAAGACTATATAGTCGTCCTTCCAATTTTGTCCTTCCTTCTCCCTCTATCTTCACTCCCAGTACTCACTTCCTCCCACATTTCTTTATATGCTTCAAATTCTTCTGCTTGAATTATGCAAAGCAGCTTTCTCTCACCCCTGAAGCCTAGGTCAGCCACATTCAGGTTCTTATGGGGCTTGCTCTCTACCTCAAAACAGAGTACGTAAACCAAAACCATTCTCTCGCTAAGAGGATTTTCAGCCAATTATTAAGACATACAGCTTGTTTTTATATCTTCAGTTGGTGTAAAATATGTAACATGCATTTGATTATGATGAAAAATTAATTTATTAATATAGTTGGTTTTTGCCATGTCAGGATTCTTTTCCTAATTTAACTGGCTTGAGGTTTACCAGCTGAAGCATCTCAGTAACTTAAGTCAAAATGTAATTAATCTTATTTAAATTCTAAAATGAATATTTGATATTTTAATGTGATATAACAAAGGACAAAAGCTGGCTATATAAATGTTAATAATCTATATTAAAAATTCAGTCTTATATGTAATAACAGGTTAAATGGACCCATCTTTTAACTTCAGAGAGAAAGGTATATCTATTATTAAAACATTATACATGTCATCAATTAATTCACCTATTCAATAAATATTTACTGCGCCTACTATGTGCCAGACTTTTTTCTAGGCCCTTGGGACATAGCAGATTCGAGCAAAGTCTCTTATTTATCTTTTCTACTGGGAATATAGCATGACATGTCTCTATGGCTCTAAGCATGTAATTAAATATATTTGGGAGAGTTAGTAGCTGATTCTAACCATTTTTAGATATTGGTTGTCTAATATTTCTATAAATGCTAAGCAAACCAAAGATGGAGAAGGTCACTTTGTTATCTAATGCCTTTTAGTTCATTCATTTAGATAAACATTTATTATGTGCCAATAGGTAACTTCGATTTTTCTAGGTACTAATAATACAGAGATGAAAAAGACAGGCCATTCTAGTAAGGGAAGACAAAATAAACAAGTAGATAAAAGAATTTCAAAGAGTGATAAGCACTGAAAGAAAAAAACTGATAACTGAAAAAAGAGTTTTATGTATTTATAAATACGAATGTAAATAAACGTATCAAAGAATGTTTGATATGTTTTTGTATAATAAGTAATTTGGATTTATTTAGAATAAAAAATACAGCATTATAGACTGTTATGCAAAATAATTTTACTTTTTAAACTGTAGGGGAAATTTTTTTTTTTTTTTTGAGACAGTTTTGCTCTTGGTGTCCAAGCTGGAATGCCATGGAGTGATCTCAGCTCATTGCAACCTCGGCCTCCTGGGTTCAAGCGATTCTCCTGCCTCAGCTGCCCAAGTAGCTGGGATTACCAGCATGCACCACCATGCCTGGCTAATTTTGTATTTTTAGTAGAGATGGGGTTTCTCCATGTTGGTCAGGCTGGTCTGGAACTCCTGACCTCAGGAAATCTGCCTGTCTCAGCCTCCCAAAGTGCTGGGATTACAGGCATGAGCCACCAAGACTGGCTGTACTGGAAAAACTTTCTGCTGAAAAGCAAACAACAACAACAAAAACCTGTTATGANAAAAAAAAAAAAAAACCCTAAAGTATCCAATATTATATATAATATGGAAATAAAATTTGGGGAATAAATGAAATATTCATGCAATTAACAAGTGAATAACAACAAATAAAATATCACTGTTGTCAACTGTGCACTGTATTGTATTTTACTTCAGCTTTGCTGTTTTTACTTTTCTTCTCCAGTTTTGAGCATTATTACAATGACTTGAAATAGTAATGGTGCCAGGTGTGGTGGCTCATGCCTGTAATCCCAACACTTTGGGAGGCGAAGGCGGATGGATCACCTCAGGTCAGGAGTTTGAGACCAGCCTGGCCAATGTATCTACTAAAAATACAAAAATTAGCTGGGCGTGGTGGCTTGTGCCTGTAGTCCCAGCTACTAGGGAGGCTGAAGCGAGAGAATCACTTGAACCTGGGAGGTAGAGGTTGCAGTGAGCCGAGATCATGCCACTGTATTCCAGCCTGGGAAACATAGTAAGACTCCGTCTCAAAACAAAAACAAACAAACAAACAAAAGATAGTAAATGGTTCAGAAAGCTTTACTTTTAGTCTGATCTTACATGCTGTTGAGTATCTACGTAGTGAAATGGAGGTTTGTTTTAATCAGTTTGGATTTACCGATATATTATTCTAGCTTATAATAATAAAATACAATAATAACCACAACACAGGGGTACCCAACCCAGTAACAGTCCATGGTCTGTTAGGAACAGGGCTACGCCGTGGGAGGTGAGTGACAGGTGAAAGAACATTACCGCCTGAGCTCCACTTCCTGTCAAATCAGCAGCAGCATTAGATTCTGATAGGAGGGTGAACCTATTGTGAACTGCACTCCTATGAGAATCTAACCAATGCCTGATGATCTGAGGTGCAACAGTTACATCCTGAAACCACGCCCACCTTGGTCAGTGGAAAAATTGTCTTCCACGAAACTAGTCCCCGGTGCCAAAAACGTTGGTGACCGCTGCCCTAACAGTTTCATTATTTAAATTCCTGCAGGAAAGAAATACTTTTACCCTTGCAACTCTAAGACTCTAGCTCCTAAACCTCCTTTCTCCATTGAAATAACTTTTTATAATTTCAAAAAATATATCAAGGTTTAAGAATGCAGCTATCCTTTTATAGCAGAATGGATTGAAAAAACAAAATAAGTCTGTCTCCTCCCTTCTATTATTTTGGATTTCACGTGTCAGAGTCAAATATAACATTGTAATGGGAGTAATACTAAAATCTTAGAAAAGTTTTTGAATATTCTGTTTTAAAAGCAGCAGTTTACTTAGAAGTAACTGATGTGCTGACATGATCTAAAACAAGTTCCACTAAGAATTTCTTTGTAGGAGGCACTATTTTGTTGCCCAGGTGTAACAATACAATACATACACTTGCAATTCAGAGTCTTTATTAATTTATCTTTTAAATGTCTTTTAAATTCATCCACTAATTTAGTGATCATCAACTCTCTCCTGAATTACTGCAACAGCTCCCTAAATCTAGTTCTCAATCCACTCCCTTTACTAAAGTCCCAATACTCTTTCCAAAGGTCAAAAACAAATTTGTGATATAGTATTACATGGATTTCTTTATGCATTAAATAACACGGTATGGGGGCAGGTTTAAAAAGTGCTTCCATTTTGAAGAAGTGATACTCTGAGATGCTTCTAACAACTATAATATAGCAGGAAAATATCTGAGATTTCTGTTGATGACAAAGGCAGTTACTGTAATACCACTGCAGCTTGTTGCCTACATTCATTAAATGAATTGAAAAAAACATTAAATTACATGTCAATGAAAACAAAAATATAATCTTTTTTCTATCTAAGTTCATGGGTCCCCTAAATTCTATGCATGGATATATGGGAGTCCATGAGGATTAAGAAATGCTGCAATGGCTGCCTACTGTGCTTAAGATAAAAATTCCTGTCGCATGGCTTAAGGGACACTTAATGATCTGATTCTCAGCCACTGCTCATACCCAGTTTTGAACCCCATCTTTTGCAGCTCTTACTCTGCTGTGTCAAACTCTTACTTCCAGATCTCTGTAAAGCTATTTCCTTTGCCTACAAAACTCTTTCTCTTCTCTTTGCCTAGCAAACTTGTAATCACCCTCCAGGTGTCAACCTACATAATAATTCCTTCAGGTAACTAAGACTGTGAGATGCCCTTCCACTATGCTTCCACAGCACCGACCACAGCATTTATCACACTGTATTAAAATTGCCCTTCCCCATTAAACTGTAAGCACATAAACTGTGTCTCTAATCCCTGCTCCTTGCATACTGTCTAGCATAGAATAAGATTTGAATACTTGTGAAAAGAAGAAAGTAAAGAAAAAAGGAAGTTTCCAATTTATCTACTGTTTCATGACATGACACTCTACCCTTAATGCCTGATTGACCCTCACAAATGCAAGCTGTTGGTCACAATGGGAACTGGAAAAGTATAGGACTCCATTAATACAAATTCATATTTTTATTGGAAAAAGCACTTAGTGTAATGACGAAATGAAGAACATAATCACTATTATTACAGGGCCACATCAGGAAGATTTTACCAACTTGGAATACTAAGTAAGATAACTGTATTGGTGCATAAAAAATCGTATTGTGATGAAAGATTATTCATCACAAGCCAAAATTCTGGTATATATCTAGCTCAACTATGTACACCTGTCCCCAAAGTAGTGGTAGAGGAGGATTAACAGCCCCATCTCTTAGGGAAATGTATCAAAATCACTGAGGTGAGGGCAAAGTTTTCAAGCTATAGGTTCCTCTCAATCCTTCCTGTATTCAGCCACTGACGCTGAAAGACATGTCCACCGTGGTGGCAAAAGGATGAGAACCACTGTCTGGTCCAACAGCAGATGAGGCAAATGCTGTGCCAACAGACCTTATAAAACAATTGATAATAAAATGGTAGAAGTTACAAAGATTAACGTTACAAACCTTAAGGTTACAAGCCGTAGGGAAGGAGATTAAAGTTACAAAGCTGCAGGGAAGGAGAGCTAAGCCTTGGGAAGAGAATCCAAAATAACTACACTAGTGTGAAGTTTTTAGAGTCAAGTCAGAGATTTCAAAGGAGAAAGACTAGAAGTGGACCAGAAAAAAAAAAAAAAATGAGATGGGTTAAGTGAAATCAGAATCTACAAATGCTGCAGGGGGGTGAGTGGTATTTAAGGCTTGTTCCAAGAATAGTGAGTGAATCACTTTAGTGGGAAGGTGCCTGAGTAGCAGTAGGTCAGAGTGTGATTACAAAGGGCTCTGAATGACAAAGTTTTAAAATGTGGATTTTACTCCTGGCAAAAAGAGACACTAAGGTTTCTAAAGAAGGTTACATTGTGTGGTTAAAGCACTTCTCTGGAGAAGATTAGCCTAGGGGTCTTAAACAGGATGAATCAAGGGGAGAGAGAAAATGATGAATACCCTAAACTGCTTGGCATAAGATTCACAAAAATGCTATAAAAACACTAGATGATATCTTTTCATTATATATGTTTACATTACATTAATATAATTTATATTCTAATCATTTATGTGTTATTTAGTAATACAAATAAGGAATATCACTTGCTAATACTTAATTTTAATTCAAAAGGACTTCTTTCCTCTTTTTTTTGTTGTATCTGAATGTTCCTTGAGTTTTTTGTTAGAAAAACATAATGTAATTCTAACAAAGAAAATACTTTCAATTTTCAAAAAAGTTCACATGTAAAAACACTGCCTATAAAAATTTTAAAGTACTACTCTTTCATATTTTCAAATGCGTTACATGACATTATTTATCTTGAAATAGGGAACTTGACTCATCTTTTTTTTTTTTTTTTTGACTCGGAGTTTGCTCTTGTCGCCCATGCTGGAGTGTAATGGCTAGATCTTGGCTCACTGCAACCTCCAACTCCCGGGTTAAAGCGGTTCTCCTGCCTCAGACTCCCACCACGCCCGGCTAATTTTTTATATTTTTAGTAGAGACGGGGTTTCACCACGTTGGCGAGGTTGGTCTCGAACTCCTGACCTCAGGTGATTCACTCACCTAGGCCTCCCAAAGCCCTGGGATTACGGCCACCACGCCAGGACGACTTAATAGAAGGAAGTTTTAGGAGCAATTTTTGCTTAGAACTTATGATCCACTAAAGTATTAAGGTTTATAATCATGCAATAGTGTTCTTTAAAGTTGCTAATAAAATCTGGAAATCATCAACAGGTTAATTTTTATGGCTGACACTTTCGTGACTTAAAAAAGCAAACTGGGCCGGACGCAGTGGCTCACTCCTGTAATCCCAGCACTTTGGGAGGCCAAGGCGGATAGATCACGAGGTCAAGAGATCCAGACCATCTGGCCAACAGGGTGAAACTCCGTCTCTCCTAAAATACAAAAATTAGCTGGGCATGGTGGCGCACGCCTGTAGTCCAGCTGCTTGGGAGGCTGAGGCAGGAGAATTGCTTGAACCCAGGAGGCGGAGGTTGCAGTGAGCCGATTGTGCCACTGCACTCTAGCCTGACGCCTGGCGACAGAGCGAGACTCTGTCTCAAAAAAAAAAAAAAAAAGCAATCTACAGAACTTCACCACACTATACAAAGAAGAGGTCGTAAAACTTTTAGTTACAAAGGTTAACAAAAGTATATCCCAGAGGGGTAACTGGACGCACACCACCTGCAGATGTGAATGCCCCTTCACTGACCAGAGAGGGAGGAAGGGGCGAGGTGCTGAGAGATTCTGAATTAGGGGCCTTGAATTAACACACACCCACACTCGTCACTACTAAATTAGTGCGGCCGGTTTGTCATCCGCACCCCGGGTTTCTCCCAAGGGAGGCAAAGTCTCCAGTCACCAGCCTCGAAGGTCCTCGGGTGCTTGGGGACGGGGGCAGTCCAGGAAGGAGCGAGTCCCACCAGTCGCAAGGCGCCCCGACTCGCAGCGACACCTCTACCCCCGGCTCCGGGGAGACAGCCGGAGCCGCCCAGTACCAAACCACTCCCAGTCAAGGAGCGTCAAGGGAGGGAGGAGCTTGGCTGCGGCTCGCAGAAAGAGTTCGTTCCGTACCTGTGTTGAGACCGTGAGGCTGCCCTCCCGCGCCGCGACATTCACGCGGCTGTGGTGCCAGGCCGCTCCTGCTCCTGCAAGGGCCGCACCGGCCACTGCGGCTGCCAAGGAGCCAGGATTCGGCACAGCCCGTCGGCTAGCAGCGAGCCCGCGCCGCAGTCTTCCGCCCCAGGCCGCCAGCCGAGCGCCGCTCCCTGCAGCCGCCGCCATCTTTGCGGAAGCGCAGCTACGCGGCGCCTCTTCTGTACCGCCACTGCCTGGGGCCTGCGAACTCTCGCGAGATCCGACAGGCTTCCGCCCCGCCTACCGGGCGTGCGTCGTGGGTGCGGCTGCTGAGGCGACGCTCGGAGCCGCAGGCAGCGGCCCTCGGTTCCGGGCCCGCCTTCTGAGGCTGTGGGGATGGGATGACTGGAAGAGTATCAAAACAGTGTAACATGACTTACTAGTCCAAAGCGAGATAGCGCCCTCGATTGTGTGGGCCGGTTTCTCCTTTCCATTTTTCATCTTGTGAAACCGGCAAACGTTTTTAGAAATAGTCACTTCCGCCTCTGGGTTGTTCATGTCTTCCTACGCTTATAGCCTTGACTGTTCTTTCATTTCTGCTAAAAGGACTTTCAGACAAAGCCATTCTCTTTATTTCAGGCACCCACTGTTGGCTGAATATTGAATTTAAATTCAGTTTCAACAAAGTGATGGTAGCTCTTATCTTACCCAAAACGGAAGTCGGAGACAGCAGCACGCCAGCCCCGTGTCTCTGTCATTGGGGACCCAGAGTTTTTCCCGAGGGCAGGCTTAGAGGGATACCTCAGTCGTGGCTGTTCCATTGGTGATAGTGGTGTAGCTGAGGCGGACTACTTTGTTTTATTTAATAGCCTCCAATCCTCCATTCTTTGGTCTGCCCTTTTCCTGAGTAACTCTCTTTAATAAACTCTTTGTTCAGCCTCTGAAATGTCCCCTGCTATTAGAAGCTTTAGTTGGGCATGCAGTAACGGAGCCAACATCAAAGGGCCAAGACTCCTAATGACATAATCACTGCTGTCTTGAAGTTTTGCACAAAACAAAACTTCAAGAGACAAAAGCCTGTCACACGAACTCTAATTTGATCATTCAATGGAAGTTCCGTGGATCACTTTGCTATTATCTGCCCTTAATCCTTGCTCCTTTTCTCTTAGCCTGCTTGTCTAAATTAATCTGCAGTTAAAGCTTTCTCACTTTTCCCTCAGTTGCGGGACTCACCTTCAGTGTACCTTCCCAGGCAGAAAGTAGAGAGATGAGCCTCACTTCACAGACTTGGGAGCCAGACCTCAAGGTTTGAATCCTAGCTCTACCAGGATGATCATTGTGGTTTGGGGGAAATTATTTAATCTCTCTGAGTCTCAATTTTCTCATTTGTAAATGATTCACGATTTGTGGAGATGACCACTGCAACTTGGGGTAAGGTATTTAATCTCTTTGAGTCTCAATTTTCTTTTCTGTAAACAGCCCTCTTACAGTTTGGGGTGGGGGAGCTAAATGAGATATTTTGTGTAAAGTGACTAGCCAAATGCCTAGCACATGGTAGGCTCGTGACAGATGAATGTTTACTGTGGTCAAGGTTTGGTTTACTCCTGCTCTGTGAACACAAATGAGCTTGACCGAATGTCCATGATTTCAGATCACTAGCCCATCTTAACCTGAGACTTTCCTGCCTTTTCATATCTAGCCTGACTTTGTCAACCTCTGGTCTGTTTTTCACCTCTGCTAACTCTGGTAGCTGTTAGCACATGTCCTGCTCTTCTGGACTGTTGACATCTAGCTTGTTTCTGTCCCCTGGTGATTATAGGACTTCTAGGATATGTTTGAACACTGTGGATGTCTTACTTTGTAGCTTATTCTTGCTTTCCAGAAACCACAGTCTTTACTTGTCTACTTCTAACTACCTAATTCACACAGTTCCTCTAGGTATTTAATAAAATCTGGGATCTATTACTTAGTTATTGCGTCAAGCCCAAGGTAAGTTTAGATTTCTATTAAAACATGTGGCATATTTAAGAGCACTGTATTTCTCCCACAATTTGATATCCTTCTAGGTGAGATGTCTTCCTTTTCCCTGTCTCTCTAGCACCTAGCACAATGTCCAGCACATAATAGGCGTTCAATGGATGAGTATATAAGTGAACGAATAAATGGCACAGATGAAACTCTGGGGTTCCCATTTCTATGCTCTGGGCATCGAAAATACAGAAATATGTTACTGCTTTGGTGTACTTTATTTTCAAAACAAAAGCTTTTTATTTTCTTTTGCTGAAAATCTTTGAACCCACTTGGAAAACCATGTAATTAGGTGTTTTTTTTAAAATTTTCATTATGTGCCCAGGCCTCTAGAACTCTCACTTATAATTTAATATGTTCAAACTTTTCCTATGCAGAGGAAACAAATTCTTATAATAGAACCAATCTCTAGTCGAATAACCATTCTAAGTATGAAATCTTCCTTGGCAGCTGCTGACATTTGTCTAAGCACATTGACTATATTGGTCTGTTTGGGATCCAGCTTTGTTCATTTCTTCGTCACCAGCTGTAAAGTCCTGGGCTGGGATGTATTTTCAACCATGCAGTTTATAAACCAATCCCCAAATAAGAAGCTGCTTCAAAAGCTATACAATGTATGCTGTTTTAAATAGCTGGACAAAAACAGAATGGAAATACTGATTGTTTCAGAGTATCATTCTTAACTCACTTACTCCCGCTCTGTTTTCTGAAGGAAGAACAGAAGTGATATATCAGAAAAACTGCTCTCAAGAAGCTTTATTTTCACTGGAGAAGCTAGGCTTGAATTTCAAAACAGTTGTCTCTATTGTACTGTACAGAGGGGCAAGGATGTGGTGGGCTGGCACAGGCAGAAAAGCATTAGGGAAGAGGGAAGACTTGATTTGGAACTTGCTGGGGTCTGAGGCAGGGTGAGAGCCTGGGGGAGGCCGCATACAGTGTGTGCTGAAAGGCTTGGGGTAGAAGGGATAGCTATGGGGATTGGCTTGGAGTGTCCTGGGAGCCAGGCAGGGGCCACCCAATAATCTCCAGGCTATGAAACAGTTGTCAGCCCCCTTGTCCCTCTGCACATTTGTCACTGGGCTATTCATGCTTCCCTGCCAGCGTCCCCACCCACCTTGAGGCTAAGCCCCTCTTCTGAATCTCAGATGCTCTGCCAGTGTATTTCTTCTGCTTGCCCAGACAGTATCCTGGCCTTTCTTAGCCACTATCCACAGGCTTCTCCAAATTATTTTCCTTTTAACTGACAACAAAAACTTTGATTCCCCGTGGGTTACTGCTTTTGAACAAAAGAGGTCAACTAGTTTTTCTTACTGAAGATATTTACTCCTTTCTATTTCCATTTTAAAAGAGATTATTAACTCAAACACATCTTTGATCTTAGCATATGTTGGGGAGAAAAACAAAAATTGCTATCTGATTCCGAAAGATTGTTTACTGTTCTATTCCAGAATAATGTGCATTGAAATTGATCATCTTAGGTGGAGGAGAAAAAATATGGGGGAATCTCAAAAGATTAAAGAGTTTGGACTCCCATAGGAATGAAGTGAAATGCATATGAATGGACATTATAAAGAACCATTGCTTGGAATAGACAGAGGTTGAACTATATATATGGTGGATAATTGCATAGCAGAGGGTATGAATCACTCTCAGAGGCCCTAGATGAGTCAAAAGAACTGCTAATTATGTCTTTTTGTGCAGTTTGGGGCCATGGTAAAAATATCTGGATATCATGATTGATACCAGCATGTGTAGAAATAGGTTAGAATGAAATCTTACTGACAGTGAGAAAGCAGTGCCCAGAGGAGCATTTTGTGTGTCTTTCAGATCCTCCTCTGCATCTCATTCCCTTCCCATCCTCCCAATGCAGCTCCCATTACCTCGCGCTGTGATGATTGCAGCCATCTCTTAACACGTGCCTTTGCTTCCAGTCTTTCTCTCCTCTGAAGCATCCCATAGATCTATGTCAGATCAATCTTCCTAAAACATTTCTTTCACCATACATCCATTAGCTATGTGATTTAACCTTCCTAAGCCTCTGTCTCCCTGTTGGAAAATGAGGAGAAGGGGTTCAGTTTATTTTTACACTTCTAAAATTCTTATTCTATGCCACTCCAAAGTGGCTTTTTTCTCCTCATTTAACAAACTGTATCGAGTGTGAAATATGTGCCAGGCATGGTACCACACATTGGAGACACAAGGACAAATAGGATAGAGCTTGAAGTAAGCTATGCTCTCACACATTGGCCTATGCCCTCTGTGCTGAAAACTTTTAAAAGTATGTAACCCCCCCATTTATGTATGTTTATTTCTTAAATTTACACATTTACAAGTAAATGTTAAAAACCACGTAGTAAGAATTTGAATGGGGATATAAAGATGAACTAGTATTTACAAATTAAAATTGTATTATTAAAGATGCAATGAATGTTTTGTTCTAAAACTGTTAATATTTTAGTGAGAGCTATGTGATTAAATTGGCTTCACTGACTTGGACAATGCTGATTTAGGTTTTATGAGATACAAGGTCTGGTATTATACCGAGTTAATTTATGCATTAGTTTTTGCTGACTGTCACAGCTCAAAAAGGTACCTCACAAAAATATGTTAATCCAAATGAAAGGTGTGACTGTACTATTAGTTGAGGTAATGAAACCATAATGCTTGTCTTTATTTTTTTAGCTTTTTCTTATGAAAAATTCAAATATATATATAATTAAGGAGACTAAAATGATAAGTCTCTATGTATGTAGAGCTGGACTTCCACAATTACCAACTCACGGCCAGTCTTATTTCATCTCCACCTTCTCCTTTTCCCTTAATTAGATTGTGTTGGAGTAGCCCTCAGGCTCATATAATTTTATTCTACATATTTTATTATGTATTTTTATTTGCTGTTTTTGGGGTGTGTGTGTGTGTGTGTGTGCGTGTGTGTGTGTGTGTTTGAGACAGGGTCTCAGTTTGTCACCCAGGCTGGAGTGCTGCGATCTAGGCTCACTGCAACCTCTGCCTCCCAGGTTCAAGCAATTCTCGTGCATCAGCCTCCTGAGTAGCTGGGATTACAGGTGTGTGCCACCATACCTGGTTAACTTTTGTATTTTTTGTAGAGAAGGGGTTTCACCATGTTGGTCAGGCTGGTCTTGAACTCCTGGCCTTAGGTGATTCTCCCTCCTCAGCCTCTCCAAAGTGCTGAGGTTACAAACATGAGTCATTGTGCCCTGCTCATTATGTGTTTTTAAAAGATGAGTGCTCTTAAAAAGAAAACCCACACACCAATATTTTGTTTTTGTATTTCTTAATAATGCTTATAATCCAATGAACACAAATATTTACTGACAACAAAAAGTTGTGTCAATTGCTTAAAATGCTGGGAGGTTGGGGGCACACCAAGATAACAGAAAGAAGAAGATTTAAAAGTCTGTTGTATGAGTGTTGGGTAACACTTCCACATCTCAGGGAGAGGGGTCTGTGTTGTCGTAAAGTACACTTATGAAAATTAGTGACAGCACAATGTTTGGGGTTGCAAAAAATATTTTTTCTGGAAACACATTTATGGAACAGATTGCGTATGTCAAAAGAATTCAGTCTGTACTTTAAAGTCCATTATAGCATCTCCAAAGTTCTGTGTAGCCTACCAAAGGAGACTATTCACACCTTTCCTTTTCTCCTTTTCAGCTCTAAAATGTACATCTCAAGCACATCGAAGATGGTGACAGAGAGGAGTTAAGAAAGACAGCACGTCCAGAGGAGCAAGGGACAAGATCTAAATAATCTCATGAAATGGTCCTTGATCCCAAGATTTCTGCAGAAACTTTCAAGTCCGTGATATGTATTCTTGTGCATGGAGACATCCAGAATATCATAGCTTGTCTTTAACTGTGCAGAAGAAGCCGCTAAGTTAATGCAAATGCTTTGACATTTTTATTGTTTCTTAAGAACCCAAATAAAAATTTCAGTTACTCATTCATTTCTTTTCCCCAAAGCCAATCTGCTGGTTAGTTGTCTTTAGCCTACTGCGGGGTGTGAACATGTGGTGTCAGCACCACCACCCAGAGGCCATCAGCAGTGCGGGAGGCTGGGCATCTGGCAGTAGGATCTGGCTTTTCTCCAGGGCTTGTTTTTCCAGTTGACTGGGTTGCCCTGAGTTTCTTTTGCGCTTCTGAGACTTGAAAAATACACTGAGATGGTCACCATTCAGTGGCTCTCAGAGAGGACGATGACCTTATGGTCTAGTCTCCATCTAGAGACCCTGGTGACCTGGCAAGGGTGTGACAGGTAACTCCTAGGTGGGCAGGTCTGTGCCTCGCACACAAGCAGACTGGTGTCCGGGGGTGTTGGTGACCCTTACCACCTGCTTGGCCTGCAGACAGGTGATGGGACAGCTTTGATTCATTCGCCTCATCATTCCTCATCACTGTGGCTGTGGCTCTTCCAGTTGTGAGGGCTTCATGGCAACCTTTGGGTGTTGAGGGTTTGCCGGGAGTGCTTCAGATGGGGCAAAGACCTAGGGGACAGGACGTGGTTGGCAGAGGCAAAGAGCTGCCGCGCAGGAGCTCCTGCTGTCGGTGGGGGTCTTGCAGGCAGAGTCCAGACGCTGAGACTGCAGGGTTCCCCGCTGAGCTGCACCTAGTTTGGGGGCGCCTCAGCCTGGGGGCTTCCCTAGGCAGAAGCGCCAGCCCAGGGGAGTGAAAGGGCCATCTGGGCTGCCTTGGGGAAGGGATGACCACGAAGGTCTGTCTTCCAGGAGATGGCCACAGGGTGCGCGGGAGGTGAGGCCTGTTTCCGCCTAGGGCCTCTGAGCGTTGGCGCCAGGCCCAGGAGGTCACCTGGCCTCCTAGGGACCCTGAGCCCTGCTGGGTTGGTGGCTGGCAGGACTGATCCACTCCCCCGACCGGCTGACCTGTGCCGGAATCAGGACGGCGAGTGCATTGAGCAGGCATAGAGACCCGGAGAGTGGGCCCTGGGCCCTGGAGAGCCTCTGTCGCCATCGTTGCGCGCAGGGTGGGGAGGCGGGTGCTGCGGGGCTGTGGGCCACTGCGTGTTCCTGGGCGCTTGGGATGCCGGAGTTACTCCCATGCAGTCGTCCTGCGGGTTCCGGACGTGGTGGGGACGGTGCTGCTGGTGTGCCCCGCACTTCTGACTGCAGGCCCGAAGTACCCTCGTGGTATTCCTATGACAGTTCAACCCTCCACTTGAGGGACGTTTCTGCCAGAGTTTGGCTTCTGAAGTCTCCAGACTATTCGATGTCATTCACTTGTTCTTTCAGACTAATTAGGTTCAAAATCACCAAACATCTTCCTTTCAGAGGTTTTCCAAATGGGTTAGAAAATCTGGAGTTCAGCTGTTGCAAATATGAAGACTTAAGAGTCTTCCTAAGTCACGTTTACATCATTTTTTGGCAACAAAACCAAACAGGGATGCAAATAACTCCAAATACTAGTTACCAAAATGTACACCGCAAGCACAAGTCTCTTTCAGAGATCATGGTCGTGACTTGTTAAAACACTGCCTTTGCCTTGAAGAGATAGTGTCAATATTTAAAAAAAAAGTATTTACCAACAACCACTTGTAGAAATTGGCAGCATATACTGGCGACTTGCCATTTTGTAAAAGCAAGTTCCAGTAACTCACCTTTCCACAGAATGATTGTTTAAATTATTTTGCTATGAGTTGACTAGCAAACTGCTATGTGGCCAAAAGCATTTTATGGTCCCATTTTGACTCATTGCAGGGTAATGTAAAGACTGCAATATGCGAGACAGCTTATTCTTACAAAATTAAGCATTTGTGATTTCTCAATCTCAGCACTATTGACTAGCTGGGACAGAGGATTCTTTTTTGTTGTTGTTGGGGGCGGTGGGGGGGTGGGGGACTGTCATGTGAGCCACAGAGTGTTTAGCAGAATTCCTGGCTTCTACCCACTACATACCACATGCCAGTAGCACCCCCACTCCACCCTGCGCCAGCTGTGAAAAGCAAACATGATATCTCCAGATGTTGCCAAATGTCCCCTGGGCGACAAAATCACCCCCAGCTGAGAACCACTGCTCCAGAATGTCAGCTCCAGGAGGGCAGTCAGTCTTGCTTACTCTGTGCACCCCTAAATCTCTGATGTCTAGAACAATGCCTCGCCCTCAGTTGGCACTCAGTGACTACTTCCTGAATGAATGAATATTATCTTAGTGAGTTTTATTACAGTAGGTAAAACCTGTTGTAATAAAACCCTTGTTTTCTCAGTGGAGGTTGTGAATTTCTCATTTGGAACTTATGAATAGTCAAGTTGAGTAAAGTTTTGTCAAGTATTGGATTGAATATTCCTTGAAAAAATGTATTTGTAGAGGCTTGTCTTCATGTTTTGGATAGTAGTATTGAATTCTTATTGTGGCTTCATACCATTAATATTTAATATCTTAGAGTTTAATGTACATTTAGGATCAGGTTCATTATTAATGATAGTGGATATAAATCAATTTTTTCAAATAACTGTCTTGATAATTACCTTATTTTTGGACTGATTTTGTCTGATTAGATAGTTGTTTCTATCTTATAATAAAGCTGGAGAGCAGCATTTTTGTCCTAGTTCACTGGCATGTTAATGTTTTAGCATCATCTGTCTGTAGAGTTTTTGCAGGACTCTTTTAAAGCCAGATATTGGCTGGGCATGATGGCTTGTGCCTATAATTCCAGCACTTTGGAAAGCTAAGGGGAGTGGATTACCTGAAGTCGGGAGTTCGAGACCAACCTGGACAAGATGGTGAAACCCTGTCTCTACTAAAAACACAAAAAATTAGCCTGACATTGTGACAGGTGCCTGTAATCCAACCTACTCAGGAGGCTGAGGCAGAAGAATCGCTTGAACCTGGGAGGCAGAGGGGGCAGTGACCCGAGATCGTGCCGTTGTACTCCAGCCTAGGCAAAACTCCATCAAAAAAAAAAAAAAAAAAAACAAATCATAAAACTTCTAGAAAAAAATTACAGGAGACAATATCTTTACAATCTTGAGACAGGAAAAGATTTCTCAAAAAAAAAAAAAAAAAAAAAGCCAGGTATCCACTTTCATCAGACTTATTTTCATTAACACTAGATAATATAACAGGTAAATCCACCTAACTGGATGCACAGAAACTGCAACCCCTGACAATTTATTGAAACCTCATGGTCGAGTAAGGATACCTCTCATGACTCCTTTAAGTCATAGAACTTACAGTCTTTTGTCTTGCATATCATGACATGAGGCCTTCTTACTTAGGGCCTATATAATATATATAGTGGTTTTTTTCTTTTCTTTTCTTTTCTTTTCTTTTTTTTTTGAGATGGGGCTTCGGTCTTCTTTCCCAGGCTGGAGTGCAATGGCATGATCTCGGCTCACTGCAACCTCCGCCTCCTGGGTTCAAGCGATTCTCCTGCCTCAGCCTCCTGAGTAGCTGGGATTATAGGCACCTGCCACCATGCCTGGCTAACTTTCTTGTATTTTTAGTAGAGATGGGGTTTCACCATGTTATCCAGGCTGGTTTCAAATTCCTGACCTCAGGTGATCCACCCGCCTCAGCCTCTGGGATTACAGACATGAGCCACTGCGCTCGGCCTACAGTTCTTATATATATATATATATTTGTTTGTTTTATATATATATATATATATTTGTTATTTGTTGTTGTTGGATTAAAATTAACAATGCATAGAAGTTTTAATATTTTGTCCTCATACCATTAGTTCATATGACAGTACCCTTTAAGAACCTCAAGCTAGTGCATCACATCTAATCTCCTCAGTATGGCATTATTAGTTGTGGCAGAGGCAATGTTATACATTCACCAAATCTCATTGTATTTTCTTTTTCCAGGGCACACGGATGATATATTTCCCAGCTTCCCTTGCAGTGAGGTGTGGCCATATCCTCACACTCTTGGCCAATGGCATGTGAGGAGAGCTGACTGTGTTCATTCTGAGCCGAAGTAGCTAAGGCCAGTGTACCTTCCTCCATGCCCTGCCTCTTTGTCTTCTGCAGGGCCCTCCCAGGCCATGCACGCCAGTAGGGATAGCTAGGGTAGGTCACTTGTTGAAGCAGAGCTGCTGAGGAGAAACACGCAAGCTGCATTTCACTGACTTTCTTGTGTTAAAAGACTGAGATTTTTATGGTTGGTTGTTACAGCAGCTGGCATGGATTACCCTGACTAATACTGGCTATCAATATTCTCTATGTAAATTCTCCAATGCAGCCCTCAATTATTTACTCTCTGTCATTGCCATTACTTTGAAGAACATTGTATAGCAAAATGAAACTCAGTATTATATTATTAAAAGACTGTTGTTTCTCAGGTTAAGGGAGTTTAAAAAAAAAAGACTATTGTTGAGGTTGTAGCTTGGTAAGCTATATTGTATCCCCTGCTAAGAATCAATAGGGGAAGTTTCTCTTAGTTCTGGTGATAATAAAAGACCCCTCACGTTTGTACCCAGCCTGCTCTTTTGGATACTCTGCATCTTGTAACTGATCATGTTTTCCTCAGTGCTGACTCTGTGGCTCATGTCTGGTAACTATGTGAGCTTTCTAATCTGTATTATTCTGCTTCTTATCGTCGCTTTCCTATGACACCATAATTTGCTAAAAAATAAAAACAAATCCTTTTTAAGTGTTTACTCAAATGGCTCAAATATTTTTTGGTAAAGAAGCTGATACAAATGCATTTTAAAAATATGTAGCTTTTACCATTTTCTTTTTTCTTTCTTTTTTTTTTTTGAGATGGAATCTTGTTCTTGTTGCCCAGGTTGGAGTGCAATGGCATAATCTCACTTCACTGCAACCTCTGCCTTCTGGGTTCAAGCAATTCTCCTGCCTCAGCCTCCCGAGTAGCTGGGATTACAGGCACCTGCCATCATGCCTGACTAATTTTTTGCATTTTTAATAGAGACAGGGTTTCGCCATTTGGCCAGGCTGGTTTCGAACTCCTGACCGCAGGTGATCCACCCACCTTCACCTCCCAAAGTCCTGGGATTATAGGCATGAACTACCGCTCCCTCCAATCATTTTCTGATGGTCATATTTTTCAGTTAGGCTATTATCTTCCTGAGAGTTTACAACATGTTTTCTAGATTTTTGGTAGCTCTCCTCATAATTTTTAAGAAGTATTTATTGGTTGATTGATTAATAAAGATACTAGTATATGTGTTGAGTTAAAGTTAAATTTAAAATGGAAGTAGATGAGACTAATGGAACAGAAGAGCTTAGGAATGGGGACATTCTGATACCAAACAATTAGCAAGCAGGAACAAATCTACAGATGTATTTATATGGTGCACACAACTTTTGTTACATATTTTCTATATTTCAGTTTGAAGGATCTCGGAATGTATTGCAATCATTTTGTAAGTAACATTTAATTTCTAATGTACATATTGGGAAGCATAGTAACCTACGATATTATTTAGGCAGAACATAGTGCATACGAGTTTCATTAAAAATCTTTTAATAAAGTAAAAAGAAAAAAGCAGTGAGATAGCACATGTGCACATGGGACATTTTTTATTATAAGAATTGTCTATTTTCCCCTAGTGCAAATACCGAAATTATCATAGCTGCAGAGAAACACCATACTGACACATAGTGTTGTGACTTTTTTCCAAAGAAGATGGCAATGATGAATGACACAGCACTGTAAGTGCAGATAAGGATATGGCATTAGCCCTATCTTAAGGCTGCCAGTATTGGATGGGAAGTCAGCTCTGTTTCCTAAAGGCCACCAGTCCATACAGAAGGCATTGTAAACCATTTCCATCCTTCCCGAGAGATTTGCAATGCTCCCCTGGGACACAATTTGAAAAATCACCATGACTCTGGGTCCTCATTAACCAGCCACTCCTCCAAGAGCTGTCTGCAGCTTCAGAAAGATATACAGTGTTTGACAGCATGATCATTCTGAATGAATATTCAGAAAACATAAATATATATGCTGATATATATGTATATTTGTAACATTTGCTTGACAACAAATAAATGCTTATTTGAATCTGTTTGTATAAAATATCTTTTTGTCTATTGTAATATGATGCACCCAGGATGAAAAATTCAAGAATAAAGTACTACTCATCCATATATAATACAGTATTAAATCGTATAATATAGATCTGAAGCATTCTTGGAAGAAAAAAAAAGAAGGTAGCTCTGTTAAAATTTCACAGTGCTTCTTACTTTCTGAAGCCTTATCAATGTTCTAAATCCTTTTTCTGGCATGTGTGAGACTCTTCAAAAATACTTTCTTCAGAGATCAAAATTCTAACTTTCAGATTGGGTTAAATACGTTTTATAATTCGTCCTGCAGCTGTTGGAGCTGTAAGGAAGTAAAATGAGAATTGCTTTTTAGGGTATATTTCTCAGCAAAGCAGTTTTGAAAATGAAACCAAATCTTCATGCTCCACTTGACATTGGAATTTAAAGTTATTTTTACAGGCTCTAATGCGGTAGCTATGTGAGACATTAAAGACATATTAGAATATAGTAAGTTAATAGTTAAAACAAGTTTTCTTCTAACAGCTTGTTCAATAAATAAAAACCACGAATGCAAATTGTATCTTATCGCTTTCATGCCTTTTGTTTTTCATATTTATGATTTAACCAAACCACACATTTTCTTGTGTAAAATGTTTCCTTCCTTTTAATTATAGCCTGATTTGCTGCCTCGCCAGGTAGAGCTTTCATTAACTTGAAAGTGTGTTTGGTGTAAGTAGGAGACGTGGAAGCAAACCCTTAAAGGAAAATCACATTTTCTCTGAAATGCAGTGTGGCATCTAAATATAACCTTTACTATGTCCCTAGAATATTGACGGACTGGAAAATTTTCAGGATTCCCTATCGGGGATAGATCTGCTTTCGATTTTACAAAAGAGTGGCTGTATGGAGTCACTGAAACCAAACAGGAAGAAAAAAAAGGCTTCACATTGAAAGTAAAGGCCAAGAAAGAAGCCAAACAAAAGTGTGAGCAAAGGAAAAACTGTGTCCATCTTTTCTGTTTGTCTGTGACTAGGAAGGCCTTTGACCCTACGCAGTACTGTGCAGCGAATACTTTTGTCCTTTGTCATATTTCACTTCCTCCTTTCATGAGATCCCCCCACCCCAAGTGGCCTGTGTACCATTCCCGGACGGTCTGGCCCGGAGCTGACAACTAATCCCTGGTAAGGTCTATATAAAAGGCTCTTTTCAGAAAAGAGTGACTTGTGGTCCCTAACCTCTGTTGACCGCAAAGACACAGGCTGAAAAGACAGCTTAAAGATGGAGGGGTTTAGGTTCGTTTACAGTTAAGACTGTGAAATTTCGGTTCCATGTGAATTCCGGAAGTCTTTAAAAATGAGAGAACTTCTTACATGTCTGAGACAGCTTAAATCTTGACTTTAATCTGGGGCAGCAAGGAAGATGTGGTAGCTAAAGAGCAAATTCTGGGTAACCTTATCACGGTTAAACGCAGGATTCCAGTGTCAGGTTTTTTTATACACAGAAAGTTGTTTGAGGTCTTATCATTCCTCTTCTGTGAAATTCTAAAGAGCCGAGTGTGGGAGCAGCTAGTAGAAAAACCTAATTTTATATATTTAAATGGATGCTTATTAAAAACAAAACCAAAATAACTGAAACTGAACAAAATTAATGGCTTGCCCAAAGTTATATCAACAGACAATAACAGAGGCAAAAACAGAAAATTCAGGTTTCCTCTTATCAATTTAGCACCCTTCCCACAACAATATACTGCTTCTCAAATTCAAATTACAACTAATTAGCTAGTGGATGAGCTTTTTACAAATAACCGAAACATTCCATAAAATACAGTACGGCCCAAGACCAGCCTATTACTGTCTTTGTAATAAGCACAGATATTTACTGGGATCAGTGTGGAAAATTCTGATTAGTTTAGATCTGTGCTTTTCAATAATGTAATGTACAAACAACTTGGGCAACGTGTTCAAATGTAATTTCAGGTTCTGTAGGAATAAAGTAGAGCCGGCATTTCCAAGAAGCGCTCAAGAGTTTCTGATGCTGTTGGCCCAAGGACCACTTTAAGTAGCAAGAGCTTAGACTGAAAATGGAAGAGTCTATGTGCTCTAGGAAAGGCATGGTTTTCACCTTAGGCAGGTTACATATATAGAAGGAGATGAAACAAATAAGCAAAAGTAAAGTGACACGTAAATTCATCCCAAACATCTGATTCTTACATGTAAATTATTTCTTTGTGAATGACGGTTTTTTTTCCAATTAGATGGAAGCCCTTCCCGGTCAATACTTTTTTCACTTTTTACAGAGTGTCTAGAAAATCACTGTTAAGAAATGCCACCTGACTGACATGATCATAGATCACTGGAAATATCAGATGAAAATTCCAGGTGGAGCCTGGTTAATTCATTCTTGTGATAAAATTCCTTTCAGCAATGGATTATCCAAACGACTGGCTTGTGGGTTTCTTTGTCACTTCATTAATTCCCCAAATATTTGCCATTTCAGAGGTAGCATAGGGGCAGGCAATCTATTCGATGCCTGACAGATTCTGCAGATTTCAAGGTCAAGGACAGAGTGCCTGTAGATGAGTGACTATGAACTGCCTCTGCTTAGACAAGAGTCTGAGGGTACGGAAGCAATGAAAAAGATGGGGGTTTCCTCAAAAATAGTTCAGAGCTGTGCTGTCCAGTATAGTAGACACTAGCCACTTGCAGCTTTTTAAATTTAAATTAATTAAAATTAAATAGAAAAGTTAAATCAAGTTCAGTAGTCTCACTAGCTACATTTTAAGTGCTCAAAGACCACATGCTGCCAGTGCCTACTGCATTTGACAGCATAGATACAGAACATTCCCATCACTGCAGAAAGTTTTACCGGACAGTGCTGCTACTCAGGGAGATAGAAAGGATGAAGACTTGATACGAGTGGTGGCTGGAAGTTCAGAAGAATGTTTAAATAGGCAGTGGTTGCTCTCATGACAGCATGTAAACTACAGTAGGAAGCTAATGGAATAGGCACATTTAGACAGGGCAGTAAGAGTCTTTGTGTATGGGGGGTGGGGAGAGATACTCATGGTGGGCCGGGGATAATGGATGGCTCAGTATCTCAGAGCTTTCTGACAATACATGTTGTTTATTGAAAGGCAACTCATGGCTGGGCATGGTGGCTCATGCCTGTAACCCCAGCACTTTGGGAGGCCAAGGCAGGTGGATTACTTTGAGCTCTGGAGTTCAAGACCAGGCTGGGAAACATGGTGAAAATACACGTTTCTACTAAACATGTATTTTCATCTCTACGAAATACACAAAAATACAAAAAAAAATTAGCTAGGTATGGTGGTGCAGACCTGTAATCCCAGCTATTCGAGAGGCTGAGGCTGGAAAATTGCTTGAGTCTTGGAGGCGGAGGTTGCAGTTAGCTGAGATAATACCACTCTACTCCAATCTGGGCAACAGAGTGACACTCTGTCTCAACAATAAAAAAAAAAAGAAAGGTAACACACGAATAATGAAAAAAAGTATGGGGAAAAAACAACGAATAATGAAATATCACTTGCTCATGTTACAACCCATGTTTTTGAGTTGCATTTTCTTGAACTCCTGACCTCAGGTGATCCGCCTGCCTTGGCCTCCAAAGTGCTTGGATTATAGGCGTGAGCCACCACGTCTGGCCTTGACTTGCATTTTCTATGACAGTGGGTACACACCACATTACCCCAGCAATCCATCCTAGCACCCAGCTGCTCAGGAAAACATTCCATCCACCTGAGCATATAGTGGTTTCTGCAGAGCTGTAGTCTAGTCTACTTCTTTATATACCTTTTATGGTAGGTGCTCTACTCTTGGATTTTGTGTCCACCTGTGGTAGACATACACTCTTGAATTACTCAGCTCAGCCTGTGAAATCTACTCTGGTGCTCAGGAATCAGGATCAGCGGTTCTGCTTTTATATCTTCAGATATTTTCCGACAATTGTTTCCATTCATTCACTCAACAAGTATTTTTATAAAACACCTACTAAACGCCAGACATTTGCTAACTCTCCTACTTTCTTCTCTTCTTCAGTGACAGCTTCTTTGTCCTGGTTGAGATTTTTTTTTTTTTTTTTGAGACGGAGTTTCACTCATGTTACCCAGGCTGGAGTGCAATGGCGCGATCTCGGCTCACCGCAACCTCCGCCTCCTGGGTTCAGGCAATTCTCCTGCCTCAGCCTCCTGAGTAGCTGGGATTACAGGCACGCGCCACCATGCCCAGCTAATTTTTGTATTTTTAGTAGAGACAGGGTTTCACCATGTTGACCAGGATGGTCTCGATCTCTTGACCTCGTGATCCACCCGCCTCGGCCTCCCAAAGTGCTGGGATTACAGGCTTGAGCCACTGCGCCCGGCCCCTGGTTGAGATTTTAAACATTAATAAAATGTAATTGCAAAGCCAGAACTTAATATTACGAAATATGTTCAAAGTAGAGAAAACCACATTGTTTAGCGATCTGGGCCACATGGATTAACTTCTATCTCAGGAGCTGAGAAACTTTTGTACCTTTATGCTCTGGTCTAAGATCTCCTCTGATTACTCAACATTCTTAAGATCCTGTATCAGTTTTCTGGAGCTGCAGTAGAAATCGGCGCGCACTGGGTGGCTTAAAGTGACAGGCATGCATTGTCTCACAGTGCTGGAGGCCAGAAGTCTGAAGTCAAAGTGTCAGCAGGGCTCTCTGAGGGCTCGAGGGACGTGTGCCTCCCTGTCTCTTCCCAGCTCTGTTGGTTACTGGCCCTCCTTGGTGCTCGCCTGGCCTGCCGCTGCTTTGCACCAGTCCCTGCCTTCCTCATCACAGGGCTGCCTTCTCTGTGTGTCTGTGCCCAATCTCCTTCTCCTTTCTCTGAAAAAGATACCTGTCAGTGGATGAAGCCGGAGGCTATAACAGTAAGTGAATTAACAGGAACAGAAAACCAGAGACCACATGTACTCACTTGTAAATGGGACCTAAACATTGACATAATATAACCATGTGGACCACAAGACAGGGGAAGGAGGGAGACGTGGGTTGAAAAACTACCTATCGGGTACCATGATCACTACCTGGGTGGAATATACACATGTAAAAAGCCTGCACATGTAAAAAGCCTGCACATGGACCTCTGTATTTAACGTATAAGATGAAATTTTAAAAAGAAAAAGAAAAAGATTCAAAAAGATTAAAAAAAAAATGATACCAGTCACTGGATTAAGGTCCATTCTAATCCAGTAGGACTTCATCTTGGCTTGAATGCATCAGCAAACTGGATCACATCTGACTCAATTCCAAATAAGGTCACATTCACTGGTGCCAGGGGTTATGACTTGAGCATATGTTTTTGGAGGACACAATTCAACCCACAACAGTTCCCTCAAATACATATACACAGACTATACATGTGGGTCTTTGATTCCAGCCCTGATACAAGCAGTGAGGAAGCAGGAGAGGAGAGCGTGAGGTTTAACAAGAGAAGAAATAACATTACTCTGACCCTTGGTCCTTCCAGCTCCTCCAGGCAGCAGATGGGATGAGCCGTGAGAAAGATCAAAGACAGTCTGGGACCAGAGGGCAGAGTGATGAGCACACTAGACACCAAAGGGGTCATAAATCACTGTTGGTCCTTTTAAGTTGCTTTTTGTTCCTTTTATTTTCTCCCTCTACTCTTTCTTACCACTTGCTTCTTCACTCTCTACCCTCATCATTCCATTTTCCATTCAGTCTCTCTGTCATCCTCATTCTTTGAGCCCCAAAGCAAGGAAGAGATATATTATGTGATCAAAGAACTTCCAAAGTACATTTACATTTCCCCATTTCATTACAGTACTTTATGAAATTTCATCATTTGTGAACAAAACAACTCGAATGCAGCATTCTGAGGACAAACTGTAGAGCGGGTTTGTAAAGTTCTTTGTGCCTGATGTCAACCAAGGTTTGCTTGAGCCAGTTTTCTCAAATCTTCCATCCTGTCTTGCTTATTTCCATAGCACCTGGTAAGCATGTACAATGTCTTATTAATCAATATATAGACATAGAAACGAATTAAGAAAACAGGAAGGACATCGCTTCACATTTCTTAAAGGGTTGGTTCATGTTACTGGTTAATCTACTCTGATTTCAATGAGACTTTTGCTTTTTCCTATTACAAATATTTATAAAGTGCCCATTAGGAAGAAAGGATTTTGCTACCATGAGTGGATGTTACAGAAATAAATAAGACACCTTGCTTTCAAGAAGTTTGCAATTTTGGGAGAAAGATATATATACAAAACTCTTATATGAGGTAAAATGGGATAAATGCTACAATAGAGGTTCAAAGTGTTTTAGGTGTATTTGAGAAAAAAGGGATTAATATGACTGGGGGTTGTAAGGTCTATTGCCGAGTTAAATGAGGAAATGAGGCCGGAATAAGCAAAGTAAAAGTCAATTTATTCAGCTTCCGGGTGAGGTTCTATGGTCTGGGAAAGGGGTCAGAGAAGTTGTGCCCAGCTGTTTAGGGCATGGGGTTTTATGGGGAGGGGAGGCAATTGATTGGCTCCAATAAAGTGAAGGCAGCTTTATTGGCTGTTGTGAAACAGGATGTGCCTGGAGCGAGCTGTCATTGGTAGGTGGGCGGGACTCTGGGTAAGTGGCCAGCCTGGGGCTATTGGGCAGGGTTTGTTGGGGCTTCTTTAACATTTTTTGGCGGAGTTTTTCAACAGTGGGCTGGGGTTGAGTGTATAGTTTGGTGCTGAGTGTGGGCTTGGGTATGGTATGCAGAGGCAGCTGTGGGGAAGCCATGTGGCGAGGCCAGATAATGACCTTGAGGTGATGACATAGTTATTAGGCATGGAGAGGAGTGGGTGTGTCCATTCAGCTCCCGGCAAGGCAATCGGCCTTACAGGGGTGTTCTTAGAAGAGGTAATAGAGTTTGTGCTGGGAATTCAAGAGTGGCAAGTACACCAACTAGCAGAGATTCCCCAAAGGACGTTACCACAAGAGCTACTTGAGCAAAGTTGCTGAGGCAGGACAGAACAGACTATATTCTGGGAGAACACCAACTGTTGGGTGTGGTTCAAGGGAAGTGTCATGCGAAATAAGGCAGAAAAGAAGTTTAAAGATCCAAGAGTGAAGTGTTTTGCTTTGAATTCTATGTTTAGTGGCGAATCACCAATGTTTCTAATTGGAGGACTAGGAGATCATTTAGAAGGCTGTTGAAATGGTCTAAGAGTTCAGAAGTGAAGAGTTGACCAAGGACAGGAGCAGAGAATGTGGAGAATGGGGAGGCTGGAGGCATAAGGTAGAGGTGGAATCAAAAGATCCTGGCAGCTGATGGGATGTTGAAGATGAGGGAAAACATGGAGCAATTAGAATCTTGGCATTGCCTTGAACAAGGAAGGGCCCACGGAGGAGCAGCTTTATGCAGGGAAAAGAGATGAAGTAAAGAAGGCAGTGACACTTTCATTTTGGTCTAGTGGTATCTGAAGCTTTTTTTTTTTTTTTTTTTTTTTTGAGACAGAGTTTCGCTCTTGTTCCCCAAGCTGGAGTGCAATGGCGCGATCTCGGCTCACTGCAACCTCCGCCTCCCGGGTTCAGGCAATTCTCCTGCCCCAGCCTCCTGAGTCGCTGGGATTACAGGCACGCGCCACCATGCCCAGCTAATTTTTTGTATCTCTAGTAGAGACGGGGTTTCACCATGTTGACCAGGATGGTCTCGATCTCTTGACCTTGTGATCCACCCGTCTCGGCCTCCCACAGTGCTGGGATTACAGGCTTGAGCCACCGCGCCCGGCCTGAAGCTTTTTTTTTTTAATTTATTTTTATTTTTTTTTTGAGACAGAGTCTTGCTCTGTTGCCCAGGCTGGAGTGCAGTGGTGTGATCTTGGCTCACTGCCACCTCCACCTCCTGGGCTTAAGCAATTCTCCTGCCTCAGCCACCTGAGTAGCTGAGACTACAGGTGCCCGCCACTATGCCAGGCTAATTTTTGTGTTTTTAGTAGAGATGGTGTTTCACCATGTTAGCCAGGCTTGTCTCAAACTCCTGACCTCAGGTTATCTGCCTGCCTCAGCCTCCCAGAGTGTTGAGATTACAGATGTGAGCCACCATGCCTGGTTTCTAAAGTATTTTTGTAATAATGATGTGGGGAAGTCCAGTAGGTAGTGAATTGCATTTTTGGAATTTTGAAGAGCAGTCAGGGCTAGGTTCTTAGGCTCAGAGATGAAGATTATTAACTAAAGGATGAATTTTACAGAGAAAGGGGATGACTAGCCCTTTCTATCCTACAGAAATACTGTATTATCCACATTTGAAGTAAATTTATTGTATTGGAGAGACATGGAAACGAAAGCATTAGCATTTACTAAACATAACTCTGTCTAAAGAGGAAAACGTATACAAAAAGGAAAAACATTAATAGGGTAAAAGACTTAAGGATTCTAGGGAAAGAAGTATGTATCACCCTCAGGGCCTAATTGAAAAATTATTTGATTAAAGGAAGTCTCATTAATGGGGGATTTAAATTTTTCTCATGGGCCATTGAAATGTTGTATATTTACATAAAATATTATAACCTTCATATTTGGATAGGACAGATTACAGGGCTGTCCAGGTAGCCAATGAAATGGAAAAATACTTTTACCTGCTATGCTTAAGTCCTTCTAATCAACTAAAAGACAGTTCTAGTTTTATTTAATTTGACTGTGATTTCCCCAACGGCTGCCCGAAATGGAATGGGCTTCATCGGGAGGTCTTACATTTTCCACTCAGGAAATGTTCAGAAAAATCTGATTGGCCATTCGTCAAGGATATTTCAAAAGGCATCCCTACTTTGAGTGGGAAGCTGGCCTCAATGACACCCCGAATGTGTGAGCTTCTCATGTTATTTCCAGGACTGGGACCTCCGGACTGTGACAGGCACCGTCTGTCCTCTGGCAATTCTGTTGTTAATTCTCGTGGAACCAAAAGTCGAAAGGACCACAGGAGATTGTAAATAATTAGTGCCTTTCATCTTTCCTCATGATTCTTATTTTCTAATCTTTTGACGTTTTCAGTTCTTGGGTGTGAAGAATAAGAATGGGAACATGTTTTAATGGATGTTTTATTTTGTTTAAATTTTGAAAGTGGCCACAAAGAGAAGACTTATTTTAAACAGTATCTTTGAAAGTGCATTTCCCCCTCTGCATGTGTCTGCTTTCCCTTCAACTTTCCACCCTGCTCTGAGTAGCACTGGAGCTGAGCTGATGCCCCTTGAACTTCCCAGCCTGCAGAACCATGAGCGAAATAAACCTCTTTTCTTTATAAATTAAAAAATCATAATTTTGAGCCAACTTTTAGAGTGTAAATGAAAAAATTATCAAAGTATGTTTATGTTATCATAGTTGACAGCTTGATCCCAATTCAAAATGCCTTAAATGTTTTTGAATTGACTATAACATTGAAAATTTTGTCTATACAGACATGATACACTTAATTACTTAGCTATTTTTTCATTCGAATTTTAATTGCTTTTCTGTGCTTGGAATATATATTTATGCTCACTATTGTCATATAATTAGTCCAACTGAAAATGGAAAAACTGAAAATATTCTTTGTCTTTTTAAAAGCATTTTTTTCAGTAAATGTTTTTTAAATTTTAATAGAGATGAGATCTTGCTGTGTTACCCAAGTTTGTCTCAAACTCCTGGGCTCAAGTGATCCTGCTGCCTTGGCCTCGCAAAGTGCTGGAATTACAGGTGTGAGCCACCGTGCTCAGCCAGTCTTTGTAAACATTAAATAAAAATAAAGATAAAATATAACTACTTAGTATCTTCCCCTACACCAGTAAGTCTTTTATAATAGATTAAAAATAAGATTGTGGTTCTATCACTTTGCCATTTTGTAGTCTTAGAGTCAATGTTAGTTCAATGTGTAGTCTCATTAGCAAACATCACAACCACATTTACTTTTCTAACAATAGGTGGCACCAGCACACAAGCATCTCATCTGTATTCTACCCAAAAGAAATACCAAGAGGTAGGAGGGAAACAGAAAATATTCAATATTCTCGAAGGCAAGAAATGCAGTTCTGATGAACAGATATGTTGGGGAGCCATGTGAAATAAGAGTTGTGCCACAGCGGGTAGACACTTCAAACCATGGACGTAAACACACAAACACATGAGGTAGTTTGGTCTTTTATTGAGAAACGTGAAAAGAAAAATCAACTTTCTGGGGACATGTCTAACCAGAAAATCTATCTAATTTCTCACAATAAATTCTGAAGAATGGAGCACACCAATGACTGTACCTGTGTCTCCCACTGCACCACTGGCAGAGGTGGAAGCTGTGTGAGAGAGCAGGGAAGAAAAAGCAAGAAGAACAAGAATACGATGATACGCAAATGCCCCAGGATTTTGAAACTTCAATTAAAAAAAATGTGTATTTTCCGCTTATTTTTTCCTAAAAAGCATAAAAAGCATGCTGATCACATAGATGACAAAGAAAATGACCTCAGGGGAGAAAAACCCCAGGCAGATGAAAAATTGATTATAATTATCATACAATGTTTCTCATCACTTAACAGTTTTGCATTTGCAAAACTAGCACACGTGAAAATTTACTTTCATTAATTTTTCTTTTTCTTTTTTTTACTTTTATTAATTTTGTCTTCTTTTTTTTTTGAGACAGAGTCTTGCCCTGTCACCCAGACCAGAATGCAGTCGTGCGATCTCGGCTCACTGCAACCTTCGCTTCCTGGGTTGAAGCAATTCTCCTGCCTCAGCCTCCTGAGTAGCTGGGATCATAGGCACCCACCACCACACTTGACTAATTTTTTTGTATTTTTAGTAGAGATGGGCTTTCACCATGTTGGCCAGGCTGTTTTTGAACTCCTGACCTCAAGTGATTCGCCTGCCTCAGCCTCCTAAAGTGCTGGGATTACAGGCGTGAGACACCGTGCCCAGCTCTTTTATTAATTTTCTCTGAAGAAGCAGTGCAATTTGAGTGTTTATCACCAGAGTGTTGCCAGCCTTCACTACACCAAGCTTTCTTTCAAAATAAGCTAAATTTAATTTTACATCACCTTGTAAAAATCTAGTTGCTGTTAAATTTTCTTTTTAAATTAAAATCTTTGTTGAAATAAGAGCACCACAATTAATGGATTAATTTAATACCTCTGATTCTCCTTTATTTATTTGTGAAATATAAAGGAGGAATATTTTAAATGTTTTCCACTGTTGTATGACATTTTGTATAAGAATGATATATGATTTAGAGCAAGAATTAAGAAAATATAAATACCCAAGTACAACTAAATATCTTGTTATGAATTCTTTAAAGTTAATTCTTGAAAATTTTCCCTTCTAGTTATACACTGACAAATTTATTTTGAATCTTCCCTAATGCCAAACATCTACGGGGGTATAATATGGTTCAGGTGGTTTTTGGACTTTATAGTCTTTGGAGTAAAAATGCATTGCTTTGAATATATACATATTACTTGAATATCTTTTGCTAATAAAATATTTCTTCTATTATCTACTTTTCCTGCTTGCCTATGGAAGCTATAATTACATCTCGAATCCTAATTTTTTAATCAAATATTTAAAATTAGTAATTCTCCTTAGCAATTTAATAAATTTTGTAAACTAATCTTAATACTCCTCAATGGTACAAAATACTTTGGAAGGTGAAGCATTAAAAATTAACTTTAGGAAACATACACTATCCATATAATCTACAGTGGTTTTAAATATTAGGTCAAATTATATTTTTTCATAAAATAATTCCCAACATTCCTAATTACTCAGCTTGCCTGAATTTGATAATTGTCTTGTATATATCTCTCTTCCAGTAGATGCTAAGGTACTTGAAGCCAAATTACTTTCTTGTGTATTTCACTGATAATTTTTTGCTCTATTTTCTCTGTCTTCCCTGCTCCTTGAATCCTTCTTAGCCTGATACCACGTCTTAGCTGGATACTGATCCTGTCTGGGGTTCTGTCAGGAGTAATTCAGTATCCTTTTTGTCTAAGAAACCTGCGTTTTTCTTTGCTGTGCACTTCTGCTACCACTATTCCAACTGCTTTCTTCTAGAATTTTGTAGTTTCTCACTTGCTGATGTGTCTCCTGATCTCATTATTACTTGGGTTTACATTTTAACAGAGTAACAGAAAAGAGACAAGATAAATGCGTATGTGCAATCTGTCTCCTTTAACTAGGACTAAAAGTAGTTTTATGGTTGTTTGGGTGAGAATTTAAAATATTAACTTAGATTGGTGGTTCTTAAAGTGTAGTCCTTGGACAGCACATCAACATCACCTGGGTGTTTGTTAGCAATGCAGAATCTTGGACCTGTCCTCGGCCTGCTGAATCAGAATTTCAGGGATAGGGCCAAGCAATCCATGCTTTGCACTCCAGGTGATTCTATTGCAAGGTAAAGTTTGACAGCCATTAATTTAATGGACATTTTTAGGGCATCGTTTCTTTGTTAACCTCTTTGTTTTCATATGGAGTGAATGTTTGTACTTCTCTTTATTGTTTCCTTCTTTTGACTTTCTTTTGTTATGTGTTGTCTCAAGTTTAGAGAATGTGGCCTGTGTGATATTTCTCTAAAATATATAGAGAGACTTGCTTTATTTTACTTTCTGTAAATATCTCATTTGTACTTGAAAAGATTGTATATTTTCTAATTATTGGCTGCATTCTGAATATGTTCAATAAGTCAATTTCGCTCATTGTGTTGTTTGAATTCTTCTATAGCTATTGTTCTTGGGGTTTTTTGTTTGTTTCTTTGACTTGACTTTTCTCTGGGAGACAGACGTGTTGAACTTCCCCTACCCCCTATATCATGATGGTAATTTCTCACTTTCTTCCTGCAGTTCTAACAACAGGAACTGCTGTTTGCTTGATACACTTTGAGATACATAAATTTTAGAATTGCAGTGATTTGGAATTTCTTTTTCTATATCTTTACTTAAAACTTTTCCATAGCCTAGATGCTTTAGGTCTGGTTTTGTGAGCTGCATATGGCTGGTTTTTGCATTTTTTGTTGGAAAATTTGGCCCACTTTTATTATGATTATAAATACATTTCAATTTTTTTCAGTAATCTCACTTGGTGCTTTCTATTGCCTAGCTTTTCCTATGCTTTTGCCCCTTCCTTCTTTCCTTTTAAGTACTGATTTAAAAATTTTTATTCATTATCTCCCTGTCTACTGATTGAAAATTACTGCATTAAAAAAAAAAGAAAATCATTACATTCTATTTTCAGGCTCGAAATCTTCTTATGCATGCAATCATCCCCTGTTATCCATAGGTAATTGGTTCTAGGACCCCTAAGGTTACCAATATTCATGGATGCTCAAGTCCCTTATATATAAAATAGTATAGTATTTGCACATAACTTACACATATCCTCCCATATGCTTTAAATAATCTCTATTACAATGTTAATACTACGTAAATAGTTGTAACACTACATTGCTTAGAGAATGATAAGAAAAAAAGTCTGTACATGTTCAATATAGATACGACCGTTGTAGGCTCAAGTCTTTTTTTCATCTGTCGTTGACTGAATCTATGAATGTGGAACGTGTGGATACAGAAGGCTGACTGTACTGACTTTATTAACACTTCCAATCAACATTTTAGCTTCCTTTTGAACAATTCAGGTCCTTAGAACACTTTAGCACTGATCACTTTCTCCCAACTTACATGTGATTTTCATTCAGTATTTCATTCTATCCTTTTTCTTATCTTTACAAATTAGACACTGGTGTTGATTCAAAAAACAAATATTTCCTTAGATTTTCCCACAATGTAAACAAGTTATTGGCCCACAATTTCTTCCTGTATTTCAGTTCCTCCTTCTGAGATAATTTTTCTTTTTTCTGAATACATCTTTTAGAAGTTCCTCTAGTATAGTCTATTGGTGGTAAACACTCCCAGTTTTTAATTTATCAGAACATTTCTTTATTTTGAACGCTTGAAAGATAATGTTTCTGGACATGTAATTCTAGATTGATAATTACTTATTCTCAGCACTTTGAAGGCATTTGACTGCCTTCTTGCTTCCATGATTGCTTCTGAGATATCTACTCGCTATATGTGTTGATTCTTAGTGATCTGTCTTTCTGCTGTTAAAAAGTCTATCTGTAGTGTTCAGTAATTTACTAAGATGTGTCTAGACGTAAATTTTTTCTTGTCTTCTTATATAATGTGGTACTTCCAATGTCTGTGAATTCATGTCTTTCTTTAGTACTGGAAAATTTTATCATTATCTTTTCAACAACCGTCTTTTCTCCATTTTTTTGTCCTTCTATTAGATTTCTATTTTCAATTTTCCTGTATCTATTAATGCCTCTTTCAAATTTTCTTGCCCCTCTATGCTGTATTCTAAATAATTTCTTCAGATCAGCCTTCCAGTTCACTGATTTTTTCTTCAACCATGTTTTCTGCTGTTTAATACATTGATTTTTTTTTATTTTGACAATTGCTATTTTTTATTTATAAACTATAAATGTTTCATCTTTAATAATTTCCTATAGTTTGATTTTTTGTGATTTCAGCTAACATAATATACATAAGTATTTTATAGTCTATGGTAATGTAAACATCTGAGGTTTCTGAGTATCCAATTCTGTTGTTTGTTATTTCTGTTGACTCCCACTCTTGGGGATTTGTCTTTTCTTTTTTGGCTTCATGATTTTTTGACTGGGGGCTCATATTTCGTTGATCTTAATGTGTGGAAAACCTGGGGACCTAATTGAGGTTGTTTGTTTCTGCTGGAAGCCAGGCCCTTGCACACTCTCTGGCTAAACCATTGTATCTTAAATCAACTCCCCTCCCTTTGTGCTGGCTAGGTTAATATTAACATTTATCCCTGAGGCAATGCTACTCTTTACCTATTCTTGTACCTCATTGTTTTTTATTCTTGTAGGTTTCTATTATGAATCAATTAGATTAGGTTAGTTTGCATAATTTTAATAAATCATTCAAAACAAATCTCAGTGATTTAAAATAATATAAGTTGAATTCTTAGCCATTCGATGTCTGCTGCAGGTCAGAGTACCTGCATCTGCAGGTGCTCTATGCTGTGATCTACCTGTCCAGGTTACTTTGTTCTTTTGGCTCCACTATCTTAATGTGAGGCCTCAACTTCATGGCACATAGTGAAGAGAGAGTGTAGAGAATTATACATGCAACTTTTACTTTGTTAACTCAAAAGTGATGCTTGTCATCTGTTCATTTTTAACTGTACAGAACTAGTTATGTGACTTCCCACTGCAGGGGACCTGAGAAGTACAGTTTTCCATGTGCCCAGGAAAGAATGAAGAACCAGGTGTCAGGGAGCCCTAGTAATGCCTGCCATATCTTAATTACTGTAAGCCTAGCGATGCAGCAAAAATTGTATATTATGCAGAATTTATTTGTTTCATAGTGAGAGGGCCTACCAGACTATCTAGCCTACCATTCTGCTGGATTGGAAGTTCCTAGGTTATTATGATGTGGCACTAAAATTGAGAAGCAATAGATGCTACAAATCTTACTTTGATTTTTAAAAAATTTAATTGACAAGTTTTTCTGAGGCATATGGAATTAGGAGATACTAGATAATTTGATTTACCTAACATCAAAAACTTGTATTCTTTAAATTAAATACATGGAATTTAGTAGATATTAGTTTGGACCGAGATAGAATAGAGTAGGTCATATAAATATAAAGGAAGATTTAAAAAAAATGTGGATCAAACAGGACTGGGAAAGGTAAATTATTTTTGGAAAAATGTATAAGGCACACATGCTACCATTCACCAGTATCCTTTGAGCATTTTCAGATTCCTCTTGGCTAAGTATCAATTGTGGTACTTAGGTGAAATCATTAATTCCAGAGGACCTAGGATGTGTAACACTAGTGGAATTCATTCTCTTTAATTTTTATTAAGAAAATTAATCTTTTTACTTCTTTTAGTGATTAAAAAACATGTTGTGATAGAAGTTTATATGATTTTTTCCCCTAGGCTCTGAAATAAGCTACATTAAGAAGCACAATAAAACATGTCAAGATTAACAAAGTTAATTGATATATTTTACTCCAAACTCTAGTAAGGCTTATTAGGACCTTTGTCTCTTAAGTTTAATGTGAGTTACAGAGGTTTGCATAACAGCTCTGTACGCAGCTGGAAGAAACAACTTAAACAGGAAAGAAATCTATTATGTCACAACACTAGTAAGGAAGCAAATATAGAGTTACTAGTGTTTAAATCTATTTTCAGTATTTTAAAATTATATGTTGCATAAAAATGCTAAACTCAAAGCAGTTTATTGAGCCTCCAGTTTCTTTGAGCAGCTGCCAATGGCTAATGATTATAATTAGTATTCTTATTGTTAATAATAATAATAATTAATGGTAAAGTCTATCTTAAAACATGATGCTTTAAAAATAATATTGAAGATGCCAAAGTGTATATAATTTTTTTCTCAATAAAGTTTAAGATTGTAAAACGATATGATCATTATTGTTTCCAACAAAGCACATCGTATTTTAACTGAGAGTATATCCTCTAGTCAAGATACTTAAAGAAAATACTTATGAAAAATACATCCAATACTTTGGAAAAAGAATAGAGTAAAAGGTATGATTTTTCTAATATTTGTACTAACTGCAAGAGAGAAAGACTTCTCTTTTCATTATATGCATTTATATGAACTTTTGAGTTTCCTAGAAGTTAATTAGAATTTATTAGTAAAATTGACCTCAAATTTTTAAGATATTCTTTCCCAAAGTAAACTGTGGTATAGGATTCTGCAGGTTTCTTTTTTTTTTTTTTTTTTTAGATGGAGTTTTTTTTTTTTTTTCTTTGTTGTTTTGTAATGGCGCGATCTCGGCTCACCGCAACCTCCGCCTCCTGGGTTCAGGCAATTCTCCTGCCTCAGCCTCCTGAGTAGCTGGGATTACAGGCACGCGTCACCATGCCCAGCTAATTTTTTGTATTTTTAGTAGAGACGGGGTTTCACCATGTTGACCAGGATGGTCTCGATCAATTGACCTCGTGATCCACCCGCCTTGGCCTCCCAAAGTGCTGGGATTCTGCAGATTTCTTAAATAATGATCAACTAAACAAAAAAGGTTTTTGCTGGCACTAAACTGTGGTATAATGAAAACTAACATGAGCGATACCTCATGCCTTGCACGGATACAGTGCTCAAAGTGTTTGGCTCACTTACTGATCCCATAGGAGGAAGTCACCTTGTTTGACTGCTGAGGCCGGAGGCTCGGAGAAGTTAGGTGAGTTCTGTCGCCCAGGCTGGAGGGCAGTGGCACCATCTCAGCTCACTGCAACCTCTGACTCCCAGGTTCAAGCAATTCTCCTGCCTCAGCCGCCCGAGTAGCTGGGATTACAAGAGTGTGCCCCACCACCCCCGGCTAATTTTTTTTTTTTTTTTTTTGAGACGGAGTTTCACTCATGTTACCCAGGCTGGAGTGCAATGGCGCGATCTCGGCTCACCGCAACCTCCGCCTCCTGGGTTCAGGCAATTCTCCTGCCTCAGCCTCCTGAGTAGCTGGGATTACAGGCACGTGTCACCATGTCCAGCTAATTTTTTGTATTTTTAGTAGAGACGGGGTTTCACCATGTTGACCAGGATGGTCTCGATCTCTTGACCTCGTGATCCACCCGCCTCGGCCTCCCAAAGTGCTGGGATTACAGGCTTGAGCCTCCGCGCCCGGCACTAATTTTTGTATTTTTAGTAGAGATGGGTTTCACTATGTTGGCCAGGCTGGTCTGAAACTCCTGACCTCAAGTGATCCGCTCACCTCAGCCTCCCAAAGTGCTGGGATTACAGGTGTGAGCCACCACGCCCGGCTCAGTCTGCCTTTTCAACTCAGTGTTGTGCAACCTCTCAAAGAAGAAGCCATTGAACTACACTATTAATATGTTGCTCTTTTAAAACTAACTTCCCACCCCAACCAGTGAATTTTCAGTGGGATAATAGGTAACATTTGAAATTTGAAATTTCTTTTCAAATTTTAAAGAAATTGTATAATTTTAGATCTGGGAGAAATCTTTGAGATTGTTTATTAACTTTAATTTTACAAAGGAAATAAAACGAACCCAGAGACTTGAAGTTTTTGCCTTGGATACAGCAATAGAACCCAGACCTACTGGACTCCTAGTTACACACTGTCTTCTAAAAGAAGATTTTACTTTTTTAAGAAAACACCAATTGTTATTAGGCCTCAATAATTTAGCATCGTGTAAGACAGACTAGTAAAAACAAAGCCTCCCATGTTAGATTGTTAATAATGAAAGTCTTATTTTCTTCTTACCAAATAATCATGAAGCTACATTTCCTACCTCCAGCACTTTCTTCTTTCTTAACCGTCTTTACTAATTAATTCTTGTAAAATGTGCATCTAATTTCTTTAAATGAGAAAGTGACAAGAAGGTGAGTCTACTGCTTTTATTGATGATAAATAGTGATACAAAAATAAATGCTCTACTTGTGCCTGAAAATGTCTTCAGTGCTATATTAGAAGACAGTGGAGATAGGTTCACAGCTTGTGGTCACCCACCTGATGGCCTGGTACAATATTTTGGGGACCAGTCTGTACCTCATACTTCTGTGTCAATTTATTCAGCAGAGGCATCACTTCTCTGGGCTGTGTTGTAAGAGACTTCTTCAAGCATTTCCCCATCTTCGGCTCCCTAACAGATGCTTTTTTACTATAGCTTATGGTATCTACCTTTCTGTAGTCTTGTAGCTCTCCTGTGACAGCAACAGCAGCTCTGGGTTTGATGATGTCTACAGTAAGGCAGCAATATCTGCCATGCCCCATGGGAAAGGCCCAACTCTCATTGTGGACGGAACATAGACATCGCTAATGAGTGGACCCATCATTTCCAGTGGTTTCTTAATTGTGGGATAGAGAGAAGACCAACAGCTTTAACAGCAGAGGAGCAGGGAGAAGGGAGGGAGACTATTCAGTTTATGAGGCACCTGCTCAGTGCCAGCGATGTGCTAGGGTCAATTATTCAATCTAGATATATTCTCCATTTTATGGAGTGAAGAATTCCATTTCTGAGAGGTCAGGAAACTTGTCTGAGGTTACCCAGTTTACATGGGAGGACCTGAGATTCAAATCCATGTGGTCAGCTTTGGGCCCGATTATGCTGGGACCTTTGCGGTTCTGCTGAACCTGCCCGGCTGCATTTCCCAAGCTCCAGGTCATACGGCTTCTACATTGGCTGGGCCAAAAGAAGACATTGGTTGGAGCTTGGCAGGAAGGGAGAAGCCCGTGAATCTCTCCCTTTCATTCTCTCTCTGCCATGGCTCTGCCAGGCCCATCAGAGGTCCTGCAGCACCAGGTGACCCTGGAGGCCAGTGACACCCCTCCCACGCTTTTCAGGTTGGTGGCAGTTTCCTGGTGTTGCTAATCTCTGAATTGCTTTGCTCAGTTCTTCCATTTCCTCTGTAGTCAAGCTGTTTATTAAATTCTCCAAGAGGCTCTAGTTCCCCAGCTGGACCCTGACCTCTATTCCATGTTTATTCAACTCTAAAGGTGGTATTTTAAAAGAAATCATCTGACTTAAGTCCAGTGAACGTCATTTATTACTTCAGTTCTCTTCTCTAAAATTGAACTATTTTTTTTGCTTTCCTTTCCTCCCAGGATTGTTTGAGGTGCAAATGGAATAACGCAGGGGAAATCTTTGCCAGAAAGTGACGTATTATTGTATGTTTCTGTCCATGAAACTAATAACCTATACACAGAGCCCCGGACTTTGGCCAAGCCTTTCTGTCTATAACGTTTTCTTCCGGGTGGGGTGGGGGTGGGGTTGAAGATGACCGCTGCCTGAGCCTCCCCTACAGAGATTTCAGTTGTCCTGGACATGGTGTGGCCGTCCTGCATTTTCAGAAGTCTCCAGATGTTTCTTATTTGCAGTCGGGATGTGAATCAAGCCCTGCTTTACATCAGTGGTTCTCCAAGTGTGGTCTGCAGACCAACAGCATCACCTGGAAACTTGGTAGAGATGCACATTCTGGGCTTCACGCCAGAGCCACTGACTCACAGCTTCTGGGGTGGGGCCCAGCACCCTGCATTTAACAAGCCCTCCAGGGGAGCCTGAGCCCACTGAAGTCTGGGTGCGGCAGAGCGAGGTGGATGTGTCATACTTCAGCCTCGGACGTTCGGCCGCCTGGGCCTTTCCCTCTGTCTCCCCCGCAGTCCCCGGTTTGCAAAGCGGAGCTCCTGGGCACCTCAGCCACAGTTCCTTCCTGCGTTGCCGCTCCCATGTGCACGCTACTCCTACGGCCTGTGGCTGTCTGGGGTGCTGCTTTCAGCAAACCGAATTCGGATACGGAAATGGGATTTATTTGTGCAACTCCTAGTTATTAAGCACCCACTGTATGCCAGAAACCATGCAAGGCCATGACGGTGCGTAGTCAAAGGAGGGAAGGATCTCTGCTTTTCCAGTGCTTGTCATCTAAGGAGAGAGAAATAGCTCAGCAATTTTGGTAAATCATAATAAATGCTATGAAACACTGCTCATCCTTGTTCTCCAACCATAAGAACAGCACAATTATTGCTTTTAGGACAATGACTGCAAGATTTATTGATAGCAGGTTTTCTTTCCCAAATAACGAAGATAAAATTAATGTACAATACAGAGAAAGACCAATTCATTAGGCACGTGGTCACAAGGCATTGGTGCCTTCAGTATTTCCCCAGAGGGGCAGAACCTGAAGTGAGACCCTCAGGAGTCGCTGTCAAGCAGGCCCCAGGCGTTGAGGAGAGCAAGTGAAACGACAAACCCCTTGTTTATTAGCACAGCGATTTACTTGAGCAATAATCAGGAAGACGAGTGCCTTTAAAAACGAACGTGTGATTTGGGACAGGATCTGAACAGGAGAAAGCTAGTGATTTTGTAGTGGTAGTGTTGGTTCTCTCCACAAGAGGGCGCTTCCCTTCTTTGTTTTTATTTTCTATCTGTAAGCAGCATTTTATGTCTTAACACTGGCACAGAAGACACAGAAGACTGACTTATTTGCTGTTTGCAGAGCTGACTTTGTGTAAAATTTTGACAGTTCTATTACATTCCAAACAGTGATCGTTTTTTCCATCAGGACTTTGGAATATGAAGTTATCACTGCTTCTTTTAACAAGTGTCCTTATAATACATGAGCTCTATGCTATTTGGATTATCTGTAAAAATATCTCGTTCATTAGTGCACATGAAAAAGATCTGTCAGTAAAATAATACCCTTAAAATATGCTTCTGCATATTTGAAAGAATATTTACATAACACAGAAAGCAACTGGTTGCTTCACTTAAAATAGACAATTGAAAGATACATTTGCTTATTACAGCACTATGGAGACATTACCACTAACAAGTTCAGACAAGCACCATGACAGTTTCTCAGATCCCATCCAGAAATAAGAAGGGGGCCGTCTGTCCCAGAGGGAGGCCTGGGGATGAGGCAGACACCAGTAAGGATAAAGACATCTGAAAATCAAAAAGTGGTGGCTTTTGAACTTAGTGTGAATTGCAACATACATAATGAACTAAGCAGATAAGAGAGCATGGAAGCAGAAGTGAAATTTTAATAGCATTGAACAAAAGTGTACAAAAGTCAGTCCCTGCGGCCCAGGGCTCTGTTACGCCCGGTAGTATGATACATTGGCAAAGGAAGATGTAATTTGTTGAGATTCTTGCCATTTTATGCTTTTCTGGGAAAAATTCTCTTTCTCTTTCTCAGCCTTTCCCCCTGTATCCCCACCCTCCCAATCTTTTTGCTCCTGAACTAATATGACTTTGTGAGAGGGGATATCCAGGTTAGCGTTTAATTTCTCTACAGTTTTCTGCACAGGTTAGACATATAATATTAAAACTTTTGAGAACAATGATTTTGCTTCATCTTGCTGTGAGAGTTTCTTTCCCTGTGAGAGGAAGAATCGGTAAAAACAAAACAAAACAACTTTCTGTGTTATGTGATTATGTTAAGCATTTCCCCTAAAAGTCTCCTATGTAGATTGAAATGCTCAGCCTTTAAATTAATGTGACCCGGCGTTCACATGGCCGATTGTGTCGACAAGCTTGGCTGTGTGGAGATTTGGGGGGGCTGGAGTTTATTTCTGTGGATGTAATCAGCAGAGATCACGAACGAGAGGAATGGCTGCGGAGCTCTGGGAGTTTCTAGTGTGCTCCATGTTTTGTCATTATCCCAGGGTAATTGGAGTTGAGAGGGGAGGACCTCTAATGAGCTGCTTCTCTCCCCTAATGGATGGGAGAGTGGAAATTAGCGCAGCTCCCGCTGTTCTACATGAGTGAACCGCGGCTGCTGGAGCCTCCAGCGAGTCCCTCCAGGAAGTTTTAGGCAAGTGCCTAATGGTAGCCTCGCTAATGGCAACAATTACAGAATAGCCTTTTCAATAAGACCCGTGTGCATCAGTTAGAGACTAATCTCATTGAGCAACAACAGGCCTGCCACAATGTCCGTTCAGTGACTCGCGCTCCTGCGTTGTTGGCTAGAAGTGGTTTTCACGTCTCCTGGAGGCTGAGGAGCTCCTGAGAAAGCCAAACACGTTTCGTGCGACACGAACCTGTTCCCATTTGCAAAAACAGAGTTGGAACAGCTAGTGCAAAAAAGACGCATGCTTTCTCTTGTCTCTCAAAACCCGTCTTCTGCAAAGCTAGCCCCTCGCGGATTTCAGGCATTACGTCTACCAAGTATGGGGCAGGAAGTCGTAGACAGAACCATTTGCCTGCCCCCACCTCTGAGTTCACGTTTACAAACTGCAGCACTTCAGTAGGGAAAATGGGGGGCAAAGGCAGAAGGGGGTTCTCCTGATGTGGGTCGGTAAGGAGGGCTGGATTCACTCCAGTGGCGAGAGCTGTTCAATGCTATTTGGGATAATCGAACCAGGCTATATCACAGGTTTTAATAACAGGAGTTGACAAAAACCGCTGCTGCCTGTCCTTGCCCCGGAGAGCCCCGATCTTCAGCCACAGGACGGCTCCCGGGGCTCGTGAGGATATGGCTGGCTTTGCCTCATCTGTTAGAATAACCAGCCTTGCCCGGTCACGGCCGCGGTGAGTGGACCCCAGCAGGAACTGGACTTGTGTGACCAGAGCGAGGCACCCCACAGGCAAAATGTGAGCACCCCATGCGCTGCCTCTCGGAGTCGTGCCAGTGCAGGTCCAGCTCCCGAGAGGGAGGGAGGGCCTTTCAAATTTTGCAGTAGAGGCACCTTGCTTGCCTCACCCCGGTCTCAGCCCCGAGAAGAACCACTTAATTTTTAGTTATGGGAACCCTTTCTCTAAGTGACATTATTAATTTATTTTTACTACATTTAATGCATTGCTAAATTTGATACAATATGGATGCATCTAGAGGCTATATCTTCCGTGTAAAAGATATAGGTATTGAATGAGTTCATATATACATATATGCATGAGGCAGGATTTCTCTCTGTCACCCAGGGTGGAATACAGTGGCACGGTCTCAGCTCACCACAACTTCCGCCTCCCAGGTTCAAGCAATTCTCCTGCCTCAGCCTCCCAAGTAGTTGGGACTACAGGTGTGCACCACTATGCCCGGCTAATTTTGGTATTTTTTTGGGTAGAGATGGGGTTTTACCATGTTAGCCAGGCTGGTCTTGAACTCCTGACCTCGAGTTATCTGCCTGCCTTGGCCTCCCAAAGTGCTGGGATTACAGGCAGGAGCCACTGCTCCTGGCCGAGTTGCAAAATATTTTTAATATAAGAAAACAAAACTTAATACAACAATTAGATGGGCACAAAGGTAAGCTACGTCTTTCCCACCGTAATGATTTTCTTTCCTTGAGGATCATTGACTGACTCAGGTCTGGTTACTTTTGTTCAGAAAAAGAAAAATGAGAAACTTTGGATGTAGTTTAGATTTTTGGGTTTGCCTATGTATGATAGCTATTGCTTTGTCATCTTAGAAAACAGAGTGAAGGATGGGATAAAATCACAATGATATCTAGTGTACTAAGTTTTAAAAGAGTCGTGATTGATGTTTTTAGGATTAAGCATTTGTCTCCCCTGCAGCATGCAGACACAAAAATTGTTTATGAAATATGATTTCTCCAGATCATTTCTTATTCAGTCAGAATGAGGAACCAGTGCTGAATTCAGCTCCCAGATGACCAACTTCGCTTCTATTATTTGTGCATGAAAATAATTGCAGGTGCAAAAGGGAGGGGAGCTTCCAAGCAACTGGCCTTAGGTGTGCTGTGGTAATAGTGCCCAGGCAAGCTGGGTCCTGCAGCAGCTATTCCAGACTTTGGTTTGAGTCATTTCAGTGACTTGTAGCTTTAAAGAGGACGAGGTGCAAAGAGAAATAGCAGACTTCATGGTGTTTAAAAGAAGACCTTTATATGGACTGAATTTTATTCTTTTCATTGCAGAATTTAGAGATGGCAAGCAAGTCACAAAGCACCTATTTCTGCTTTGAAATACAAGTTATGGTTTCCCATTGGTTAAAATTTGCTGTATTTTTTAAACACTTTGCCTAAGAGTTCATAATGCGCTTGTAAAGTAATGGTTATTGAGGGAGTTTAAAAATTCCCTAAGGAGCCGGTTTTTTGTTGTTATTCTCCAAATAGAATGGGAATTTGCTTAAGACAGCAGTGGTTACCTGTGCTGATTCCTAAATCAGAAGTAGGGGTAGCACAGGAAGTCACGTTTGCATGTGATCTTTGGATTAAGAAGCAAATTCCGCAACTTCAAAAGCTCAACTGAATTGTTTCCTTTGGAGAAAAGAAAAAAATCCAATGGACTTGTTAAACCGTCTTGTCCCATGCCGATTCAATCCATGGAATGGAACTGATCCATAATTTATGGGTACCAAGGTGAGGTGATGGCGTTAGGTGCAGCTTTTGGTCCAAAGGAAACCTCCAGCACGTGAGCAGCATGGTGACCCCTGGCAGCCACGGGACTGTGAGGACGGCATGCCAATTACTGAGGAAAACAAACAGCCGCAGTGTCTACACGCCCATCGGAGATATGAAAAACGCAGCGCATGTATTTTTTAATTTAGTGCATTTTTGCTGCTCAATAAATGTATAATAATAATAATCATCGCATTTTTATTAGACACTGTGCATTTATGAGCAAGCTTGGTGGTCTCTTTGGGTCTCTGCCAAGGTCTAATGGAGCCTTCAGAGTTTCTCAGATTCCTCTTTTTAAGTTTTTCTCTCCTTTTTGCATAGTCTAAGGAAAAACAGCACAACTCCTTAGCATAAGGGAGAAGTGAAAAAGGTATTTTTAAGTTTATCTGAGAGTCGATCTATCTTAGCTTTTCGAAGCCAAGTACATTCTTATAGAAATCACAGTGCTGTATAACAAAAGTTGAAAAGAAAATAATCACCCACAAAGGAAAAGAAAAATGTTAGCATTAGGGTTTTGTTCCAAAATTGGTTTCTACTCCAAGTCTCAATATTCATTAACCTATACTGCCAAGTAGTATGCTTACTTATCAATAATTGCACAGCTGGGACTTGGCAGAAAACATCACATCACTTTTTAGGAACCAGAAATAAAACATGGGTAAAGGCACAGTTAATGCTGTCACATCAAGGCTGAAGAATGTAAAACGCCTTGAGTGAGTGATAAAACTGTGGAAAGTAGGCACTTTGGAAAATAAACGTATTATTTGGCATTATAGGTCACAAAAATAATTTTATAGAACTTAAAAACTTCTCCCCTTATATTCAAGCAGATGGCTGTAAGGCCTAATCAAACATCCCGATAATCAGTACAGTCGTGATCAGAAGGGGAGAACTTAATTTTTTGGCACATAACCTTAATTGGTACACTTGTCAGATACAATCAGACCTGGGTTGTGGAAGGGTGAGACAGGGAGATTCATTTAGCCAGACAACAAATTGTCAATGAGTGCTTAATATGGACCAGCCCCCTTTCTTAACACTTGGATAGATCAGTGAACAGGACAAAGAGTTACACTTGGGTGGGCATTGGGAAGCGTATTCTACTGAATAGAGAGTTCAGAGGAAATCTAACATACAGTGTAAGGCTGGAAGTTGAGGAAAATGAAAATGAAATAAGGAGATCAGTGTTACTCAGTTTGGGAAGACACAGTTAGAATGAGACCAATAAAATGATGGTGTCCACATCTGAGTCCTGAGAAGACCAGTGTCCCAACTTGTAGGCAGTCAGGCAGACAGAGAGAATCCTTTCTTCCTCAGCCTTTGTATTCTGTTCAGGCCTTCAGTGGATTGGATGAGGCCACATTAGGGAGGGCCATCTGCTTTGCTGCTAAGCTTACCTAGAAACACCCCCATAGACATACTCACACATAATATTTGATCAACTATCTGGGCAAACCTGTGGCCTGGTCAAGTTGACACATTAGATTAATTATCACAGTCATGAAGAATCTTTTCTTTTTTTTTTTTGAGATGGAGTCTCTCTCTGTAGCCCAGCTGGAGTGCAGTGGTGCGATCTTGGCTTACCGCAATCTCTGCCTCCCAGATTCAAATGATTCTCCTGCCTCAGCCTCCTGACTAGCTGGGATTACAGCTGCGTGCCACTGCACCTGGCTAATTTTTTGTTTTTTTTTTTTAGTAGAGACGGGGTTTCACCATGTTGGCCTGGCTGGTCTTGAACTCCCAGCCTCACTTAATCCGCCAGCCTTGGCCTCCCAAAGTGCTAGGATAACAGGCATGAACCACTACACCCAGCCCATGAAGAATCTTTAAACTTTATTTATTCTATCTTAAAAACTTGAAACACCTGTAAACTTACTGAACATAATACTGAATCATTGTTTCAGAGAGATACATGCACAATAGTAAACCAAACATAGTTCTTTGCAGCTAGAGAACAAACACATTTTGTGTCTAACTTGAAGACAGATGAATGGGACTATACAGAAGAAAACATTTTTTCCATCCGAGGTAATGAGTACTGCAACATCCATGCATGAGACTGGTTTATCACTTCTACTGTGTTGTATGCACACATACACAATGTATATATGTGTGTGTAATATATAATTTATTGGCTTTTTGCAAGATGTACAGTCAGCATATCTCCCAGAGGAGCCATGTTTGAGATGTTTTAGAGAGATGTCATCTCTTGAAATTTAGACAGGTATTGAGACAGCAGCTAGCTAATTCTGGGAGCATAATTAGTAAACATCTAGCAGACATTCAGATCAGGGGCTGGTGAGTCCATACTGCCCACCCTGGCTCTCCCTTTGCAGTTGCTTCTATTACGAGATTAGTACTTGACACCCGATATTATGGGCAGAGCTTCTTGAGGGCAGAGACCATGTCCCACATAGTGTTGGATCCTTAGCACCCACCACTTAGTGGGTGCTCAGTTCAGGATTATTGGTCTGAGCTGAATTCTACAAACAGGTAAGGAAACTCTCCTCAAGGGGAACTGCAAGACCAAGAACTGTGCTAAAGGAGCTGTCATTTGGGACAGGCCTTTCAGCTTAACTCCAGGGCATATCTTTTGTCTTCTCCAAGCAACTTCCGTGCAGTTGTGCAAAGAGGAGTGTTCAGGAGGGGGCTCTGCTCAGTGTTTAAGGATGTTCATCATGGCACTGTCTGAAGGACTGGAAAACTGTTGACAAGCCAGACATCCACCAGTAGGAGAAATGCTTAAATTGGTACATGGATATTATGGAGAACGAAGTAGCCATTCACGAAGAATGAGACGAGCCTGAGGGTTCTGACCCAGGAGGATATCCATGGTATAGTGTTAATTTTTAAAAATCATGCTGAATATCAATATGTACACTTTGGTCCTAGTTAAAGGAACAACCCTCTGCATATATGTCAGTACTTCGAAAAGTTCTGGGAGGATCTGGACCAAGTACTAGGAGTGCATTTGAGAGGCTGGGAGAGATTGTTTAACTTTACTTTTTTTTTTTTTTTTTTTGAGATGGAGTCTTACTCTGTGGCCCAGACCAGAGTGCGGTGATGAAATCTTGGCTCACTGCAACCTCTGCCTCCCGATTTCAAGCGATTCTCCTGCCTCAGTCTCCCAAGTAGCTGGGGTTACAGGCATGCACCACCACACCCAGCTAATTTTTTTGTATTTTAGTAGAGACGGGGTTCTACCATGTTGGCCAGGCAGGGCTCGAACTCCTGACATCAAGTGATCCATCTGCTTCGGCCTCCCAAAGTGCTTGGGATTACAGGTGTAAGCCACCGCACCTGGCCTAATTTTGCTTCTTACACTTCTGAGTTGTTTGCATTGCTTTTGCAATACCATATATACATATATATGGTATACATATGTACCCTATATATATACACAAATATAAAACAAAATGATAGAGTGTGTGTGTGTATATATATATATATATACTATATACATATATATGCACACACACACAAATATATATATATATATTTCTGGACAAGGAGGCCCTTCAGCCTTATGAAAACTTCCATTTTAGTAGGCAAGAATAAATATATAAATAAATATCTTAAGCATTTATGAAATGTTTATTTAATAAACATTTAATAATATATATAATTGAATAAATCACTACTTAAGTATTTATTATTTCTTTCTTTGCTTTGGCTAGCTAAAACAGAAGAGTTCTCCTGAGGGAGCAGGACCCTCCTTTACTAGAGGAAAAATCCTATTTTCTCTGATTGAAAGCCCTCTTATTTGATTGGGCTTGGATTTCTTTTTGTGGAAAGTAAAGAGCAGTGTCCCCAAAGGGCCCCTCTGGGATTGTGTCCAGGATGGGGAGCCTTCAGTTCAGAAGGGCCACTCTCTGTTTAGCATGAAGGTCTGTAATCTCTGTGATTTTGTGGTCTTCTGAAGTTGGGGTCTTGGCCCTGGGCACCCTAACAAGAAGTTGGCTCAGGTACTCACAACTTGGTGATGAGGCTGGCAGAGTGTGCCCGGGGGCCAGTTACAGCTGGTTTGCAGACTACTGATGACACCCTCAAACTGGTCCGACACCTGGGGAACTTTACAAAAATTCGTGGAGGTGGGCTTCCCCTGGATTAATTTACTCAGATGTTTGAGGGTGAGGTCTGGCTCCCACATGATTCCAACACTCAGCCAAGTTTTTGAACCCCTAGGTTAAGAAGGAAGCCGGGCAAGAGAATGCAAGTGAATCAGTGAAAATCACAACAGGTGAAACAAGTCAAAGGCTTCTCAGTATTGCAGTCTCCCCAAGTGTGCTTTTCATGATCACCATTCAGAATCACTTGGGGTATGCATTAAAAATGCAGATATTTGGCTCCCCCACCCCCCAACCCCACCCAGAGATGTTGAATTGGAATCTCTATGGGGTTGATCTTAGGAACATGCATTTAAACAAGGATCCCAGGTGATCTCCAGGTAAAGCTCTAGAACGCTCTGTCCACAGACAGTGGTTCAGTAACAGCATCTTCATTTGGCAATCAGTTACAGGAGGCTGCTTACTGTGAGAAAGAGGGTGTTTGATAAATTTATTGGATTAAGCTTTAGAAGAATTAATTCATCAACTTTTTCAATAGGGAAATTTATTTCAGCAACTGATTTGGCAAAACAAAAGAAACATGTTCCTAGTATGTTGGTTACTGTAGTTGTAATAATGCTGTGGCTTCAGAGTTTGTGTTTATAGGCACCTTTTATTTAATGATCTTAATGTGTTTTATAGTTGTTCTTCTTATAATGGTTCTGTCAGAGTTTTTACTGTCCTCACTTCTCAGAACAAAAGTGAAAGATTCATAATTACAAGTCACATCCTGGCAATAAGAACCAGTGTTCCTTTGGAGTTCGTCACGGTGCATACATACCACATGATACAGGAAGGATATTTTTGTCAATATCAGAGCTTTAAACTTCAATGGGGTGGCATTTAGATATGTAAGTATTGGGAACAGATAGATATATGTAAGTTTACAATTGAATTCTGAAAGGTTGGTTCCAGACATGGATCAACTTAAAATTAACTCCGTATTTTTACTTTTTGGTGATTAACTCTTATAAAGCTCTAAGACTTTCTCTGATCAAAACTTTATTTTATAGGTTAAAAAAAGTGGTTCTGAAAACACTGCTTTTGAAATTGTAGGCCTTTTTAAAAAACTTGTAATTTGCGTGTCCAATGTTATTTTTTTCTGCTTTTTCCTTTGGCACATCTAAATAAAGCAAGCCAAAAGTTTGAGTGAATTCTCAATTAGCATTCTCTACTGAGGGAAGGGAAATCCTAGCAGTAAGTCTGACATGAGTCCCATGCAACCGTAATTTTATGTCACTCGCCTCATAGTCCTGAGGTACAGCCAGGAGTAAAACCTGCTCCTGGAGTTTCCTTTGGATGCTAATAAACATCTCCACAGAGTGTCAACTGGTCTCTCCTATGCTATCTTCACTCTCAGAAAAAATAGCAATAGTGAAACATTATTTACCAACACAGGTCTATACTTCCCCTATTCGTTTTGTGGTCAGCCTCAGATCCTGATTTCATATTTAAATGCTTATTCCTTTAAAAGTGTCTAGAATCAAGGTTCCATCAATAATTTAAGATAAATTGAAATCACTGCCTTACTGTTCCCTAAGTCACTCTTAGGGGGGATTTGGATGAAATGATCAGAAAGTTTCCTTCCAGTCAAACCATTCTATTTTATAGGTTTGGTAAGTAAGGACCCGAATGCTCTAAGTAGGTTCAAATTTATAGGCTGGGATGAGCTATATCTCAAGGTACTATAAAAATTCATGTCTATGATTGCAGAGACCTGGTCAACGGTATTTAAGAAACCTTTCCATGCACTAAACAATCTTCTACCTCACTAAAAAGCAATCATTTATAATATATCTGTGTGGCCGAATTGGTCTATTTAACTGATTCCCTGTCACTGAACATTTGTTTCTAGTTTTTCTCCCCTTTTTCTGATGTCTTTTTTCTCTTCACCGGGTGGGATAGTTAATAGAATGTGTCAAGTTGACTGGGCCATGTGATGCCCAGATATTTGGTCAAACATTATTCTAATGTTTCTGTGAAAATGATTTGGATGAAATTAAAATATCAGTCTGTAGACTGAGGAAAGCAGATGGCCCTCTCTCATGTGCATGCGCCTCATCTGATCGGCTGAAGGCCTTAATAGAAAGACTTACCCTCTGCTGAGTAAAAAGGAATTCTCCTGCCTGATGGCCTTTGGATTGGGACATGGCCTCTTCCTGGTTCTACAGCAGCTTCTGGACTTTGGACTTGAGTGGGACATCTGCTCTGCAGATGTTGGACTTGGCAGTCTGCATAATCACGTGAACCAATTCTTTATAATAAATCCCTCTATCTCGCTAGCTTTATATCTGTCTTTATATATCTCCTATTGATTATGTTTCCGTGGAGAATTCTGACTAATATCAATGGCAGTGAAAAACACATCCTTTTCAAAAGTGTGTTTTCAGCGTTTTTTTTTTCTGTCAAACAACAAACGTATTGGATTGTTAGCAGAAAATACGTGCTATGTTAATTGTAAATTAGATACATGGAGCCTGAGGATGCTACTGTTATAAGCTAAAAAATTTCCTCTTATTCCTCATTTGAGACAAAGGAGACTTTGAAATGAGCAAATTGTGTTCAATGTGTAAGTTCGGTTCAAGAATGTTAAGTAAAATTGAATATATCTCTGGGGATATGTAACTTTAAAAATTAATAACATAAATTATGTTTCCCAATAAACGAGTTAACAGCAGGTTGGTAGACGTGTTATATATGTGATTGTATTTAAAGTGTTTGTAGTTTACTAACAATAAAGGGCACTAATTCAGGAAGTTAGTATTTTCACCTATTTTAAAAAGGACACATTTTCTTCCTCTTACCCTTCCAAAGTCACTCAAAACTTTGATACAAAAGACACTTTCGGTAAAGCCAGCAAACTAAAGGTTAAGAAAATTTAGAGGCACGAGATTGAAATTTGTAGCTGAGCTCCTACTAGGATGGTGTAGACCAGGGTTTCTCAACCTCAGAACTATTGATGTAAAGTCAACTGATTGTAGATGTTAATCACAACTGCCCAGATAAAGATGAGTGTTCGTTTGACTTTAAGTAAGGGAGATGATCCTAGATAATCTGGGTGAGCTTCATCCAATCAGTTGAAAGACGTTAAAAACAGAACCCAGGTTTCCCTGAGGAAGGAGAAATTCTGCCTTTGGACTGCACAGTTAACTTCTGTCCCAGAACTGCCAGCCTGCAGCCCCGTGCTACAGATTTCGGCAAGCCAATTAATTTCTTGCAATAAATCTCCCTCTCCCACCCTCTCCCTTCTTCTCCTTTCTGCCACCCCTCCCCCTTCTTTCTCTTTCTCTGTTTCCCTGATGGCATCCTGGCTGATACAGTGACCCTTAATGCTCACACTGATTTACAATGGGAGAATCACCACCATTGTCATTATCAAGGGACATCATGAGGACAGGAATTTATCTCATTTATTTTGCTTCCTCCTGGAGGCTGGTGTATGGCTCTCAATAAATGATGGATTGAATGAAATCATTGTTAACAATAATTGCAAACTGCTCTGGAGCATATAAAACACTATCTTGAATGTTTCTTCTAGGAAGTAGGTAATTTGTTTTAAAAAAGCGTTATTTAACTTTATATACATGTATATGCATATGTATATAAAGTCCTGTGATTCTATTCTTTTGCCCTGTTTTCCAGAGTTTCAGTAGTGTGATTCTATTACTTTAATAATGATTCTATTACTTAAATTATGAAATACACATATATACACATATACTTGTATTTCATATATATGTATTGAATATATGTATATATATGTATTGAATATTTGTGTGTGTGTATATATATATATATATATATATATATATTTCATTATTTAAGTAATAGAATCATACAGCTGAAACTCTGGAAAACAAGGCAAAAACACCAGTAAGTTCATGATCCTAACATTACTAGTACCAGTATTTTGGTGTATTTCCTTTCGGTTTTCCTCCAAACCCTACCTTATTATTCATTTGTTATTTTTGTATAGTGGTAATCATACTGTACTTACATTTTTTTCCTGCTTTTCCCTCTTGTTATTGGTCTTCATATACATCATTTTCTCTCTTTCTTTTTTTTTCCTGTTGAAAATATCTTTACTGTTTAGGTAAAATTAGTTTATGCTCATTAATAAGATGTAGCTAGGCTGAGGCAGGGGAATCACCTGAGGTCAGGAGTTCAAGACCAGTCTGGTCAATATGGTGAAACCCTGTCTCTACTGAAAATACAAAACCTTAGCCATGTATAGTGGCGTGTGCCTGTAATCCCAGTTACTTAGGCGGCTGAGGCAGGATTGCTTGAACCCAGGAGACAGAGGTTGCAGTGAGCCGAGATCACGCCACTGCACTCCAGCCTGGGCGAGAGAGTGAGACTCCGCCTCAAAAAGGAAAAAGAAAAAGACAAAGAAAAGATGTAGGTTTATTGAGCTGTGTTTGGATGCCATACACAGAGCTATGCATTTTACGTGATCTATCTCTTTTCATATTCAAAGCAAGTATGTGGTGAGTGTTGCTACCATCCCCAGTGTGCAGATGAGGCAACTGGTCTTGGAAGGATCAAAGAGCTCATTCAATTTGCCCGATGGGAGAACTTCTGAAGAATATGCTCCTTCTACCTTGCCGTACTGTCTCATTTTGCTTATTTTACTTTATGTTTTCTTTCATGGATGAAGGGATACGTGGACTATGGGAAAGCATTCCTTTTCGTCTTGTTCTGTGGAAAAGAATATGTGCCAAGACTCAACATCTGGCTTCATCTCTTACCATCTAGTTTAAGTGTTTCTTAAACTTGGCAAAGTGAACCATATCTTTTTTTTTAGGTGTATGACTACTGATATTTTGCTTCTATTCATGCTTTCAAATTTAGTTCACATTGCAGTAATTTTCACTGAGGAAAAAGGCATGGAGTTTGTATGCTTGGGGTCAGTCACTGGTAATTATACCATCTGAAATCCACATAATCAGGTACATATTTGAAGCTGACAGAAAAAGTACTACAGGGTCATGCAATCCCAGTGGAAGGATGCAAAATGAAATAAATGAATGAATACATACATTTTAGCTATTGTTAAGGAAATTTTCAAAGATTAATATTGGGTATCATTGGGGGAGTTCTTATGTTTCAGGTGAGAAGTGATTTAAAATACAGATTTCTCTCCCTGTTTGGTTCTGCTTAGAAATACCAAGAAATTTTCATTGTCTTTTCACTGCGTGTTCAATACATTAAAACAAACAATGCCACACTGAAGTCAACAATCCCAAATATGGACAGTAATTAAAATACATGCATGATCAGATTACAGCACTGCAGAGAAGGAAGCATTACTATTATTGGCATTTTAAAACAGTTTCACTTCCTTTTTCCTCAAGTAGCTCCTGTGTATTGCAAGAGTGGCCATGTTTTCCTACTTTTCTTCGTACCCATGCTATTCAATTATTTTTGAGTAAAGGCTTATTTTTAACTTGAAATTAACTGTGTGTCTTCTGGGCCTGGCTAGTTCGTGAACAAGGTTTGCTCTCCTCTCCCCTCTGATTTTTAAAAAATTGTGCTAGTGCTGGTGGAGAAGTTTTGAGCATTGAGATGTTCTGGCCCTCCTTTAGAGGATAATACATAAGGGCTGCTGACCACTGTGCCAAAGACCAGCTCAGCTGAGTAGCAACTACCCTGCACAATGAAAGGAGTTTTGTTGGATTGCCAAAGCTCTCTAGAAGATGCTTAAGGATGTTTTCCATTCCACTTTGTTGAAACATCAGCTTGGTCAGGCCTCTAGAGAGGGAGTAAACACAAACATATCCTCTCAGTTCTATGTAATATCGAGAAGCCAGGATAGATGTTAGGAGGTGAGTTCACACACCTGCATAAGTCATAGAGCTAACGTGCCAGAAAGTTCATATAGGGTACAATTTTAGCCTTAGAAAAATTTGGAATATTATTTTTGATTTCCTGTTCTCTCCAGTCAGCAGCCCAGTGGAAAATGCTGCCTGAGGTGATTGTTTCATAAATGTTATGAACTTGCCTTTACCAACATCTAGAAAAATGATTTAGGAGTAAGTTTAAATCTCATCTTGAATCTGCATTCAATCTTATAAACAAAGATTGATAAATGCAACTCTGTTTAAGACTCTGGCCTGGTGAATTTCTTCTACTATGTGTATGTCCTTAAATTAGAGAGAGTGCAGACAAGCTAGGCCTCAGAAGAACCTGGAAAAGTGCTCTTTGCCTTTCATATGGACAGTTGTGCTCAGGTGGTGTGACTTCAGAGATTCCTTGCTGACTCAGATACCCTGGTTTACCTCCATCTCAGACTTGGTAAAAGGTTTTATTGGGATAGCGAATGTGCAAGACCTTTGAAAACTATAAAACACTATGAAATATAGGGTAGAATAGTTGATACAATAATTTTCTCATTTTCAAAGATAAAATATAAGACTACTACTTTGGATAGAATATAGCTGGCCCTACTGCAGCAACTAGAAAAAGCTGGAGAAATTACAAAAATCATGTTTTTTAAAACCTCAGAAAATTGTGGAAGAAACGAGTACTAGATGAGCTAAAATTATGGAGAGGAGTAAATTGTTCCAAGGTAAGCTGATGATTGACAGTTTCCTTTGGCCCTAGGGGATTTGTTGATTCTGGATTCAGGATGAGGACTGGACTTGGTTCAGGCAGAGGGTCCTTGTGAAGGAAAGACAAAGCAGCAAAGCTTTAACCAACATGAGGCTAGTGTGATGAATTGGAAACTTGGAGTGGTTCAAACTCAGAATTTATTTTTGTCACAAGATATTTGCTGAGTTCTTGGACTTTACAGGATACTGAGGAGTGAGTCTGAAAATGTCTAACGGAAAATGAAACCTCCCACAGGCTTATGCTCTTAAGAAGCAAGAAGCATCTAGTGGGTAGAGCCTACTTTAAGCACATGACTGTTTTCCCCATTAAGACCTTTGCCAGATGTTGAAGTTTTCTAGGGCCAGGAGACTGGTGAGCTTGTTTGAAAACCTCTGAAGGTTAGAGATAGATTTTTCACAATCTTTCATGATTGAGGAAACTGATACCCACCAGACTATCCATCAAAGTCCTGAGAGGGGTATACCCCAGGGACAGGGGTGAACCAAAGGTCTATTAAGTCTTAAATTGAATTCCTGATTGGATTAAGGCGCACAGCCTCTCACTCAGTCTGTCTAAAAGAAGGGGGAAAAATACTCCACATTCTCTGGTGGAATATAACATGTGCATATAACACACTTTTATGCACAATGTCTGGAATACAATTAACAATATCTATACGTGCAAAGGGACAAGAAAATGTGAATGATAATAAAGAGACAAAAAAGACAGCAGAACCAGACCACATGATAAAACTACTAGAATTAGTAGATTGGAACTTTTAAAATAATGTTCAAGAAAAGAAAGAGAGAGGTGGAAACAACAGATGAAAATATGGAAAATTCACCAGAGAATTGGAATTTATTTTAAAAAATCCAAATGGGCAGTCTAGAATTGAAAAAAGCCATATCTGAAATTAAGAGCTAAGTGAATTCATTTAACAGCAGAAGGGACAGAGTAGAGACTAAAGTTAGTGAATTGGAAGAGAAGTCAATAGAAAATACACAAACTGAAGCCCCAACTGAAGCACAGTGAGAAAAATTAATAGAAAAAAGGTCCAACATACACATTATTATAGTCCCAGAAAAAGAGAAGAGAGAGAATAGGAAAAAAGCAATATTAAAAAACACGATTAAGAATTTTCCAAAATGAGAGGACATTAATTATAGATTTAAGAAGCTCAGCAAACTCCTAGGAGAGTAAACACAAAGAAATCTTATTTAGGGACAACACATTAAACCGACTGAAAAATTACATACTAAAAAAGAAAAATCTTAAAAGCATCCAGAGATAAAAGACACGCCACCTGCAAAGTAACAACAATAAGATTTGCAGCTGACACCTCCCAAAGATATAGAAGTTAAAGACAATAAAATGACAACTCTAAAATGATAAAGTAAAATAATTGTCAACCAAGAATTCTATTCCTGGTGAAAATGTCCTTAAAAGGTGAAATGAACACATTTCAGGCTAACAAAAATGGAGGGAATTTGTGGATGGTGGGCCTCACTAGAAGAGAAACCACAGAGGGTTCTTTAAACAGAAGAAAAAAAATGATTCCTGATAAAAACAGAGAAATTCAGGATGGAATAAAAGAAAGAACAAATATAAGTAAATACAGGCCACAACAAATAAAAGTGGAGATTCAGAACCATATTTTATATGTAATATGCATGTCCCAAACAAACTCTAGCACAACGTCTTATACAAAGTATGTGCTCAGAAATTTTTTCCTGGATATTTTCTCTGATTCTAAAGAAATTCTGATCTAATTATAAAGGCAATTATTTAATGACATGAGATTTTTGTTGTCCGAGGGATAATAGGAGTTAGATGCTCTTACTTCTTTAATAATTTTCTTTTTACCATTTTTCTTTCTTCACTCATTCTTCATCATATTTGATATATGACTTCTATACATTTAAGTCATATCTAATATTATTTTATTCTTAATATTGTATTAGTCCATTTTCATGCTGCTATGAATACCTGAGATTGGATAATTTCTAAAGAAAAGGAGGTTTAATGGAGCCACAGTTCCACATGGTTGAAGATGAAGAAGAAGAAAAGGCACATCTTACATGGTGGCAGGCAAGAGAGGATGTGCAGGGTAACTGACCTTTAAAAAATCATCAGATCTCATGAGATTTATTCACTATTATGAGAATAGCATGAGAAAAACCTGCCCCAATGATTCAATTTCCTCCTGCTGGGTCCCTCTGATAACACGTGGGGATTATGGGAGCTATAATTCAAGATGAGATTTGGGTGGGGACATAGCCAAACCATATCAATATAATTTATACTATTAGTTTTTCTGTTCTTCCTATGTCCTATGTTTTAAGGTCATACTTACTATAAAAATGGTAACTTGGTAATTATTCATTGAATCACAAAAAAGCATAGGACTATAAGAAGTAAAGCAGACCAATGCTCCATTAAACTTAGTATCCTCGTTAATGAGGATAGCAAAGGGAAGAGTTGGAAACAAATGAAGAAGAAGAGAATATAGGCAGATAGTGAGGGTCTGAGTATAAATTAGGTTTAAGCTGGGGAGAAGTAGAAGCAGAGGAACCAGATGTTGGGGAGAGAGAGGGTCTTGGAAAAGGTTAATTAGTGATAGAAAGTATTGCAAAAGGGGGCCGGGCGCGGTGGCTCAAGCCTGTAATCCCAGCACTTTGGGAGGCCGAGGCGGGTGGATCACGAGGTCAAGAGATCGAGACCATCCTGGTCAACATGGTGAAACCCCGTCTCTACTAAAACTACAAAAAAAAATTAGCTGGGCATGGTGGTGCATGCCTGTAATCCCAGCTACTCGGGAGGCTGAGGCAGGAGAATTGCCTGAACCCAGGAGGCGGAGGTTGCGGTGAGCCGAGATCGTGCCATTGCACTCCAGCCTGGGTAACAAGAGCGAAACTCCGTCTCAAAAAAAAAAAAAAAAAAGAAAGTATTGCAAAAGGTAAAGACTGTGATTCTATGAGAGTTACTCAAGTTCCAGGTAGACAATTTCATAATTGTTATTCAGCACTGCTTAGCATTTGTTCTGTTTGAAGTGAAGAAACTGCATTGTGCAGCCTGTGGATTCTTTCAAGGGAATCATTACCCATCACAATGGTTGCTCATCATGCTTAGAATAACACTCAACTCCTGAACAAGGCTTATATGGCACTAGGAGATATGGTTCATGTCTGTCTCCAACTCATTTCACACACTGGGCTTCTCACTTATTCTTCCGCTGCTATTCCTTTTTGTTCTTCAGTCATTTCAAGCTCATTCCTGCCTCACGGTCTTTGTGCTCAGTAATCCCTCCACTGGAATTCCCTTTACAGAGGTCCCCCCTTATCCACGGGACATACATTTTAAGACCCCAGTGGATGCCTGACCCCATGGATAGTACCGAACCCTACATAGTCTATGTGTTTTCCGATAACCAAGACAGCTACTGGTGACTAATGGGTGGGGAGTGTACACAGCGTTCATCTGCCGGGCAAGGGGGTGACTCATGTCTTGGGCGGAATGGAGCAGGACAGCACAAGGGTTCATCGTGCTACTCAGAATGGTGCGTGCGATTTAAAACTCATGAATTGTTTATTTCTGGATTTTTCCATTTAATATTTTCAGACTTCAGATGACAGTGGGTGATGGAAACTGCAGAAAGTGAAACCTGGGATAAGGGTGGATGACTGCACTCAAATCTTAGCAAGATGATCAGCTCCTTTTTATCATTCAAGTCGCATTTCAATGTCATCTTTTAGAAAGCCCTGGAAAGCAGGGCTTCAGCTCCTTCCACAGCACTGTTTTATTTTCCTAATAGCACTCAGTCCTATCTAGAATTATCCTGTTGACTTGCTTATTGTCTGTTTCTCTCCATAGAAGTTAAGCTCCACAGCAGTGAGGGCCTTGCCTGTCTTACCGTATCAGCCAGTAATAATTGTTATAATTAATTATATATATATCATTATATTATAATTAATTAAATATATAATTATTATAATAATTATTATGAAGGAAAATAGTGATTGTGGGTGATAGGCGAAGGGTTATTTTAGAATGATCAAAGCAGACCTTTCTGAGAAGTCACAGTTCCGTAGACAGCTTACTGAAGCCAGGGAACAAGTCATGGACAGTTGAGGGAAAAGCAATCCCCTAGTAGGTCTGCCAGCAGATGGGAACATGCAGGACCTTGAGAAAAAACAGGGAGATCCATTTTGCGGTAGTGTGAACACTCGAGATGGTGGTAGGAGACGGAATCATAGTGGGAGGCAGGGTCAGCTAGTGAATTCTCTCGCAGGTAATTTGGTTTAAGGGTGACAGTGACATGACTGGGCTTATGTTGTGTGGCATGTGGGTTTGACGCCTATGCAGGGAGACTGTGAGGAGGTCATTGCAGTAATCCAAAGGGAGAGACGCTGGTGGCTAGAGCCACCATGGGATCAAAGAAGATGGCAGAAGGTGGCTGGACTGTGGACCTTCTTTGAAAGTGGAAGTGTTAGGGTTTGGATGGGTGGCTGAGTGGATGCCGTGCTGTTTGCTGAGATAGGGAACACCTGCAGCCCAGGTTTCTGGGGACAGCCCAGGTTTCTGGGGAGAGAGGCTGTGAAGACTCAAGAGCTCCAGGTGTGCCGTGTTGGGTTTTGCAGGTCTTCTAGAATATGGAGTGGAGGTGCCAGGGAAGCAGCAGGGTAAACACTGGAGAAGGGAAGGAAGGGCTAGGGATATAGTTTGGGAAGCCTCGGCGAGTGGATGGCATGTGAAGCTTTGGGAGTAGATGAAATTTGAGAGGTGAGTACAGGGAAAAAAATATCTGTGAGAACAGAGCTGTTGGATACTCAAAATGCTGGATATTGAGAAGAAGATGCAGCCAAGGAAATGGAAAAACGATCAGTGATGTAGGAGGAAAACCTAGAATGTGTTCATCTGTCATAGATGACAGAAGAAAAAAAAAGGATGTGAAAGCCAAGAGAGTGATTTAGTCTGCCAAATTCTACTGAGAGGTCAATTGAGTAGGTTGAGAACTGACCGTGGATGTATGTAGCTGGACATTCATTTTGGGAGATGATGGCAGTACCAGTGAGAGGCAATTTGTTCCTACTCACCCTTGGAGAATACTGGAAACATTCTTCCAACATCAAGAAAGAAGCAAATATTAAAGAAGCCTTTGCAAAAAAGGGAGAAGGTCTTCTCCATTCACACATTCAATGGAAGCTGGCTATGTAATAGATTAAAAAATTATTTTAGCTAATTCTTAAATTCCAGTGGACTAAGTAGCAGAGAACCTAGGCTACGGTGTTGAAAGGTCTATGTTAGAATCCGGCCCATGACTTCCTAGCTGTGTGACTTTGGTCAAGCATCTTAACCTCTCAAAGCCTCAGTTTCCTCAACTTTAACTAACAGAGATAACAATGTTGAACTTGCAGTGTAATGAAGCTAAATGGAATATGTGAAGTTCTTTTACGTAATGTGTGTTTGATAAATGTAGTTGTTGTTAATATTATTATTTATGCCCCATCTACATTGTGAAAGGAGGGAAAGTTAAAATGGGTTATGCTGGCATGAGACCAGAAGAGTGAAGAGCAATGGAGAAGCAGAGGCAAATGATGAAGAGGAAGGAGGTCGCATCAGGAAGCTGGGCAGCTTTACTGGCCATAAGGCTGGACTCGGATAGGGAGATGGGGCAGTTTGGACCAGCAATGTGATGTAACATGGAGACAGTGATAAGTGAAGAAAATCCCAGGGCTTTGTCAGCCACATTTTACGACAGAAGAACTAGAGACAGGCAGGAAAGTAAAATGGCCAGGAAAAAAGTCAGACGTGGCTGAGGAAAGACAAGCGTTATTGTGGAGAGCTGGCAAGTAGCAGACCTTGCCAGGCTTCCCAAAGACCTGATGAGTTTGTCTTTTCACATTTTCGGAGATGTATCCACCTGGGGATATGTGGGGGAAGGTGGGCCCTAATTACAACATTTTCTGCAGTTGCTCCCAAGATTTTTGCATCAGGCACAGTCCTTCCATGCCTTCCAGAGAGAAATATGTAATTATAGTGAAAAGTTAAACTTTATTATTTTTGTAAATAAATAGCACATTCAATAAAGTGTATTAGTGAAAATTCTCCCTCCCACCCTTGTCCCCCAGCTATGCAATTGTCTTTTCCAAAGGTAGCCAGTGCTGTTGTATTTGCTTCTTGAATACATTTATAGAAATATTTCTGATATGTGTAAATATAAAAGGTTTCCCCCTAGGACACAAATAAGGCATGCCATATACACTGTTCAGGATTGTATTTTTTTTCATAATATTCTTTGGAGATTAGTCCTTATCAGTATCCAAAAACCTTCCTTATTTTTCTTTTAACAAGCTACATAAGATTCTATTTTATAGATTTACTGTAATTCACTTAACCAGTCATTCTGGATGGGCACACAGCTCTTGGCAATCTTTCCCTACTGCATAGAGTGCCATGGTGTGGAATCTTTGGCATATGGGAGTCTGCATATGCATGCATAGACATATAGAAGGTAAATTCTAGAAGAGAAATTGCTGAGTCCAAGGGTCCATGTACTGGAATTTTAATAGATTTTACCAAAGTGCCCTTCAAAAAGACTGTGTCAATTTAATCTCCATTAGTAATATAGGAGAGTGCCTGATTTTCCAAACTCAAACACACATTGTTTTATGTAATTTTTTAATATTTGTCAAATTTATAGGCTAAAAATGGTATATTGACATAATTTTATTATGTATTTTTTTGTGAACAGAGTTAAGCATAGTTATTAATGTTTAAGGAACATTTGTATTTACTTTTCTGTAAGATGACTAGTCTATTCTATTGTTGATACATTTTTCTTTTAACACTTTAAATATTTCATTCCATTCTTTTCTTGCTTGCATGGTTTCTGAAGACAAGTCTGATGTAATTCTGACCCTTGTCCACTTTCTGTTGCCATAAACGAATACATGAGACTGAGTAATTTATAAAGAAAAGAGATTTATTCAGCTCATGATTCTGGAGGCTGGGAGGTCCAAGACTGGGCATGTAGATCTGGTCAGTTTCTGGTGAGGGCTTCATGCTGTGGAGTAACATGGCGGATCATGGGTGAGTGCAAAGAGAAAGATGAAGCCAGCTGACCTGCTTTGTAAAGAACTTGCTCTTGAAAGAACTAATCCAGTCTCTTGAGAACTGCATTAATCCCTTCATGAGGGCAAAGTCCCCATGACTCAAACACCTCTTAAAGGCTCCATTATCTCTCAGTACTGTTATGTTGGGAATTAAATTTCACTGTTAATTTTAGAGGGGACAAACCACATCCATAGTATTCTGCCCCTGGACCCCCAAAACTCACATACTTCTTACATGCAAAATACGATCATTCCATCTCCATAATACTGTTGTAAGTCTTTTTTTTTTTTTTTTTTTTTTTTTGAGACGGAGTTTCGCTCTTGTTACCCAGGCTGGAGTGCAATGGCGCGATCTCGGCTCACCGCAACCTCCGCCTCCTGGGTTCAGGCAATTCTCCTGCCTCAGCCTCCGGAGTAGCTGGGATTACAGGCACGCACCACCATGCCCAGCTAATTTTTTGTATTTTTAGTAGAGACGGGGTTTCACCATATTGACCAGGATGGTCTCGATCTCTTGACCTCGTGATCCACCCGCCTCGGCCTCCCAAAGTGCTGGGATTACAGGCTTGAGCCACCGCGCCCGGCCTTTGTTGTAAGTCTTAATGTGTTCCAGCATTAACGCAAAAGTCCAAAGTCTCATCTGAGACTAAGGCAAAGTGCTTCCAGCTGTGAGCCTGTAAAATCAAAACAAATTATCTGCTTCCAAACTACAATGGTGAGATAGGCATGGGGTAGACATTCTCATTCTAAAAGGGAGAAATAAGCAGGAAGAAGGGAGTAACAGGCCCTAAGCAAGCCCCAAATCCAGCAGGGAAGACATAAAATTTTAAAGCTCCGGAAGAATCTTTCATGCCACATGTCACCACATGACACACTGGGCTTGGGATAAACTCCTGAGGCTTCAGGCAGCCCCACCCCGATGACTTTGCTGGGTAAAGGCTATGTGGGCACTCTCTCAGTGTCTGCAACTATCTCAGGCAGGTGTTGCATGCTGCTGGTGGCTCAACAGTTCTGGGGTCTCAGTGGCAGCCCCATTCCTGTGACTCCACGAGGCATTGACAGGTAGGGACTCTGTGGCAGCTCTACTTCTGTGGCAAGTTTCTGCTGTTCCCGTGGGCTTTCTGTGACATCCTTTGAGATCTAGGTGGAGAAAACCATGCCTCCAAAGCTCTTGTATTCTGAATACCTGCAGAGTTAGCACCACATGGACACCACCAAGGCTTATGGTGTGTGCCCTCTTGAACAGTGGCCTGAATTGCACCTGGGCTCATGTGAGCCTTGCCAGGGCAAGGATTGCTTAACTGGGATGTGGGAAGCAGAGTCTGGAGGTCGCCATAGGCATCAAGCCAAGGTTCTGTGTCTGAGATGAAAGGGGCAGCCTCTAAGATCTCTGTAATGCCTTTAGGACCATTCTCCCATTGTCCTGATGAGCAGACCTGGCTTCTTTCTGCCTGTGCTAATCTCTTTAGCGAACAGTTGCCTGGCTGCCTCTTTGTACTGACTTTTTGCTCTCTACATAGCCACACTGTGAATTTTCCAAATCTTTCCACTCTGCTTCCCACTGCTCTTGTAACTCACTGTAAGTAGCCAGAAGTAACCATGCGGTATCTTGAGCACATTCCTACTTAGCTATTCTTCCACCAGGTATTCTAGTTGTCTTTCTTAAATTCCACCTTCCATAAAGCCCTTGGGCATAAATACAATGCAGCCAAGTTCTGTGCAACTGAATAACAAGGATGCCTTTATTCCAGGTTCCAATACCTTGTTCCTCATTTCCATATGAGACCTCATCAGCATGGGTCTCCCTGTCCATATTTCCACCAGAATTCTGGTCACAACCACTTAAGTAATCTCTAAGAAGTTTCAGAATTTCCCTAGTCTTTCTGTCTTTTTCTGATCCCTCACCAGGCTCTCCCTCAATGATTTGCTCACAGGTTAGGCGTTTTCTAGCTGACTTCTTCAAAATTCTGGATACTACCCATTACCTGGTTCCAAAGCTGCATTCACATTTCCAGGCATTTGTTAGAATCGCAACCCCAATGTTGTTACCAATTTTCTGTCTTAGCTCATTTTCTGTTGCTGTAACAGAATACCGCAGACTGAGTACTTTACAAAAGAAAAAGGTTTCTCTAGTCTATAATTTTGAAGGTTGGGCAAGTTAAATTTGGTCACCTTCTGGTAAGGGCCACTTGCTGCATCATACATGGTGGAGAAGTGAAAGGGGAGGCAGGTGCGTGCAAAGAGAAAGACAAAGTGGGCCAACCCACCTTATAACAACTTACTCTTGAGAGAACTAACCAGTCCCATGAGAATTGCATTAATGCCTTTGTGAGGGCAAAGTCCCTATGACTCACCTCTTAAAGGCCCTATTACCTCTCAATCCTGCTGGCAATTAAATTTCAACGAGTTTTGGTGGAGACAAATCACATCCAAACCATAGCCATAGGTAAGGTGTCCCCTGCCCCCCCACCTTAGCTTCTTTCAAGATATTCTCTTTATTTTTGACTGTCTGTGGTTTGAATATATGCCCAGGTGTATATATTTTTTGGTATTTATCCTGCTTAGTGGTCTCTGAGCTTCCTAGTTGGTGGTTTGGGGTCTATCATTAATTTTGAAAAATTCTCAACTATTATTACCTCCAATTTTCTTCTATTTATTTTTCTTTTCTTTCTGGCATACTCATTAGAATATTTATACTTTGTATAATTGTCTCACCGTTTTTCCATATTCTATTTTTTCGATCTTTAAAAAAGTGTCTGCATTTTAGCTTGAAAAGTCTCTGTTGACACCTCTTCAAGCTCCCTAATGATTCTTCAGAGAGAAGAAGAGAGAGCCCTGGTCATATTTCCCTGTGTCCAGTTAACTGTCATTCTCATCAAAGGCATTCTTCATTTCTGTTATAGTGGTTTTTATTTCTACCACTTCTTTTAGATTTTTCCCTTTAGTTTCCATATCTCTGTTGACCTTACCTATCTATTCTTGCATACTGTCCATTTTTCCATTAGTGATTTAGCAAATTAATCATGGTTAAGTTTTCAGTGTGATAATCCCAAAATCTCTGTCATTTTTGAGTTCTTGCTTGTTTTGTCTCTTCAGACTGTACTTTTTTGCCTTTTAGCATGTCTTATAATTTTTTGTGGAAAGCTAGACATGACATATTGAATAAAAGTGACTGAGATAGATAGACTAGTGTGAGGTTTTATATTTATCTGGTGAGGGGTTAGGCCTGCTAACTCTTTGCTCTAGCTATAGATGTCAGAGGCTAAAATGTCATCTGATGTCCCTGTTTTGGTCTAGAGATTCCTGGTGTTTGAACCTTGCAGTTCTTTAAGTCCTAGGGTAGTTTAGCGTAGTTCTAGTGATGTAGTGGTAAGGTGTGGAGGGGTTGCGTTCTGGATCACTATCATTAGGGCGCAGTCTGTTAGTGAGCCTGGGGGTGTATTTCCCTATCCCCATTTCGAAGGCTAGAGGGGGCTGGAGTTGTGTGTTTCCCCTTCCCCATGTTGGTTAGGCCCTGGTCAAACAGTTTTCCTTGAGGGTAGGCCTTGCTAAGAAGAGGGAGCCCTGGGCATATTTAGAAATAGTCACTTTTCCTCTCTTCTTGTGGGAAGTAGAAGAGGATTTTTCTCAGACCTTCACAGGGAGAACCTGGTAGGGTTCCTGGAGGTAAAACTCAGGGAAGTGTGGGGACCCCTGTAAGAAAATTCATAGGAGATTTTTTTGATGAATTCTTGACTCTGAAGCTTGTCACAGTGAGTCTCCAACAATTAGAGTTTAAGGTATTCCCACTGATAGCAGCTCCAGCTGTGTTTTGCTTCTGCTTTGGTAAGCTGTGATTCTCTGTATCAGCCTGTCTGCCTCTCCACTTTTCAGGGCAGCAGTTTTTCCTATGACCTTAATTCTTGATTAATCTAAGAAGAGTTCTTGATTTTCAGTTTATTCAGTTTTTTTCTTGTGTGCATGGGAATGATGACTTCCAAGCACTCTACATGTTGGATCAGACACCAGAAGTCAAATTTTTCTTAATGATTTGTAGGAGCTATATATATATATATATATATATAGGCACTCACATACACACAGACACAGACATACACACATATATATATTTGAGATATGGTCTCACTCTATCACCCAAACTTGAGTGCAGTGGCATGCTCACAGCTCATTGCAGCCTTGACCTCCTGGGCTCAAGCAATCCTCCCACCTCAGCCTCCAAAGTAGCTTGGACTACAGGTGTGTGTCACTACACCCAGCTAATTTTTTAATTTTTGTAGAGACAGGGTCTTGCTCTGTTGTCCAGGCTGGTCTTAAACTCCTGGCCTCAAGTGATCCTCCTGCCTCTGCCTCCCAAAGTGTTGGGATCACAGGCATGAGCCTTTGTGCTGGCCAGCTTTTTATATGTTAGAAAAACGAGTCCTTTATCTTTATATGAGATGCATTTTTTCTCATTTCATCATTTATCTTTTGAATTCGTGTTTTTCTCCCATGCAGTTAAAAAATGTTTTGTGTGTGGTTGCATTTATCAATATTCTCTTTTAGGCATATGGATTCTATGGTACATTTAAAAAGGACTTCATACATCAGATCATAAGGGAATTCTTCCATTGTTTCCTTTAGGACTTGTTATAGTTTTATTTTTTACATTTTAAATATTTGCATTTGGGTTTTATCCTCATGTAAATCATGAAGAATAAATACTATGTATTTTTTAGTTGTCTATTCTGTTGTTTCAAAACTGTTCACTGATCGTTCATTTTTTCCAAATTAGTTGATCACCATATATAGAATTCTAATATGTATTAGGATTTATTTTTATAATTTCTATTCTGTTATTGCTTTATCTGTTTATTCATAGGCTAATATAAATAATTCACATGATACTCTGTTCTAATTATTATAGTTTTAAAAATATTTAAAAATATTGTGTGGCTAGTTACTCCTTAATTTTTCTTGTTAATTAAAAAAATTTATTGTCAACTTTATTTTTCCATATTACCTGCAGCATCAGTTTATCTAATTTTAAAAGTCTTGGCATTTTTATTGTCATCGTTTTTAGATTAATTTAGGAAGGATTACATATTTATGACACTGAGTTTTTCTATCTAAGAATATGATACGCCTTTCAATTTGTTCAGGGCATCTTTTGTATTCCAATAAATATTTTAAAATAAATTTATTTTATTTATTTATTTTTAAGGATAAGAAAAAAGCATACTTTATTCTTTTTCTGCAGTTTTTTTTCTTTTTTTAAAATTTATTTTATTGCATTTTAGGTTTTGGGGTACATGTGAAGGACATGCAAGATTGTTGCATAGGTACACACGTGGCAGTGTGATTTGCTGCCTTCCTCCCCATCACCCCATATTTGGCATTTCTCCCCATGCTATCTCTCCCCAACTCCCCAACCCCCCACTGTCCCTTCCTATTTCCCCCTAACAGACCCCAGTGTGTAGTGCTCCCCTCCCTGTGTCCATGTGTTCTCATTGTTCAACACCCACCTATAAGTGAGAACATGCGGTGTTTGATTTTCTGCTCTTCTGTCAGTTTGCTGAGAATGATGGTTTCCAGGTTCATCCATGTCCCTACAAAGGACCCAAACTCATTGTTTTTGATGTCTGCATAATATTCCATGGTGTATATGTGCCACATTTTCTTTGACCGGTCTATCATTGATGGGCATTTGGGTTGGTTCCAGGTCTTTGCTATTGTACACAGTGCTGCAATGAACATTCGTGTGCACGTGTCCTTATAGTAGAACGATTTATAATCCTTTGGATATATACCCAGTAATGGGATTGCTGGGTCAAATAGAATTTCTATTTCTAGGTCCTTGAGGAATCGCCACACTGTCTTTCACAATGGTTGAACTAATTTACACTCCCACCAACAGTGTAAAAGTGTTCCTATTTCTCCACATCCTCTCCAGCATCTGTTGTCTCCAGAATATTTAATGACCACCATTCTAACTGGCGTGAGATGGTATCTCAATGTAGTTTTGATTTGCATTTCTCTGATGACCAGTGATGATGAGCATTTTTTCATATGTTTGTTAGCCTCATGTATGTCTTCTTTTGTAAAGTGTCTGTTCATATCCTTTGCCCACTTTTGAATGCGTTTGTTTGTTTTTTTTCTTGTAAATCTGTTTCAGTTCTTTGTAAATTCTGGATATCAGCTAAAATAAATTTAAAATAAAAATAAATTTTAAAATAAATTTAAAATAAAAATAAAACTTAAATAAATTTAAAATAAATTTTATTTTATATAAAAAGAAAAAATATATTTAAATATATTTTTATATAAAATAAAATAATATAAAATAAAACAAAATAATATAAAATACAAAATATATTTAAATATATTTTTATATAAAATAAAAATATATTTAAATATAAATTATAAATATATTTAAATATAGTTTAAAAATATTTCTTGGTCAGACCAGGCATGGTGGCTCATGCCTATAATCCCAGAGCTTTGGGAGGCTGAGGCAGGTGGATCATCTGAGGTAAGGAGTTCGAGACAGCCTAGCCAACACGGTGAAACTCTGTCTCTGCTAAAAATACAAAAATTAGCCTGGTGGGTGGCACATGCCTGTAATCCCAGCTACTGGGGAGGCTGAGGCAGGAGAATCGCTTAAACCTGGAGGTGGAGGTTGCAGTGAGTCAAGACTGGGCCACTGCACTCCAGCTTGGGCAACAAGAGTGAAATTCTATCTCAAAAAAAAAAATATATATATATATTTTAATATAAATATATTTAAATATATATGTATTTTAATATAGAAATATATTAATATTTAAACATATATTTTTATATATGTTTATTTATTTATATATTTATATAAATTTATTTATATAAAATATACATACATATATATATATATATATGTTTCTTGGTTGGGAGTGGTGGCTCATGCCTGTAATCCTAGCACTTTGGGAGGCCAAGGTGGGAAGATCACTTAAGCCCAGGAGTTGGAGACCGGCCTGAGCAACATAGTGAGACCTTGTCTCAAAAATCCCTTTTTTTCTTCATATGATCTTCTACCTTTTCTTTGTTGTTAATTTTTTCCTGGGGATCTTATCTCTCCTCTCCTTCCTTTCTTTGCTTTCCTTTCCTTTTTAAAAAACCGATTGTAACTGGGGTCTTTTCTTTCCTTCCTTTTGTCCTTTAGCTAGTCATTGTTTACATACACTCAGTGTAACTGGCTGTTGATGTAAACAAGTATATATGCCCATCATTTATTTCTGTGTATTTATTTTGGGGAGACATGCTATTAAAAATTTAAAAGTATATGCCTGTTATAATTGAGGACAGTGTTGCACAATAAGGATCTCATGTCTATGAACTGGGCTCCACCATTTATTAGCCCTGCGGCAATAGGAATGCTACTTAATTTCCATAAGCCACAGTTTCCTCATTTATAAAATGGGATCAAATAATATCTCAGAGGACAGTTTTCAATATTAGGAAGAGAAAGCACAAAAGCACTTAGCAGGGTGTTGGAAACAGAGTAAGCGGTCAGTAAATGATAGGACCCTACAAGGGTTCTATCCTCATACCATGATGTTCAAACCTAGTTTCTGGGGTCACACTGACTTCAGCCTTCCAAAATCACTCCCCTCCATCCCATGCTCCTGATTGCTCCTAAACAAAAGCCAGTAAGTAGACTGAAGGGTTGTGGGGTGGGGAGGAGGAGAATGAAGGAAAAGGATGGAAGGGTAGAGGCCCGGTGACACCTTTATCATAGAGAAGGAATGAAATGACTCTGTACTGATTTGGATTTTGGGATCCAGGGAATCTGAAGGAAGACAAGCTAATGAACGTGGCAGGGAAGGTGGACCTTTTCCAAAGGGCCACTTCGAATTTGCAGAGGACCTTATAGCTGACAGCTCACTTTAACCTAACTTCACAGCAAAGGGCTAGGCCCAGTGAGAGGGCCTGCAGCCACACAAGGAGTAGGTAGAGGGTCAGATGATGTGTTTCAGATCTGCCGGCTCCCATTCCAGTGCTCATTCCTCTTCATAGCCTTCTTTATTTCTCTTGTCGTTTATTCCCCTCTGGGCCTAAGTACTTAATTAAAAACAGAAAAGACAGATGACAAACGTGATAGAAAACACAGGGAAGGGGAAGGAGGAAAGATAAGAGTTAAAATATTTTGAGAAGAGAGACTCAGGGAGCTTTGGAATTAAAATCAATGATAGTATTGGCTGAATACCCCCATGGGAGAAATCCACGGGGGAACTATATAAGGAATAGTGTAATGATTGCGACTATGTCTTGAGGGTCTATTGTGTGCTGCTTGTTTTGTGTGCATTTTATTTTCCTTTTACTCCTAACAACAGTCTTCCGAGGCAAGGGTTATTAACCCAATTACACCGTGTGCCTGTAGAAGGCAAGGCCTCTGTCTTCTTGGGGAACTAACATCTTTATACTCACTGAGAAGACCTGTAAAATGTACTCATAGTTCTGGACATGGACATGGTTTTGCCAGAGCTGTGAAGGACCTTGAGGATGTCAGCCCTGGCGAGTCAGGGTGAGTGCAGGAAAAATGTGATGTGGCCGGGGCAAGGAAGGACACTGTTTCTATCACTACAATAAGAAAAACCACCAGAGCAAACCAACCAACAAATCCAGGCAGAGAAACCTGACAGAGAAGGCAAAGGGGCGAGGAAGCAGCAAAAGCTTCTTGCAGCTGGAGTTAGGGATGCGTATGAAATGTGGATCAAGCCAACTGCAGTGGGGGAGGCCGCTCAACCTGGGAAAGTGCTCCATCAGCTACTTCGCCCTCTCTCCTACTGCTGCAACGCTTTTTAAAGGGACAGTCACACCCTGCAGGATTCGGAAGCGGAAATGGTCTTTGCTCATTGGATGACAATCTAAATTCAGACCGAAAGAATGTGGTTGGAGACAGCTGGTGGAAATGGTCCCAGTCTTGTCTTCACTGGAAATGTCCGGTGTTCACGTGCTGCTCGTCTCTCTTCTTAAGAAGCGTCTCCCTGTCTCCATCTCTCTCCCTGTGCCTGTCTCTGTTTCTTCCATCGTTTTTTTCCCCCCTAAGTAACCATCTCGGCGCATTGTACCCAACTGCTCGAGGAACGCCCCTGCTGTACCCATCGCTGCTGGCTGCCTCGGTGATTAATGCGAGCGACTCGGGTGGTTTATGAGAAGTGACACTTCCTCCCCAGCTTCTTGTATCTGCTGCCGAGCAGTTAACGTTAAAGCCCGCTCTGTACCTCCGCGGATGTGACTGCTGTAAATACCACGGGGCAGGGCTCTCATGCTTCAGAAACACGTAAGCAAGACGCACCGAGCCAGCCCCGGACACCCAATGACCCTGGACTGCGGCAAAGCGGGGGTGGGAATGGAAGAGGGGAGGACCACCTCGCTCCTCTCTCCTTTCTCCTCGCCCGGGCCGGAGCACGCCTTCCTCCCCGGAGGGCAGGGGAAGGTCGCTCCAGGTCGCTGGCACCTCCAGCGCCCCCGAAATCTGCAAATTCATCGCTCCGGTTCGTCTTCAGGCGAAGCCCTCCCGTCCGGAGTAGGGCCAGCCCCAGTTCTGCTTCTCCAGCCTTTAGCTGACTACTAAGGCGGATCCGACTTCTCCCCCATAAAGAGGTTTTGAATCGCTTCCCCACCGCAGGGGTTCAGTCTCTGCTTTCGACTTTGCTTCTCAGTTGCACGCTCCGCGTCCGGAGCTGCGCTCAAGTCTCAGCAACTTTCACCATCTTGACCTGAGAGTTGGGCCGTTTCTAAGACAATGTGAACAAAGAGGAGCAGGGGGAGGGAAGGGGGGCCCCGCGGGAGGGCTGCGGGCGAGCGTGTGTGTGTGTTGGGGGCGCCGCGCTCCGCGCCCGCGGGCACTGGGGATCCGGCGGCTGGCAGACTGTCCCGGGTGCAGAGCGCGCCGACTCCAGCCTCTCGGGCCGACCCGGCCCGGTAGGGCCCCGGACGGCCCCTGGAAGCGGGTTTCTTTGTCCCTGACTCCCGCTGGGCGCGAAGGCCGCCGGCGGCTAGCAGAAACCCGAGCCCGCGCACCGGAGGTCAGTCTTCCACGTGCGGCCCCGCTGGGGAGAGCAGGAAGGAGCGGCTGCGGCCCGGGGGCGCCCCGCGAGCATCCTGCGTCCGGCCCTCCCGGCTCCACCGCGGGCTTCGGGCGGTTGGAGGGAGACACTAGAACTCGCCTTTCGCTTCCCTGAGCCGAGGTAGGGCTAGGGATGTCGCCGCTCTTCCTAAGGAGCATGGTTTGGGGGCGAGAGGAAGCCCACTGGGGCGCTCCCCGCGACCCAGACTCCCCGAAGACGCGCGCCCGAGTCGAAGTCAGGGACAGAGAAGGTTCTCTGGCGCCCCCCTGCCGACTGCTTGGCGGCCGCCGGGACCCCGGCTGCGGGGCGGGACCTAAACATAGCCCCGACCCAAAGATGCCCAGCAGAACGCTGCAAACAAAACCGAAACGGTGGCCGCATCTGCGTGTGTGTGTGTGTGTGTGTGTGTGTGTGAGAGAGAGAGAGAGAGAGACGGGGAAGGGGGGTTCAGATCCAACCGTCTTACCTGCAACATAGTTTGTGCTTCTGTGTGTGTGTGTGTGTGTGTGTGTGTGTGTGTGTGTGGCAGAAGAATGGAAGAGAAACTGCCACGGCCATCCAAGCCCATTAAATCAACTCCCCTTCCCTCCGACTCTCTCCACTCAGTCATATTCTACAACGCAAGGTTACAGAGCCCACGTGAAAACTAGTTTCCCAGTTTCACTCTGACCCTCCATCCGTGTAGCCAGCTAGATTTTAGGTTATCGGCTTCTATTCCGCAGAACTTCGAGTCTCAGGAGACTCAGGGATTCTTCCTCCCGCCTCGCGCAGTGCATCTTTCATCTGCTTTTCTTTGTAAAGCCAGGGCTCCTCGGCTGCCTCCCCAGGAAGTCCTGCGCTCTGGCGCGCCGCGCCTCGCCTGCCGCAGAGCGGCGCGGGCAGCAGGCCGGGCGCTAGGACCGCGGGGAGCCGGGGCGGCCGCGGCGCTACCTTAAACCCAGCCCAATGCCGCTGCCTGCGCCACTCTGCGCGCCGGCGGGGGCTGCGCAGGAGGAGCGCTCCGCCGGGCTACACCGCTCCGCGAGCCGGCGCGGCAACACCTGTTCGCGGCGGCCAGGGCGGCACGCGAGCTCCCGGACGCGGCTCTCCTCGCTCGCCGCTCGCCGCCCGTTCTAAGCCCATGGACATCTGCCGAGCCTCTGGAGGATCCTGGATACTAGCTTTGGACGCCTAAAGTTTCTTCTTCTTTTTGTTTTATTATTATTATCGTTTTTTGGAGGGGGGACCGGGAGGGGAGATTTGTCGCCGCCACCAACGTGAAATTTTTTTTTTCCCCTTGAAGGATTCATGCTGATGTCTGCAGAGTCGGTTAGAGAGTAAAAACAGCGCATGCCTTCCTGGAGTCAGGATCCGTAAATTCTGACGTAGCCCGTGCATCTTAAAAATCCCTATAATAACGCCTAGGCATTTAAGTTGCTATGGTCATTCTGATCTCAAACCAAATGGAGAAACTACGGATTTTTTTTCCTTATTACTGTCGGATGGGATGAAGACCTTCCTGCCTGCTAAGAGCTGGGGATCTATCTATAGAGATACATAGATATGTTTATCAATATGTCAGTGTGTGAGTATAAAGTGGTGGTTTCTTAGACTATCAGTGGTTTGACCTTGAACCTGTGCCAGTGAAACAGCAGATTACTTTTATTTATGCATTTAATGGATTGAAGAAAAGAACCTTTTTTTTTTTTTTTTCTCTCTCTGCAACTGCAGTAAGGGAGGGGAGTTGGATATACCTCGCCTAATATCTCCTGGGTTGACACCATCATTATCGTTTATTCTTGTGCTCCAAAAGCCGAGTCCTCTGATGGCTCCCTTAGGTGAAGTTGGGAACTATTTCGGTGTGCAGGATGCGGTACCGTTTGGGAATGTGCCCGTGTTGCCGGTGGAGAGCCCGGTTTTGTTAAGTGACCACCTGAGTCAGTCCGACGCAGGGGGGCTCCCCAGGGGACCCGCAGTCACGGACTTGGATCATTTAAAGGGGATTCTCAGGCGGAGGCAGCTATACTGCAGGACTGGATTTCACTTAGAAATCTTCCCCAATGGTACTATCCAGGGAACCAGGAAAGACCACAGCCGATTCGGTAGGTATACCATTAACCCTTTAGTGTCCATGAGATGGCATGTTGGAATTATAACTACCAAGAAGGTGTTGGCCGGGTGGGGAACGTGGGAAGGGATCTCCCCTCCTCCCCCTTTTCTCGGTATCTCTCTTTCTGTGTCTTGCCAGCTCAGGAAAAAATGCCTCCGGAATTGCAGATCTGCTGCTGGCACTGATGCAAGTATACATCAAAAGGCCCCCTACTTTTAATTTAAAGGGGGGCATAATTTATAAATATAATACAAGTTTCCAGTTCTTTTGCATCAGATACACGGGTTTAGGAAGTTTCTTTTGAATGGACTGATCGCACGAGTTTAAAGCTTTAATCATTAACTACTAAGAACTTAATGCAGTTTCCTGGAGGCAGTGGGTATCTTGTGCCCAAATTAAGGTTTTTCACTTTTCCCCTTTCCTGTAATAAGTATACTGCTTGAATTGTGTATTTATTAAGCGCATTGATTATTCCCCCTTGTGAGGGTCTGAAAGCCCCATAGGCAAATGTTGCTGACGGATTGTCCTGTTGGGAGGGCTAAAGTCGTATTTTAGGCTCCGTGAAAACCAGGGACAGAGGCTTTGGGAAAATGACTTGGGAAGGGGCAGGACGCTGGCCAGGGGTGTTTGTTCTTCCCAGCTATCAAGTGCTAATCTCTGCTTTTAAATTTCCATAGCGTGCAGCCGTGTGGGTTTCTTGCTTGGCTCTCTGGTGTGAGTGTGTGCGCGCGTGCAAACGTTGCGAGGTAATTTTAAAGGGCATTCCGAGGATTTCATTTTCAGCGAGGGTTTTTGTGACTCAGCACTGAGGGCTGCAGGCTGGAGGGCTGCTGGCTCTGCCCACTTTATGCCTGCACACACGTGCTTGCCGGGGCACCTGAGCCCAATAGCACGAAGTCAACTAACACACTCCCGATGGGGTGGACTCTCGAGTTTTTTCCTTACTTAAAAAAAAAAAAAAATTAAGCGCCAGTTGGGGCAACCAGACTGTTCGAAGGAGTTAACTTCTGAGTGAACCCACCTGACAACACTTAAACTGGGTCGTAAAAAGCAAAGTCCTGCGGTGATTTTTCTTCCTCATGCTTTAGTGCCAGATGTTGAACACAATCTAAACTATATGTTTAGCTTCGTGCGGCTGCGGATGATGCCAGAAGGTGAGGAGGACTCAGGCCTGGGCTGGGGATAGTCCCAGATCCACGAGGCCCAGGATTTGCTCCTTGTGCTCACCCCTGAGCCTAAGCCCAAAGCTGAGCCTAGTAGTGTGAAATTGCTTGGGCCGTCTCCACTCGCTGCTTAAAAAAAGTTGTAGCTCTTCGCTTTGCAATTATTTCAGTTGAAATATAACTATCCCCTCCCCACCCCATTAGTAAAGGTAGCTTCTGGTTGTTGCAAAGGCAAGACTAAACTTTTACTAAAAGTGCCGTTTCCATCTGGCCTCTTTAAGGGCTGCCACCGTGCCTAGCGTTCGACACCAGAACAACAGGCAGTGGGCGGCCCTGGGTGGGCGAGCGAGTGTGTCCGGGCCCGCGTCGGCCACCCGCGGGGCGTCGGGGCCGCGCCGGCCGAGGCGAGCGGAGTGGGCGGTCGGCCTAGGTGTGCCAGGCGGCCGGAGGCCCAGCCCTCCCGCGCTCGCGGCCGGCAGGTGCCTCCTCGGCCGCCCGGGCCCCGCGGCGCACTTAGCGGCTGCCCGGCCGGCTCCGCGCGGTCCTAAACGCGCTCGTGTTCCGGCTCCCTTTCCGCCTGGCTCGGGTGCGCCCTTCAGAGCTGCGGGGACCGCGGGGGCTGAGGGGCGGCAGGCAGGGGCTGACACACTTCTGGCCGCGTTTAGGGACTCCGGTTTTTCATTTTGGCCCAAGTTGAGCCCCTTCGCTTTCTCTTTGTGTGTGACAGTGGGTCTGGCGGGGCTGACAGCCGCCGCCCGGGGCTGCGCGGTGGTTTGCGGTGTGGGAACGGCTGGAGGCGCGCGCAGCGGCAGGAGACTTGGTGGCGGGGACGGAGGACGGGCTGGAGGTCGGACCCCTGAGCTCCCCTGTCCCATCCCATGCCCCTTCCCTTCTTCTGAAGCACGCAGCCGGGTTTTGGAGACTCCAAGGGCTCCGTGGTGCCCGGGAGGTGGGTCGGGGGCCCCTGGCCGGAGCCGCAGGGGAAGGAGTGGGGGTGGGGGGGACAAAGGGCCGCGGAGGCGGGTGGAGGGGGCGGCGTGCTATTGTTAACCGCTTTCTGAGAGCAGAGCTCGCGAGCTCGCCGATTGCGGTCCAGCTTTCCCGCGCCCCCGCCTCGGCTCCGGCTTCACAACCGGGGGAGCCCGGGGTGCGCGCGGGAGAGCGGCGGGGGCGCACCGCTGCAGGGGCGCCGCGGCGGGCTCGGGCAGGCTTTATTGTGTGGATCAGCCGAGCTTGCCTTTGAGAGACCCTGTTAGAACTGTGGTGCAGCACGACTGGGCCCTGGTGTATAGAGATTATGGGATGTTCTAGTTGGGGCTCCTCCACGGACTCCTTCTCCCATGAGCATTTTTTTTTGGATGCCGTCACCTTTAGGACAGGGCGTTTGCTACACGCAATCGAGTCATTAGAAATCCCGTAACTGTGCTACAGGGGAGAGCGCGGATGCAAGGCCGGGGACCATGCGGGAGGGGAAGGCAGGAGAGGCGCGTTCTGGGGTCAGCGTACGAGGACCGCGGCGGGCTACAGTGGCTCAACAGAGACCTGACGTCAAACAAAAAGCTAGACCCCTCACCCCTAGAGGTCGGAGAAAGGTGTCGCCAAGGAAGTGACATCTCCAGTCCTTAGACACTGTCGGCGCTGTGTTAGGAGGTGGGGACTGGGGGGAGGGGCAAGGAGTAGTGTTGGGTGGGAGGGGGCGGAAGCCCCGGCCCAGTTTGGGGACTGGGGTCGCCGAGCCGCGAGCTAGCCCGTCGGCCTGGCGTCGGCCGAGGGGGAAGGGCGCCCTGGCGTTCCGCTGTGCCACTCACCCTGGCTGGGATGGAGTTGAGTGGGTGGCTGTGCGCAGTGGGGGAGGGGAAGAGGGTGAGGCAGGAGGGTTATTTAAGTCTTTCATCCGGTTGCCGTGAGAAGCTGGCCCCCGGGGTGACAGCAGTGCCGCGGTCTCCCGCTGCTGCCGCTGCGGCAGGTCCCAATATTAGCAACCTCTGCAGAGCGGTGGTGCGTGTGCTGGGAGCCTCCTACCCTCGCCTTCCCAGCCCCGCCCGGAGTGAGGCCGTGGCGGCGCTAGGACCCCGCGGCGCGCGCAGGGAGGGCGGAGGGAGGGCAGGGGCGCCGGGAGGGGGCGAGGGGCTGCGGCGGCCGGGCTCTGGCACACCTGGCGCTCCCGCGCGCCGCCGTGGCCTCACCTTCAGCCCTCCTCCTCCTCCGGGAGCGGCCTCTCCTCCGCAGCAGCCCGGCTCCCCTCTGGGGACTTCGTCCTCACTCTCAGTTTCTCTAGAAAAGAGTAACTGTAGGTGGGGGGCGGAGTGGGTTTACACCTTGATTAAAATAGAAAGCGCATTTTCTACCTGAAATGAAACAGCAGAAGGAAACGTGCTGGAAAAAGGATTTTTGCCGCCCCCAGGCAGCCGCAGGTGACTGCAGCTGCTGGCAAGCTTGGCAGTGACACAGCAGCGGTAGTGCAGGGGACGTGGGGGTGGGGGAGTCTTACTGTTCTAGCAGGAGCTGCAGAGGTGACAACTTAGGTGGGACCTTGAAGGAGCCCTTTGTTTTTTTTCCCTCTGGGGCTGGTGGTGTGGAGGTAAGACTGAACCAGGAGACAAGGAACTGGCAGTTGTATCTCCGTGCAGTAGGCTGGGGAAGCGAGATGTTTTGTTTCATCTGTATATCTACATACCTATGTCTATATATAGCTCACTTTTAAAGCACTCTGGCCTTGCTAAATGGAAAAAAAAGTGGGCAGAAAATCATTTGGGGAAATAATAATGTAAAATAATAAAAACGTGAACACTGGGCCTGATCTGCCATTTAACTTGCTTGGGAAGCCTAACTCTGTTCACCTTTTGGCTGGGTGGTAGCTCTGAAAGGCCAGACTTCATCAAGACCTCAGATGAGCACCCAAACTGGGGCTTCCATTCAAAGGTGGGTCAGGTGAAAGTTTTACTAGAGTGGAGAAATATGGTAGTATTATTTTTTTAAATGGGTATTTAAAAATCTTATTTCCAGGGTTTTACACTTAAAACATTTTTTTTGTTCTATGTATCTGATTCTTCATTGTCTCAGGAAAAGACTGGGTGTTTAAGGAGATGGTTTTAGAATTGCTTCAGGTTCTGGAAAAATTGGTGGGGTCATCCAACTCCATTTCGGTTAGTCATTTTCTATGTCATCTCTGAGATGTGCTCAAGTTGCTACAGATGCGAACTTACCCCGGTTCAGGCTCTGAGATGATTGAACCCGCGGCCCTGGCTGGAGCTTCTTTGGGTGAGCAGGAAGCTCTGCAGGAAAGAGTCTTAATCGCGGATTTTCCACAGCCCCCTGCCTTGCCCCCTCCACAGTCTGCATAATTTGTGTGGTCTGAATGTGTTCTGTAACGTGTTGGGGGCTCTTAGGTCAGAGGGCCATGTCATGAGGGCCACAGTGGAGCAGCTCTGACTGCCTTGCCCTCCCACTGCTGGCCTCACATGGCCTTGGAGGTGAGGCCCAGCACAGATGGGTTCTAGGGGGCGGTGCCAGCTTTGGGTTAATGGTCCATTTGAATGGAACTGGGGCAGCCCGTCAGCTCTGGGGATGGTCACTAATAGTGAGTCTAGGGCAATGAGGAAGGTCCGGTGGGGTCATTTTCCTGAAATAGTCGAGGCATTGACCTGGTCTCTCATGGACTGTAGATGATCTCACACCTCATCAAATTCCATGGGGGCCCAGTGAATGTGTTCTCATTTGGAACTGTTCACTGCTGTGGAAGAGAATAAAGAAATGACAGCAGTTACTGACCCTGTGCTTCCCATGTCACTCTATCACTACCCACTACTGTGGACCTTCTGAGCTAAGATGTCAAGGCTGCGTCTGCCCAAAATAAGGGACAGGCTGCCAATGGTACACATGTGTGCCATAGTTCTAATATTAGGCACAGTCTCATCATTTGCTCATTCCTCCCGGCTTGCTTCCTTCCTTCTTTTCTTTGGTCTTTCCTTCTTTCCTTTTCTCTCTCTTTGATAATTAAACATTCAGATGTCTGTGCACAGAAGGCTTCTCCTGACTGTTATTGGTCCAGCACCCTCTGCTGCCCAGTCACGTGAGCAGATAACATGTGGAGCGTGTCGTACTCAGGGAGTGTAGTTGGAAGCACTTGCTTGGCACCAGCTCCACTCCAGAGAGAGGTGAATGGACCTCGCTGAGGTTATAGAATTTGTTGTGGACGAGAGGGTACCAGGAATGACGAGGTGTCCAGTCTGGTTGGCGTGGGATCCTGTTGCGGGGTTGCCAGATCTTCCTGACCTTGCAACAGTGGTGCCCTTTGCATGGGGAAGAATGACTGTGACTCCTACGTTCAGATAGTCTGCTTGTCCTTGCGTCACTGAGGTGACCACATGAAAAGCTAGGCTGTTCTTTTGAGGTCTCTATTTTTAAGGAGATACAGAGAAATGGGTGGTGGTTTGAGGTGATAAAATCTTTTCCACCTGGGGTCACTGGGTAGTTCCTTCTTGCTTGGATAGCTTTTTGGAGACAAATCTAGGGTGTTTATTTTCTTGGGAAGCCTCTGACTTGCCTTCAGAAACCCAGATGAGCTGCCCGTCTTTGGACTGCCCTTACCCTGAACATCTCCCTCTAACTGCATTTGCCACACTCTTGTTATATTTATCTGTTTATATGTCCTTCTTCCCAACAGATGGTGAGCAATTTGAGGGTGATAGGACCTAGGCTATATCTGGTTCATCTTTATATACTCAATAAATGGCGTGATGCTTAGCTTATAATAGTCCCTTAATAATAGCTTCTTGAATGAAAAAGTGAATGAATGTGAATTACAGCTGTCTTGTCAATGCCAGAAAAAGAAACTAGATAGATATCTTAATATCTTCATTTCCAAATTATATAATAACAATGCTTTCAGAACTCACCTATATGGAACTAGTACAGAAATCACAGAGACATTAAAAAGAGACAAAACCAACTTTAAGATGTGCATAATAGTTAAGGAAATGGGCTTTGGAGTGCAATTGCTTGGGGGCTAATTATTAACCTCCTTAAACCTCAATTTCCCCATTCGTACACTGGGGATTAGAATATTGTAATGCCTAGAGTTGTTCTGAGGATTAAATGATAGAAAGCCTCTCATTTGGCATAGACTGAATGCTCAAGAATTCTCACTTTACAATGATCATTATTGCTGTTATTATTTTTTTTTCTTGATGTTCTGCAGACCAGCCAGTGAAATGGCTTTGTGAAATCACATACACCTTATTATTTGTTGGACCTGATGGGCAACATTGGCTAATATTCATTATTAGTCCTCAGAGTTACCTCATGTGCAAGGAAAACAGAAAGATCATCTTATGCCCGTTTAGAAGCTGCAAATATAAATATCTTTTAGTTTTATGATTAAACATTTCCTCATTGACCTGGTAAATTAAATCGTTCAGACCTCAAAGGGGGCCAATTGTTTTCTGCATTTCATTTTATGATGAAAATTGGACATTAATTAACTCCTTACATCAATTTCAGGGTATATATGGCTCACATTTTGCTGTGCTTTCAGGTAGCTAAGAAGCTACTCACATACTTGTGACTGCTCATAGTAATAAAATACCACATTTTAATTATTTTGGCTCATAAGAATTAGAAGTAGTACAATGAAATAAAATGACTGCATCAAAAAGGGAGTGTATCCAATGAGAAATGAATCTCACGGAAATATTACCTTATTTATATTCCCATTTGCTTTGTGAGTAGGGAAGGCTAGTGATAAACTGGCTTCTTTTAGATGCATCTTCCATCATAGAGTCATAGATTAATAGATTCAAAACAATGTATAATTTCACTTTATATTTTTTCATACGCTGTTTGACATTCTATTAAAATAATTACCTTTGAATCTTTAGATAATCTGTGAACTGTAAGTGCAAGATAAATTTGTTACATTTTGTCCTCATAAATGAATAAAGAATACCCCTTTAGAAGAAATAGCTCTTCTTTTTTACTTCACCTCACCTCGGAAGAGTTTCCTCTTGAGCTAATCCTTTCCTCTATTAGATTTATGCTGTCCTGTCTTCTTTTGATTGCAGCACCAGTGTATTTTGTGAGAGTTGCAAAATTAATTGTTGAAAAATTCATGTAAGTGCTTTTTTATTAGTCACATGAGACTGACTATAGCACATTGTTACCCTAAGTTGTTTTCTGAACTTTTAAATGTAAGTAAAATTTTTAATATTTGAAAGTATTTTTAAAACAACTCAGTATTTGCATTAATAAAAGGGCTACATAAAATGTAGCACTTTACAATAAAAAGGAAAAAAATGTCTGAGTGAAAGTAGGATTAGCAGCGTCCTAAATATACTGTGGGCTAATCATCTGAAAACCACAATATAGTTAGAGAAATTGAAGCTGCTGTTGTGTGGCCATAAAACTCTGGATTTATGCCCAGCTTAGGTGTTATTCTTAGTGAGGTAAGCAAGGGGAAAGAAGGAAGTAAAAGAAGATCATTGTGTTGATTTGATTTTGGGATACAGCATTGCATGCCTACTTTAAATCCTGAGCAGTATTTCTCTCTTCAGAATATTATTATTTTATTTTAATTGCTTAACTATCTCTTTGAGGTTTAGCTAAGTATAGCAAAAGCCAAAACTTTGTTTAAGCAGAAATATTTGGGGTGTATGTAGGAAGTTTTAGTTTTTTAGATAGAGTTAAAAAAAATTATAGAGAGCTGGAGCTGGAGAATCTTCTGTAGAAACCAATCAAGACTTTAGTTAGCACCTCATTCTCTTATTTTGAGAGACATAGATCATTCTCTAAACAGAATGCTTTTTTTTCCCTACTGAAACAGTTATTTATTTCTCCCAGTTCTAAAGGCTGGGAAGTCCAAGAACAAGATACTCACACACAGATTCTTAACTTCATGTTTCTAAAGTGGAAGTAGGTTGTCTTTTTTTTTTCTGTTAAGTATTCTGTTTAGAGAATGGTCTTATGTTTCTCAAAATAAGAGAATCACATACAGATACTTTATGTTTATGAAGTAGACATAGGTTGTCTTTCTCTTAAATTCTACTCTTTTAAGTTAATTAGATTATATTCACACTGGTTTTTCTGTCCTGTTACTTCTTAGCAAACTATGTAGACAGTAGCTTTTTAATTTTTCCAAATGTTTTGTTTATTGTGTAAGTCATGTTAATAAGTATTTTTGTATCATTATGATAAGACAGAATTTAGCTGGAAATCAATTCTTTCAGGCAGTGATTTTAAAAGACACTTCTTTAGCTGGGGTTATCCAAGTGGGGAGCTGGGCTCAGTGTCCTCTCCAAAACCCCAGGGATGCTGCGACTCTAGGGACATGCTCCACGCTCTGACCTGTCCTCTGCCTTCTACCTTTTGTCTACAGGCATTCTGGAATTTATCAGTATAGCAGTGGGCCTGGTCAGCATTCGAGGCGTGGACAGCGGACTCTACCTCGGGATGAATGAGAAGGGGGAGCTGTATGGATCGGTAAGCACTGCAGGGACTTCATCCAGCTTTATGCTCCGTGCTTGATTTGAACAGCTGTCTTTTCTCTAGATTAAAAAGGGCCAGAAATGAAACTGAGTCTGCTTGGAAGGCGAGTGTAAGTTTTTACTTTTTGAGGAAAGCCATTTTATTTTTATTAATAGATAAACAGCTCTGCATCTTCAGTAGACCAAGTTGCTAAGAAAATGCTTTATTTATATGCCAAACCATCTTCATTATCAAGTAAATAAAAAAATGTACAAGTGTGAAAAATCCTATCTTCTTGTTTTGAATGAGAGTTATTTTTGAAATGAATTGAAATGATCTCCTCCTAAGCTTTGCCAAGCATTGTAATTAAAACTAGAAATAGACCACGCAGTGAATCTAAACTCTCTCTGAGCCACATGCAAGATTTTCATTATGCAGAGAAGAAGGGAGATGGAAATTGTTGTCAGATATTTTTGTATGTGAATAAGAATATGACAATATTGTAATTATTTGCAAATGTTATAAATTTATTTTTTTCCACTCGCCATCTCCACTAGGTTGTAAGGTCCTCAGGGGAGACAGTAAAGAAGTATTTATTGTGCCCTGCTAGGTGCCAGGCAGGTACTGTTCTAGGTGCTGAGGTGTGAATGAGACAAGCTTACCCTTCCACTCTGTGGTGGGGACTAACTTTCCATCATAGTATCACTTCACTCCTGCTAATGCAGTACCTAAAACACAGTGCGTGGTACACACAGGGACTTAATAAATTTTTGCTGAATGTGTGAGTATGAATAATATATACTAACTTGGGTTTTCAACATTCAAACTTGTAATGAAATTAATCTTTAGTGTTTCTCTCTTTCTCTTTTTTTTTGAGATAGGTTATTGCTGTTGCCCAGGCTGGAGTGCAGTGGTGTAATTGTAGCTCACTGCAGCCTGGAACTCATGGGCTTAAAAGATCCTCCTTTTTCAGCCTCCTGAGTAGCTGGGACTATGAATGTGCATCACCACACACCCTAATGAAAATTTTTTTTGTAGAGACAAGGTCACGCTATGTTGCTCAGGCTGATCTTGAAGTCCTGGCTTCAAGCGATTCTCTTGCCTTGGTCTCCCAGAGTAATTTATCATTGCAACTACTGGTGGTCAAATGAGAATTTAATCCATGTTATCTGAAATATGAGAACTTTGATTAGAGTTTATAAGATGTTGAAAAGAAAAAAAGCTTAGAATGAGAAAAGTTTTGGAGTTCTCGGTACACAGAAGTGAAGGGCAAAAATTTTTCTAGATGTGCTTTTCTACCATTAGGCTTGTAAAAATATGTATATATAGATACACACACACACACACACACACACATATATATATATATATATATATAATGCTAAAATATATTTGTAAGTATAGGATTGGGTTTGGCTTTTTAAACACAGAACATGGTTTAGGCAAAGTTATTTAGCCCCTAAACGACTTTTGTGATACCTTTAAGTGGGAAGAAAGATAAGATACAACATAAAGGAAACTTTTACATTTAAAAAATAGAAAATGACGTTCTCCTTTTGTCATACCTTCTTTTTTTTTTTTTTTTTTTTTTAGGTACGTAATGTGGATTTCAGTTGAACTCAATAAAAAGCTTTTTGTGTAGAACAGAAGTTCTGACTTTTAGTATGTAGATGGGGCTTTGTTTTATCACAGTGGCCTCCAAACTTGTATCACGTTTCCCCACCAAAAAAATTGTTTTCAATATGCATCTCAAATAAATATAGTATGCTTAATTTGAGTATGCTTCTTAAATATTAAATTATTTTAAATTTGTATATATCAAGTATAGTTTATGTATGCTATTTTATAAGAGATACAGCAAAGTAAACAATTTTAAAGAATAGAATGAATGAGGAAACCTAAATAGGGGCCCTATTACTTGTTTCTTGTTCCAAGGATCACCTTGCACACCCCTCTGAATTTTTCCCAGTTGAGAGATGACCGATCTTTCAGGTGAAATCACCAGCATGATTCAGACTCCTGTGGTTTATTGGTTGACAAGGAGAGCATGTCTGATTTTGTGTTCAGCAAAGCTGCTGGTAGGATTGTTGCCCGGGCTGAGCTTCATCTCTCCTTCTGGATGATTTAAGTGGTTTCTTACTCATGCCTTCCTGCCTGGCACACCCCAGTTCCTAGCACAGTGCCTGGGGCAGCATGAGAGGGACACCGAGTGTAGACCCATGGGGTACCAGTGACAATACTGTGGGAAACAGCTGGAGAACGCCATCTTTCCCATTCTCTAGGAAGCCCACCTGTCTTGTTAGGTTCTCTGTGACACCTGGCTGCCTCTTCTTGGGCTTTTTGAGCACAGACACAGTGTGTGGGCAGGAGTAGGCTTGTCACCACTGCCATACAGCTCACTGACAGTTCAGTCATGGAGTCCCAGCCAGGCAAAGGGCAATAAAAGAAAGGGCAAAAAGGCTCTTCTTCCGCGTGTGCTTGAGAAGCGCACACCTTCTCACGTGAAGAGTGTCCCAGGTGTAGAAACTGCTCCGAGGAATGGTGGCTGCCAGAGACACTTTTCCATATCATGCTTTCCTTGCAGAAACATGTCTTCAGCCACTTCCCTGCATCCCTAGTCTTTTGTCTCCAATCCATTCTCCACACTGATGGCAGAAGTACCTTCAAAACCCAGATAGGAGTGTCACCTGTGCACAGAGATCCTTCGAATACTTGCCTTTGAAGGATACTGCCCACATTCTTTAACGTGGCACCCAGTGCTTAGGATGAACCGCTGCTTGGATCTGCTTGCCGGGAGCACCCCTTGTACCTCCTTACCTTTGCAACTCCAGTCTGTCTATTTGCTGTTCTCCAAACACATTATGCCATCTGATATACATGTGTGTTCAAGTGAATTTCTCTCTCAGATGCCTTTCTCTTGCCTTCTCCACCTGATGAAGCAGGACTTTTTATTTAAGATTCAATGGAAATACCACTTCTTCTGCAAAACCTTCATTACACCCCCAACTCTAACCCTATTTATTCTAGTTAGTATTTCTTGTGTATTTCTTTGGTCCCCGGGAATAGAATACTTTGTTACCTTATTACATAAGTCACAGTACAGTTTACAGTGTAATCGATTGTATTTCTCTGTTTCCTAATGTATCTAAAGGGCATGGACCACATTTTTTTTTAAGGTTTCCTAACACACAACAGTGACGCTTGTACATAGTAGGTGCTTGATGAGTTCTCATTGGGTTGAACTGAATTAAAAGTTATGATTTATTTCTATCCTTCATTAGATGCATAGAAGTGTTCTTGCAGTATGTCCCTTGTATGGTTACTTGTATATTTAGGTCTCCAGTTGAGGAGGAATCACCATCTTCCATTTCTATGCATAATTGGCCTGTGTGTGCCTGTGTAGTCTCCCGTGTGTGTGGCCCAAGGGGGATGAGGCTGATGCTGGAAGAAAGATAGTGCAGTGTCAAGAACATGGTTAACTCTCATTCTGTATCTGCTACGAAGTAGGCAGCAGGCTCTCTTTCTCCTCTTCTGTAAGACGAAGAACTCGAGTTAGACATCTGGAGTGTCTTGTCCCAGTCTGGGTGGATCCCAAGAATTCTGTAGTTTCAGTTTCTCAGGTTTCATTCTCAGGTCTTCTCTGTCTGACCCATGATGTTCTTATGCACACAAAATGTTTGTGCAGTGAGATCTCTTCGCCTCTTTTGTAAGGAGCTGGGAGGGAGGCTCCTGGGTCACAGGTTATTTCCCTTTGGTCTGTTTCCCCTGCAGGCGAGGGGGAGGGCAAGAGTGAAAGTCTTGTTCCTTGGGGGCTGGAGTCTCATATTTCCCACTGGGTTTGTGGTTTTCCTGCCTTGCGTGGTAGTGAGAATGAGGAGTGACAAAAATATCTCATTTTCATTGTGATGAGATTGAGAGAAGGAAAGAAACCGGCAATGGTTGTGTTACTAAACACACTCACATTTGGAGCCTCCAGGCATCTTTATCTGTGTGAAGTTTCATGAAGCTCAGTAAACTAAATTGGAGATTTTTTTTTTTCTAAACAGTTAGAAAAACTTTAAAAATACCGATCTCATTATGAAAGAAGGTAAATAGGAGATTTGTTAAGAGTCATCTTTTATAAAGTAAATGTGTACATATAGTGAAATTCATTTAGATTGTATTTTCCTATTTTGGGATTAATTTTCTCCTTTCATCTATGTAGCTTTTGTTTGCTTGTTTTTGTCCCCAGGTTTACCTTGAGAATAGATCTAAGAGGTCAGAGGTAAATGGGTTAATACTTCTTCAGAAAAATATACAGGATTCTGATATCCTGTTAGAATGTGAAAATAAGAAAAACTATATTGTTAATGGGTATCATGATTTGATTAGAAGGAGAACATGAATAATTCTAACTCAGGCTGGTGTTTGATTATTGTATTCATGTGATAATTTATCCATGTATCCATTCATTTATTTGCTTATTTATTTCACATTTATAGCTACGATTCATCCAGCACTGTGATGAGTGCAAAACAATGAAACAGATATCTATGCTTATAAATAATTCAGGGCAGTGTGAAATTTATCATAGTAGAGGAATGGACAGATGTCTTGGTGTCCCAGAGGAGTGTTTAAATAACTGCTTGGGGAGGTTGAGGGGTAACATTTAAAATGGGTCTTGAGGGATAAATAGGAGCCTCAGAAAAGGAAGGGCAGCCAAGTCAGGCCACATGACCCTTCAAATGTAACGATTAAAATATGCTGCCAGGCTATGCAAGAGGATGTTAGATTACACACACACAAAACACACTGGGCCAGGGGATTAGAGTATTCATTAACATTGGTCACTTTTGTTCTTATCAAAAAGATTAGAAGCATAGCTCTGGTAGGTTGTTACTTTTAGAGTCTTAATCTAAATTGAGTATTATCAAGATACTTAAAAAAATTTTTTTTTTTTTTTTTTGAGACAGAGTGTTTCTCTGTCACCCAGGCTGGAGCGTAGTGGCACAATCTCAGCTCACTGCAACCTCTACCTCCCAGGTTCAAGAGATCCTCCTGCCTCAGCTTCCTGAGTAGCTGGGATTATAGGTGTGCACCACCACACCTGGCTAATTTTTGTATTTTTAGTAGAGATGTGGTTATACCATGTTGACCAGGCTGGTCTCAAACTCCTGACCTCAAGTGATCTCCCCATCTCGGCCTCCCAAAGAGTTGGGATTATAGCCCTGAAGAACATTCCTGGCCTCCAAGATACTTTAAAACATCAAGAATAATTGACCATAATAAATGCCTCCTTAAAAAAGAATGCCATGAAAAAATTAATCTCCTTCAAGAAGCTTGCATTGAATGAAAGCAATTGACCTTCTCATTAAAAAAGGTAGCTGGCACAGGCACTGACATTATAAGGATGTTGAAACATAGAGCGCAGAGTCTGCAGAAGTAATGCTGGAGGATGGCACAGGGATGGCGGAAGCGCTGACGTTTCTGGTTTGTGTCCCTTTATAACACTTACATTATTTTGCCCAGAATTGTAATTCCTGCTGGTCTCTTCGTTAGATGAACATTTTTGGAGTCAGAGTCTTTGGCTTTATAATCTTTCTCTTTCTTGAGGGCCAGGCAGGGCAATTTATGTGCAGTTGGCATGTGGTGAATGTTTGTTGACCCAGTTATTCACCCTGTCATGAACACGCACACGCGGTGTCTACCGTACGTGAGCATCGAACAGAGATAGCACCGATAACCGGGTTGTGAGCTCGTAGAGTCCAGGTGTTTCCACAGGAACTAGTCAGCTCCTGAAACTGAAAATGAGAGAGGTTAAGTGACTTGCTGAAAGGCCCAAAACTTGTAGATGCAGAGTGAGGACCAGCTTTGTGCTAACTGCCTCAGACCATTGCTTTGCAGCCATTCCGAGCCTCATCCTGACAGGTGCTTCTTAAAACAGGTGTTTACTAGTAGGTTTGGTTATATTTCCAGGGACGCACCAGGGCCCTGGTTTATGTGACTCCATGTAATCAGTAACCAGGTGTGATGGGGTTTGACTGTTTCCAATGCACAGAAAGTTTCTTTTAGCAAATACCTCATTTAGGGGCAGTTTTTTTCTGCTGGGCAGACATATATGAGTCAAAGAAATTTCTTGCATGGTGCTTCCATGTTGTGGGGCAGGTAGGAGGGACCGTGCAGATCCCTCTGTCCCGGAATCGAAGGAGATACCCACCTCTTTAAAAGGAGACAGTGAAGTATCTCAGATCCTTATAATCCTATATTGACTTAAATTATTTTTATTATGTTATTTGAATATCTGCATGAAACTAGATATAAATTCCTTATACCTCTTTGACAATTGTAATTCAAAACATATATATGCTGGAACTCAAATGACAAGATCAGTAAAACACACAGTGACACAGTGGATGTCATGTGAAGGAAGATGTTCCCTGACTGAGACGAAGATCCTGCCTCACTGTAAATCCACCTTGGTGCTTGGCATGGCTTCTTGTGAGCTCAGGGTGCATGTCTGGCAGAGCACCTCAGGATGACCTGTTCCCCTGCCCGCTTCTTCCCGTGTGAGTTCCTGGGACACCAAGTGATCTCAGACACACCTCCGATGTACTCACCGTGCCTTTGACTTTTCCTGTCGGTCCCGATGGTGAAAGTATTATGGCACTGTGTAGCACTGACAATAATTTTAAACCCCCGTGCATTTTTGGGGGCGGTTATGTGGTTATGGGATGGTCATCTGTGGGCTCCTGGATACCTTGAAACAGTTCTAGTACTTTTTCATTGAAATAGAAAGGCAAAGTAAAAACATTCTTGGAGAGAACTTGTGGCCCTGTAGATTATTCCCTTTGCCTTCTAGGGATCTGTGGTGTCACTGTTGGAGGACACTGCACAGGCATGGGTCAGAGTTGAGGATGGAGGCTAACCCTTGCAGTTCATCAGACGCCCCCTCATCTCTCACAGGTGCTCTGCAGGGGCAATTTGGACCTACCTTTGAACAAGCAGAACAACCTTATGTGTTCATGGAGCAGGACATCATACCACACCACACGGCAAGGACCTCTCAGCTTCTGATTTGTCACTGTAGTGGTTCAGTTCCGATTGCTCTAATGGGAGATGTTCAGACATGTCCTGTACAAAGAATGCAGTTCACATAAAGGAGATGAAAAGGTTCATTTCCTTAGTAACCTACCCAACATCAGGTGTGATCTGGAGATGGGTGGTTTTCAACAGATATTTTGAATGATAGAGCATTGCCTTATGCTGTGTTTCATATGTGCGTGGCCAGTTTTCAAAGAATTGAGTAGTAATTCTTAGATGATATGGAGTGCAGCTTCTGCTGTATGGCTGAATCCATACATTGTCCTGGTTTTTTAGATAAGGTGAGATTTTAGTGACTTATTGAAGGTCACGTACATGATGACAAGTCAGGATTTGAATGTAGGTAAATTAGTAAATCTTGTCTGATATATATGCATGTTAAGAGTCTGATATTTATGCATTTTTGTGAATAAAAAATACATTTACTAGAATTAACTACATAGTGAATATTTTTAACCAGAATTAACCACATAGTGGAGCAAGTTTTTAATATTTCTTACACAGATGTGATTTTGGAGGATTGCTTTTCTTTACAGTAGCCTAGTTATAACTTAGTGGTTCATTTGTTTCCTTAGCATCTGTATTGCTGGCCATTAGTTAGTGGACAATCATCGTTTAAAATAACGTATCTGTTTGATTTTAGTTATGGTGTTGAGCATGGTAGCTACATTTACTAATTGTCTAAAGCACACTTAACACATTCCAAGCTAGTATGGCCAAAGTCATAGAATACAGGTGTGGAGATTTTCCAGGTTTGGAAAAGGATTATTTTAAATTGCTGACTGCTCAGCAGACACATTTCCCGTCTGGGATGAGAATTTGGAGGAACGTTGTTGTGGGCCCCCAGGAACATTCTCAGGAGTCCTGGAGCAGAGTTTTCCCGTGAGAGGTGCAGCTTTCACACACGAGCCCAGTGTCCCTCTCTCCCACCCTGGGTTTTACTCTCTTCCCTGCCTCACGCTGCTGCATTTTCTGAAGTTCCTCTGCCTCTGTCTCTGCCAGAGAAGCCTGATAAGAGAGCTTGAGACAGTAGTTTTGGGAAGCCCTGAGTCAGACGCCTATTAAAGCTGCCCCATTTTGTGAAGTGGAGCTCTATGAAGGCAGAGACTTGGTGACTGTGGTTCCCATGGTCCCACCAGTACTTTAAGCTGAGTCTTGCATGCACTTGGCACCTAATGAATATTGAATGAATGAAATGTATTGTCAGCGGGATCCCAAATCACCTGTGTGTTTTTCTAGGCCTAGGCAGAGCCTAGTTGATAAGTACTAGATTCCTGAATAGGTATTTGAGAGCTGGAGGAGTTGACCTGTAGACCTGTGGTTCCTGATTATTTTGAGTATAAGAAGGTTCTGTTTTTGATAAATTGTGTTAGGGAGCCTCACATGCTAGTAATTGCGCTTCTAAGTGTCTTATGATTGAAAGGATGCATTATGACAGCAACTCCTCTGAATTCATTAGCACTTTAAAATGAATTCCTCACTGAGAAGTCTGTGTGAGGGTCTTTCGTGTCTGTGGCTTGCTGACAGTGCCGACTCCTGCTTCCCCTCATCCTGAGCCTTGGGGCACATGGAGAAGTCTGATCAGCTTGTGAGTCAGGGTCTGCAAAATAAGCAGGTGATGGTAGTATCAGGGACAAGAGAGGCACAACTCAGCATCTCCAAACTCTTCCGGCTTCTTCCCCTCCTTACCTCCTAAATCCTGGCACTCCTTCCCCTCACCTCTCCCACGTCGCCCCTGTTTTCAGAATAGATTGTTCATCGCATGGAACCCTGGAAAACCCCTCAACCAGAGCCTCAGTGTCGTGGACGGTACCTGAATTGCAGAGCTTCCTGTTTCTCCCAGGGGTAGCGTAGTCTCCCTGGATTCCCTGAGTTAATGCTGCTGCACAGCCTGATTCAGAATAGGGCTCAAATTGGAAGCGCTCTCTAATCATTCACAAACTCACTCGCACACTCAAGCACTCTTCCATCCACACATCCACACTTACACACCCACATACACATTCACTTCTCTGTTCACACACACTCCCATTCACACACGTTCTCCCATGCTTACACACTCACATGCTTGCACTCACTTCTGTTCACAGTTCACTCACCCTCACACTCACACTGACTTGCTTACTCTTCCATTCATAGACCTACCCACATGCTTAGACATTCACACACTCACCTGCTCACACCCACTCACACCCACTCACACACTAGCATTCACTTACCCTCACACTCAGGCACTACCTCACAACCCCTTGTTTTCTTTCCCAAAGTCAACAGGTCTTATTGATTACCTACTAATAATGCATGGTGCTTTGCTAGGTGCTGGAAATACATTGATCTTCATTGCTCACAGATTCTGTTTAATTTTTTAATTTTTTAAATTTCACTTACTAAAACTTGCTTGTCACCCCCAAATCAATATTTCTCCGACTTTCGTGGTTATTTGTGGACATGGACAGAGAAGCAAAAAATGTGAGTAGGCTCCATGCACATACTCCCAATGAGGTTGGAGAAGACGCAGTTCTCCTTGTCTCAGCTCTGCTGGAAGCAAGGGTCCTTTTCGGGATCAGTTTAGTGCCATGTGCCATGTTTTGTGTTTTTGCTGGTGATTTTGCTGTAGAAAGCATCCTCAGCATAGTGTTGAAGTGCGGTTGAGCGTTGCTAAGCACAAGAAGGCTGCAGTGTGGCTTAAGGAGTGAATACGTGTGTTAGAGAAACTGTGAGTTGTGAGTTTGATGTTAATCAGCAATGGATATTAAATGTGGTGTCATTCAACAGAAACACACATAAAACAAGGTTACATATCTGTTGGTTGACAAAAATGTTACGACCAGAGGCTCAGAGGAGCCCAACCCTGTATTTCCCCCGGGAGCAATGGTTCAGTATTCTAGGAGGCTTTAGAGGACTTCGCTACCTCTAATAAGGGGAATCAGCATACCTACAAATGCAAATGTACTTCCTTGTGAGGGTGATCTTAGAGCTGATTCAGGAAGAACTTGGAACTTCGCTGAGGGAGTCAGACATGGAAACTCAGAATTATAATTTGGCATGATGAGTGTTATAATAGAATTGTAAACAAAAGGGGCTTGGAGAGCTTGCAGGAGGGAGATTAATTCTAGGAGTAGGAGAGAATGTCAGGATTATGCACAGACGAGGTGGAGCAAAACAGGCAGGTGTTCTCAGCAGAGAAAAAAGCTTTTCAGCCAAGAAGGCAACTTTGCTGCAGGGTTTAGAAACATGGAGGCTGCTGGCTGTGCCCAGATTCTGTGATCTTTCCTCTGTCCCTGCCTCGTCTGCCACATCTTTTCTCTGCTTCTGTTTATCCTAGTTGCTGCCAGAGGCATCTTTGCTGACATTGGTGGGTCCTCCCCTGTCAGCATCAGCAGCCCTTCCTGGCCAGAGAGATGCCCCGGATCCTTACAAAAACACTGGCCCTGCTGGGGTGGAGTGGCGGCTACTGTCCTGGGGCAGCTTCAGCCGTGTCCTGGTCGCCTTACCCCTCCTGCCTCCGCCTCACCAGGGACTGAATTAAACTTGCACAGAAGCATCATTTGTCAGCCTGCTGGCCTGGCGTGCCTCAGCGGCACTGTGACAACCGGCTGAGAAAAATGTCTGCACATTCCTGACACCCCCGTTGCAGAGGGCTTCCCCCGAGGACTCAAAGGTTATGGCGCTAAGTGCGACAGCCACGCTGAGAGCTGTCTTCCTTCATGCTCTCCGTAAATGCTTGCAATCTGACAGTAGTTGATTCCCTTTTAATCTTTTTTTTTTTTTTTGTAATTCTTTATTGAAATCTCTGTTGAAGTTTGTTGCTTCTTTGTAATGAAGTGCCCGAAGCTCAATGCAGTATTCTAAGAACGGACTTGCCAAGGTCATACCGAAGACGTCCTTGTCCCCATGGTACACAGCATGATGGCTGTGCTGTAGCCCTGCATTATGTTTGCCTGCTTAGCTGCCATGTTGCGTTGCATATTCGCACATAATCAGCTGTCCGCTCTCAGCTTTAGGTTCTCCTGCTCTCTTTCTTTCTTCCTCCTTCTCCACTTTGCTTCCTCCCTTCCTTTTCCCCCTTCTTTTGTTTTCCATGGGAATTTCTGTTTCAGATACTTTTCTTCTGGCTGTACTGACTTGGCTTGTATTCTCCTTCCTTTTTTCCTCGCTCTTTCAAGCTGATTTTCATTGTGCTGTGTTTAGATGGGAGACTCTAGTCTGTACTTGCAGGCTGAACAGTGGCAACTTGGAGATGAAGCGCGGTTAGTGGAAGCGCAGGCCCGGGAATCGCCGCTTTGTCGCTTGCTGGCCCTGCAGCCATGGGTAATCTTCTCACTCTTTCGGAGCTGTGGCTATAGAACGGGGTAGGGATAGACACGTCGAAGCCAGGCTGTGAGGATTAGAGATGCCTGCAGAGCGGCCCATGTAGCGCTTGGCTTGTGTGTCTGCTCAGCACATGCTCGCGCTCCCAAGCGGGTGGTGATGACGGAAATGCGGCACTCGTGCGAGAGACACACTGACACTGTGTTTCTTGTGAGTTTGAATTCTGAAATTAAAACCCATGACGTGCCCTTCCTCAATTTATATGTTAAAATGTCCACAATCAAGCCTTATTTACCAAGATTAATTTTACATACTTTATTCTCATCTGCTGCTCACAATCGTTTTATCTGCTCAATTAAAGGCATTTCTTTTATGAGGCATTTCATTGACTTTGTGATTATACTTATTATTTTTTTAAATTGGAAACTTACAGGCTGCCGTAGCATCCAAAAGGCTATCATCAGAGACGGTCTCTTAGAGTGAAGGCACAATTTTTAAAGAGGTTCATGCCAGCATATTCATTTGGTGTCTTGGAGGAATTAGAGACAGTCCCACCGTGGTATTGAGGAGGAAAAGGGCCATTTCTATTAATCTATCAAAAGGTGGGGTCAGCATAAAGGTTGAGTTCCCAAGAAACCCGGGCTGATGTGAGTGTATGGGGGCTAGGAGTTGGGGGCCAAGGAGTGGGGAAGGTGCCAGGGACAGTTTCATCTCTCTTGCATTCTTGCACAGGACTTCTCTGTGGGTATTGGGTGGATATGGGGGTGCTGAGGGGACACGGGCATCTGCTATGGCTGTCTGAGAAATTAGAAACTCAAGAGCCATGTGAAACTATCACATAGTACCCAGGGATCCCTGGCTTCCTTGATCTTTGGGTTGCATTTTCTCTGCCTTGTGCTCATGCCCAGCTGCTCCTCCCGATTTGAGTGTCCTATAAGATTGCTAACTTTTTTTTGTTTTTTCGAGACAGAGTCTCACTCTGTTGCCAGGCGCCAGGCTGGAGTGCAGTGGCGCGATCTTTGCTCACTGCAACCTCCGCCTCCTGGGTTCAAGCAATTCTCCTGCCTCAGCCTCCGGAGGAGTTGGGACTACAGGTGCGTGCCACCACGCCCGGCTAATTTTGGTATTTTTCAGTAGAGATGGGGTTTCACCATGTTGGTCAGGATGGTCTCGATCTCTTGACCTCGTGATCTGCCTACCTCGGCCTCCTAAAGAGCTGGGATTACAGGTGTGGGCCACCGCGCCCGGCCCGAGACTGCTAACTTTGACGGGATTTGGCTTTGCTTCTCAGTAAGTTCTCTTGGGCAGTTCATGATGTGGGTTTGTTGGTCAGGCAGAAAGTTCATGAATGAGCCATGTTGATTGACGCCAACGTTGGGAAGAGGATGTGGCAGTCCCCAAAGCGCAAGGAAGTAGCCATGCCTTTGAGGACTGTATCCCCCCGATGGTCTCCCAGTGAAGAGAGGGAGAGCTCCTCAGGCCAAAGTGACTGTCTCCTTCCTTGTCCTTTCCTCCCAGAATCAGCATCTCATTCTCTGCTGGTTTCTGGAAGCTGAGCTCAGTCTGTGTTTCCCATCCTCTCCCCACTCCCCCTGCAGTGGGAAAGTGATACAGCCCATTTCATTGGGTTTATTTCTCTATTTTCCAACTGCACTGCAGCCTTTTTTTTTTTTTTCATTTCCTGTTCAATACACCCTTCCAGAGTTACTGTGAATGACTTTGGTTTTGGTGTTTCCCAAACTGAATCACTAGAATCTTAGACTTAAAGCGACCTTAGAATCTTAGTCCAATTTCTTCATTTTTACGGAGGAGAAAATGGAGCCCTGGGACTGTTAATCGACTCATCCACAGTTACTGGATTATGTGTGTGCTTTCCTAGAAGGTCAGCGTGCCTCTACCAGGGACATTCTGCGCATCTTTTACTCTTCAAAATTTGTCTTTGAGCATATACTGCCATTATATTTGTTAATCTGTCACTTTCTGTCCTTTTATTTCTAAAAATCGTGATGAATTTAGTCTGCTTTCTCTATCATAGAAGGTCTGGTACATTAAAAAAATTCCGCCCCCTCCAGTATCTCCCATGATTATCATGGAAACAAGGTAGATGGAGTCAGCTGTCTTTGTACAACGCCTTTCTCGAATCCTTGTTTCTGCAATTTTACCTCTCAGCCTTTTAGCTTTCTGTTTCTTCTCCGTTGCCTGCCTTTCTGATCCTTCAAGGGCACTCTACTCTCAGTTTTTACTGAGTAATATTTAATTTGAAGTGTTTTCAGTTTTTGTGTATCTTCGATGTGCATTTTAAGTGGTCATTGAATTACATTACTACTCTTACCAGATACTAGTCTGTAGGGGAAAAATGTTACATGTGATTTTTTTTTCAACTTGGTATAAGATTTGAAATTCAATGAATTTTTCCTATAGGTTTGTTTATGGAGCGATTAAATGTACATTGGCTAAACATTAACACAAGCAAAAATACTTCTCAAAGTAAATATTGAACTTTGAAAGTTTGAATTCTGTTCTTCTCTGAGCAAGACTTTCTTTTCCCTGTGGGAATACACCTCTGAACATGTGTTAAAAGTTTATGAGCTAATATTATTTGCTAAACAAACATTCATTTTTATAGGCAGCTTCCAAGGAAGATCTCTCAATGGTCTAGTTTGTCCTGTGGTACATTTGGCAGGTTCTGTCCTTAGCAGCAGACCAAGTACCACTTGGTTGGTGAGCATGCCGCACTGAAGATGTGCGTGTGTGTTTGTGCACGTGTGTGTGTATGTGTGTGTGTGTGTGTATTTTTGTGTATATGTGATTAGATTCAGACTGGGACCCCTATCGCTGAGTTCCCAAATAATGACGTAAGCAGCTTCTGGGCAAAGGTCTTTTCTGTTTCCTTTTTCCTTTTTTATTTTAGGTGGAGGAAGAGTGGAGAGAATTTGGGAATTCTTAGTTTCCTGTATACTTTGATGAGACAAAATGAAAAATGGTCCACCTACTTGGTTCATTTTGTTTATGCGGACCAGACACAACTGATTGAATTGTTCCCATAATTCTGGTGGCAATTTTGGTGGCCAGAAATGTGGATATAAAAGCAGGCCCATCTGGAATACTGGGGAATTTAGAGGTTTTGGAAAATGGGGCTTAAGGTGAGCCACGTTTGGTAGGGTCTGGGTCGGAGCTTCCGATAAAATAAGAGTGCCCTCTTGCCTAATCTCTCTGTGTTTGTTGCTTTCTGTCTACTTGGGGACTTCTCCCATGAGAGTAGAGTGGAAAGACCTGGCTTCTTATTAATGGTCCTTTAGTCATTATATTTAATCACCCTGATACTTGCAATAACTCTCATTAAGGCTTTACTGCTAGATTATTAATGAGGAAGAGTACATCTGCATGAATAGAGTAATTGTGGTTAAGGGAGGTTTAAATATCATGACTGTAATAAACATAGATATGAGAAGGAACGATTACACTGAAATCATTAACTTATGACATGTTCGGGACCTCTGCAGTGAAGCCAGTGTCTGTACAGTTGCTGATCATAAGTTGACATGCTGTGGTAGTTTATAACATAGCAGCAAGTAGTCTAAGTGGCCCATTGAGTAGAATAAATGCAACCATGTGGACAAAGCGACACCATATGTTTGTTAATATGGAAATTATGTTTTAAAATAACAGCATGGCAGAAGTCTATACGTTTTCAATAATAACTAAGTCTTGACTTTTGAAACAACTCTGACTTCATTTTTTAAGTGGGCAGAGATACGAATCCAGCATAATGTTACCCACGTGGATTACACATTTTCAAATTGTCTAATATTTTAAAATAGTGTCTGTATAAGTTCATGTATTATAACATTCCGAAGCATTCTCTGGGCTGTACTATAATTTTCACATTATTATCTCATACTTTGGTTTTAATGGGATTGGTAAGAGTTTTGAAGTTTTAATTTCAGTTTTTCCCACTGCTTGGAATTTGATGATAAAAAATGAAAAGACGTTTCCATAGTTGCTAACAGTCACCAGATTTTGTTCCAAAGCATGGACTTTAGTAGACTTTTGAATCAAATCCACATTCTCCACCCAAGCCTAGTGATATAATCCAACGGTTCAAAGATAGGTATGCCATAAACAGCTATAGTTAAATAATCTAAAAAAAAATTAAAACATGGAAATACAATAAAACAAGAATTGATCACTTTATAGTGGAATACTCTATAAACTGTCTGCATTAGAAACATGTGGTGAGTTTTAAAACATCTGAGTTCTATAATTCTAGAGTGTATAGTTTATTTGAAGGCAGACACTCCCTCCCCCACCCCTTCCCTTTATTCCCAGATTTATATAAGAATGTAAGTTAATATTTTTTTGCTATCCAAATTTGCATTTATTGACTTATGTTTTATTTAGAAAAATAATTTTGGAGTAGAAATATATAACATAAATATTTTCACCTCGACTAAATATCGTATCACTAAGTACTGAAGTGTGATCATAAAGAGATTAGTTCTGTAAATCTTGCTACTCTAAAATAAAAATCACACATTGGCATAATCCCCAATAAGAGGAAGAAATTATTTAAACACATATGTATGATTTAGACGAGTAACACAGTCTTTAGCTTTTCATGATAATTTTGATTTTTAAGGTATCTAAGCTGATCTGTGTGGCCTAATTGGTGAGGTTGCAGGAGCTGAAATGTACCAGTGATTTTGCAATGTCATGTTTGCACAATCTCATTTAACTTGTTAAATGAAGTTATATAACCCCCTTGTATATGAGACAACTGGAATTGGACTCAGCCATCACGAAAAATGCTGGCTATAGATTATACTGTTTTTCTTTTGTTTGTTTTTTTTTGGTTTTTAGAGACAGGGCCTCACTCTGTTGCCCAGGCTGTAGGGCAGTGTCACAATCATGGCTCACTGCAGCCTCGAGTCAAGTGATCTCCCTGCCTTAGACTCCTGCGTAGCTTGGACTACAGCTGTGCACCACCATGCCAAGCTAATTTTTTATGTTTTGTAAAGATGGGGTCTCACTGTGTTTCCCAGGCTGGTCTTGAACCCCTGGCCTCAAGTGATCTTTCTGCCTGGGCCTCCCAAAGTGCTGGGTTTATAGGCATGAACCACTGTGCCTGGCCAATTATACTGTTTAAATTGAATAATTCGCTTTATTTTCTAAGTTATGTGTGTGTGAACGGTGCTGGAATAGCCTGCTAGGGAAATAGGGCAGTGTTAACTGGCAGTGAAAAGATCAGTTCAATTTCTTAGTATATTTACTTTTCTAAAAAGGGGATTTTTCATATTCTTTAAAAAGTATAAAATGAGAATCTTTCCTTAAGCACTGAAAACTATTTCACGTTTTATTCTTAGTGATACCTCTACCACTGTGGAATTTTGTTCGTGATTGCTATTTTCCTCCCCTCTCCAGCTAGTCCTCCTGAAAATGAATAGAATTATTAAAAAATTACCTTTTGAAGTAGAGGGACACATAGGACTCTGAGAAGAGTTGCTTTACTGAATTGCTGAGCATAGCCTTTACTTCTGCGACCCTCCCCAGCACCTTCTCCGAGAGAAATGGCACAAGTGTCACTGGAAGAGTGGTGCTGTGGGCATCATACTGCCTCGTCAGTGAAGAGTGAAAAATGGAAGGGCCTGGTCCCAAGAGTGGTGGCTGTGCTAGGGCTCCTGGGAAGTTCTTGCTCTGATGGCTTCATTACATAATAACAAGATCCTGTGGCACGGACCAGGTGCAAATTGCTTCACGTCTGGGCCTTGCTGTCCCATGTATTTAACTGGAAAAGTTGCATTTGCTGTTTTCTAATGTGTATTCAGGTTCTTTTTTTTAATTTTAATTTTTATTTAGTTATTTATTTTATTTTAGGTGCATACTATATCTGGCATTCCTCTCCATGTTAGCCCTCCCCCCCCTCACCTCACTCCCCACCGCCTGCTGTCTCTCCCCTACCCCCCCAACTGTCCCCTGTGTGTGATGCTCCCCTCCCTGAGTCCACATGTTCTCACTGTTCAACACCCACCTATGAGTGAGGACATGTGGTGTTTGGCTTTCTGTTCTTGTGTCAGTTTGCTGAGAATGATGGTTTCCAGATTCATCCAAGTCCCTACAAAGGACACAAACTCATCGTTTTTAATGGCTATGTAGTATTCCATGGTGTATATGTGCCACATTTTCTTTGTCCAGCCTATCATTGATGGGCATTTGGGTTGGTTCCAGGTCTTTGCTATTGTACACAGGGCTGCAGTGAACATATGTGTGCATGTGTCTTTATAGTAGAACGATTTATAATCCTTTGGATATATACCCAGTAATGGCACTGCTGGGTTAAATGGAATTTCTGTTTCTAGATCCTTGAGAAATCGCCACACTGTCTTCCACAATGGTTGAACTAATTTACACTGCCACCAACTGTGTAAGAGTGTTCCTGTTTCTCCACATCCTCTCCAGCATCTGTTGTCTCCCAATTTTTAAATGATCGCCATTCTAACTGGCGTGAGATGATATCTCAGTGTGGTTTTGATTTGCATTTCTGTAATGGCCAGTGATGATGAGCATTTATTCATGTTTGTTGGCCTCATATATGTCCTCTTTTGAAAAGTGTCTGTTCATATCCTTTGCCCACTTTTGAATGGGGTTGTTTGCTTTTTTCTTGTATATCTGTTTTAGTTCTTTGTAGATTCTGGATATCAGCCCTTTGTCAGATGGGTAGATTGCAAAAATTTTTTCCCATTCTGTGGGTTGCTGATTCACTCTAATGATGGTTTCTTTTGCTGTGTAGAAGCTGTGGAGTTTAATTAGATCCCATTTGTCTATCTTGGATTTTATTGCCATTGCTTTTTGTGTTTTAGTCATGAAGTCCTTGCCTATGCCTATGTCCATTTTCTTCTAGTGTTTTTATGGTGTTAGGTTTTATGTTTAAATATTTGATCCATCTGGAGTTAATTTTAGTGTAAGGTGACAGGTAGGGGTCCAGTTTCTGCTTTCTGCACATTGCTAGCCAGTTTTCCCAACACCGTTTATTAAACATGGAGTCCTTTCTCCATTGCTTGTTTTTGTTGGGTTTGTCAAAGATCAGATGGTTGTAGATGTGTGGTGTTTCTTCTGGGGTCTCTGTTCTGTTCCATTGGTCTATGTCTCTGTTTTGGTCAAAGCTGGAGGCATCACACTGCTGGACTTCAAACTATATTACAAGGCTACAGTAATCAAAACAGCATGGTACTGGTACCAGGTTCTAAGATGTTAAGATGTTAACATGGTATTAAGAACACTGTTGTTGACTGGGAGCTTCCCCCATGTTCAGTGCTGTTCTGTGACTGGATCTCTGTCACAACCCTGTCTCAAGACACTTATCACTCACCTGTTTTAAAGATGAGGTTCCTGAGACTTGGAGAGGTGAGAGAACCAGTTGTAAAGCCCTGCAGCTAGTGACAGGTGAAGCTGGGATAGGACCAGGCTTCTGACTCCAAAGTCAGGCTTTCCTGTCACATAAACTCATTATATTCTGCCAGGATTTTTATCTATTTCTGATCCAAGAAAAACCATTGTGCTATGGGTGTGCTGGGTATGCAGAGGAAATATAAGGTAGCAAGCACCTCACTCATTGCTCAAAAAGGGGGAGGAAGTGTTCTACGTTTTTAAAATAAAGTTTAATTTCATAGTGTTTGTAGGTGATGTGATTTCCTGCTGCAAAAAAGACAGCTTACTTTGAATTAGTTTTTTTTTTGTCCCTTCTAGAACTAAAGGCTCATCCAATCCCATCTTTTGGTCTGTTTTATTAATGATAAAATAAATGCACATAATTTGTTTAGAAATTTCACTTAATTACAGCAAACTGAAACCAGCTATTTTTAGCTAGGAATGATCTCGCCTGTGAGGAGACTATTATGCAAGTGGAAGCAGTACTAAAATAGCCATTAATGTCTTCAACACACTTAAACTTCCATGAGTTTCAATAGAGATGAGACAGAAGTCACAGTCACACATTCAGCCTGATCTCCTCAGCCTAGGAGGAGGTTGAGTTTCCCCAGAAGAGCACCCCTCTGGGCCCACATGCAGAGGAGGGTACAGGAGTGCCTCTCTCCTGTGCGCCCCTCCTGTGGGGTAGAGTTGCTTCTCCCGGACACCCTCAGAGGGGAGCAGTTCAGTTTGGGGTGAAGCTTGGTTTCTGCAATTCATTCTGTCCTTATGAACCCAGCACCAGAAGTCTGAAGTTTTCCCATCCTTTTCGTTTTTGCCTGATGTATGGTTTTTCCTTTCCGCTTTCCCCCATTTCAGCCCACTTGGCAAAATTTGTCCCGTGTGATAGTGTTTTGTTAAAAACCTACTCAGTGCTTCCGGACACATAGAAGAACACCTGTCAGGAAGTGCCAGCCCTCATGAGCTCTTGAGTGTGGTTTAAGCCTTTGAATTAGGGAAGGATATAGAAAAGGTGGCCTCACGACAGACTATCGATCGATTTTGTCAAATTCTCTCCCTTTGTCCACTCCTTTGCTCTTCTGACTTACTCTGCAAGGAGTTGGGGATGATGGATCCTACCCAACTGGTATCTACGAATTCATTGTATTAAATTGTCCTTAACTCTGTACATGAAAAGAGAACGTCTGTATTGTGGTGACATATAAAGTTTACTCTCTGTCCCCTGGGTCTGAATGACAGAAACGAACGCCCTTATCTGTGTTTGCTTATTTGTGTTCTTATTTATATAAGGTGCCAGGTAGGTAAGAGAAAAGAAACTACTTCTAACAAGTTATTATAGTGTTTACTGTTTTAAACACAAAATACATTGATTTTAAAAGTTTCAGTTGAGCGGTGAGAAGAGGAAAAAGGCCAGTAAGTCCTGTCGCTTTATTTCTCCAGGGGCCGGCTTCGATGCACACATTTTTGCCTAGGGTGTGTTCATGGCTTTGGGATGTGGTGTGTGTGGGTTATTTTTGTTTGTTACTGCCCATGAGTATTGTAGCCCCAGGAGCCCCAGGTTGTGAGGTTCAGCTGGACCCCAGCTTTCATAAAGCTCAAGTGGAGAGGAGGTGCAGTCCTTCTAGGAAGATGCAGAGCCTTCTGATCTGGTTCAGGGCACGTTTCTTCTTGGGATCTGTGAAACTGAGAATGTAGCTTTTTTAGTTAGGGGTCTCTTCTCCTATCTACATTCAAGGAAAAGGAAGGCCAGAATATTCGTTTTTACTTCGGGTTCAAGAAGACTCACTTGGTCATCATAGAAGCATTATGTTTTAAAATGTAGATTGAAAATTAGAATTCTGCATTTAGAATTCTCCCACGGGCCTGTTAAAAATGCATATTTTGAGAACTGCTGAATCAGAGTTTTAAAGGGTTGGGGCTCAGAAAGCTGCATCTTGAAAAGGCTTCGCAGGTGAATCTGCCACACACTGAATGAAGTTTAAGAACCAGTCTTAGAGAGTAGTAAGTAAATGCTGCTGCTAAAAGGGCAGAAAATCTCCGACATCACTGGTCATATTGCTAATGTTGGTCTCTGCAGCAAGTACTTTATACAAAATATACTGGTGTTAAAGACAAAGCCATTATCTGAGCCTTGGCACAGCCACAGGCTCTCCCCCCCAGCATGGTCGCCACATGGACGCTCTAGGAAAAGTGGGAAAAACCTATCACGTTAGTTGTTGTTTGCATTTGACTCATGTAAATGATTGGTATGTGCAACTGTTCAACTAGAAAACATGTAGACTCTTTTGCGCTTTAACCATTATGAGTTAGAAATTAGAATGTAGTTAAATTTATAAGGTTAGGCAGTTTTTGCAAAATGCATTAAAATGGTTAAAATGGGCTAAAACATCAGTATTTTCTCATGGAGGTTATATGGTGTAGCAATGAAATGTTACTTTTAATATTGAAAGTAGCTAATGTTGCAATGTTTATTTCCCTTTTAAAAAATTTTAATTTTAGTTTTTAGTTCTGGGGTACATGTGCAGGATGTGCAGTTTGTTAAATAGGTAAACGTGTGCCAAGGTGGTTTGCTGCACTTATCCATCAGCTACGTATTGAGCCCAGAATGTGTTAGCTATTTTTCCTAATATTCTCCCTCTTTTTCTTTTTACAGGAAAAACTAACCCAAGAGTGTGTATTCAGAGAACAGTTTGAAGAAAACTGGTATAATACCTACTCATCAAACATATATAAGCACGTGGACACTGGAAGGCGATACTATGTGGCGTTAAATAAAGATGGGACTCCGCGAGAAGGGACTAGGACTAAACGGCACCAGAAATTCACACATTTTTTACCTAGACCAGTGGACCCCGACAAAGTACCTGAACTATATAAGGATATTCTAAGCCAAAGTTGACAAAGACAATTTCTTCACTTGAGCCCTTAAAAAAGTAACCACTATAAAGGTTTCACGCGGTGGGTTCTTATTGATTAGCTGTGTCATCACATCAGCTCCACTGTTGCCAAACTTTGTCGCATGCATAATGTATGATGGAGGCTTGGATGGGAACATGCTGATTTTGTTCTGCACTTAAAGGCTCCTCCTCCTGGAGGACCGCCTAGGGCCACTTGCTTGATTTATCATGAGAGAAGAGGAGAGAGAGAGCGAGCGCTAGGAGAGCGTGTGTGTGTGTGTGTGTGTGTGTGTGTGTGTGTGAGTAGCGGGAGATACGGGCGGAGCGAGAGCAAGAGGACTGCGGCCTGATGCATGCTGGAAATAGACACGCTTTTACATTTCTGATCAGTTGTACTTCATCCTGTATCAGCACAGCTGCCATACTTCGACTCATCAGGATTCTGGCTGGTGGCCTGCGCGAGGGTGCAGTCTTACTTAAAAGACTTTTTCAGTTAATTCTCACTGGTATCATCCCAGTGAACTTAAAGCAAAGACCTCTTAGTAAAAAAACAAAAAACAAAAAACAAAAAAACAAAAAAACAAAAAAACTAAATTTATTTATAGAAATTCCAAAGGCAACATTTTATTTATTTTATATATTTATTTATTATATAGAGTTTATTTTTAATGAAATATGTACAGGCCAGATAGGCATTTTGGAAGCTTTAGGCTCTGTAAGCATTAAATGGCAAAGTCCGCTATGAACCTGTGGTAAATTCATGCAAGTAGATATAACGGTGCATGGATATGAGAAATTCTAATGACCCTGATGTACTAAAGGCGACAATCTCTTTTGTGCCCGTATTATTGTAAACTTATGCACATCGCTCATGACACTGAGTATTCACTCTTCAGACTGCTTGTTTCATAGCTTATCCCAGAGGATTAAAGATAAACTGGGTCTCAAACTTTGATTCTGTGTCTGTAATATTTCCTCTCTCATAAGTGACTCCACTATTGTAACTTCATGGTTGGAAAATATGAGGGTTGGTATATGTCTTACTTGTTTAAATCTATCGCAGAATATACCAAAGCTAAATGATAACTATGCTTTTATTTTAGCTGATCTCCAGAATGACAGTGTTAACATCAAACATTGTATTGATTTAGAATTCTTAAAAAAGGAAAAAAAAAAGGATGTAGCACAGACTATTTTTTTTTAAAGACATAAGAATCACATTAACAGGATCATACTTGTAAACTTTTTTTTGGTTCACTTGACTATCAAATATGAAATTATAGAAGTATCATAGGGGTCATTGTAACATCTTTTAGAGCAAATGGGTTTCAGTATGAACTGTCATAATTACAAGGTAATAGCACCCTTAGTAAAACTTGCAAAATGAAACTAATAAATCGTTATCAATAATGACAATGAGGGGGAAAGTATTATATTTGTTGACTGTGTTTTGTTTTTTAAAATGGTCTCCACAAACACTCAATTTTTTTAGAGGGGATGTTACTATGTAGAATATCTTTTACAAGGCTTTTGTAACATTTTATGCTGAAAAGCATAAGAATACATATTTCTTTAGTAGCAATAATTTTGGAACTTGCCCTTGGGCAAGCGAGACTATTTCTTACTATATACTAAGGAGAAAAAAGCCAAATTCTTAAAGCAATATTTAAGAAAAAAGGAATTTATAACAAATTCTCATCTACATATGACACTTTCTAGCCGGTGGTGTTGAGAAGTGGAGAGTGACAGTTTAAACGTGTTGGGATTTATGGAACTAATTTAAAAATTTAATATTCAAACTGTTTTGCTCTGATGCACATTCTCTATGAAAAATAAAAAGTGTGTCACTGGTGAGTGACAGCTGTCATGAGCTAGAAGCGCATGACTTATTGTCGTGACAATGTCTTGCCTTTCTGTGGTCCAAGTTGGAGTACATGGCAATGCCCTCCTGCTGATATGCATTAAGGAAAATCTAAGCCTAATATTTGGAATTAAGAGATATTTTGGGGGAAGGGGACAGAAGCAATGTAAAATAGTTGATTTATGATAAAGCTCAGAATGTCCTCTTCATTTATTTTCTTTTTTTTCCCCTTTCTAAACAGAAACTGCATTTAGTCCCAAGAAGTAGTATTCTTATTTATTATTTAACCCTTTGCTGCTGCTAAAATGTGCACATATTCAGGCTTTGTTTTTCCAAAAGGCATTTTTTTTGGATAAAAATATTAAACATTTGACCACAGGAAAGAATCAAGTTTCTAGGATGTCATAGGTATACTATTTAGCACTGAAAAAATTGATTTTAGGCCACTGCTAAAAGTAGTCTTAAAGTAGCATGAGACCTTAGATGATCAACCGAAAAAAAAGAAAATTGCGAAAAAGACTAAAATCTTCATGCATTCCTAGAAAATGCTACTTTAATGTCTACTTTTGGAGTTAACTTTGTTTTGGTACCTTTTTTTTTTAGGAGAATTTGCTTATATATTTCCGACTTAAGCTACCGACATTTTCTTCTTCAAGCGTCTGACTAGTCACAAACACCTATGTTTTTTTTTTTTTTAAGAAAACCAAACTGTTATATGCTTTTGGCAATTGATACAATAAACTGTAATGGTCTGTAAATAAATAAATATTGACTCATGCAATTTATGTAAATAGGCATTCTGGGAGAATGGATGGCTCAGGTTTTCAGTGTGGGTATTGTCTGTTGGGCAGTAGAGTGAGTGATCCCCAGCTCATGGGTTTGCATCCAGGTCTTGTCTCAAGAGACCCAAAGTCCAGTGAATGGCAGCCCTGAGCCATTGTGGAATGGGGGTTCCGGTTTCACAGATGCTCAGATAGCCAAACCATTGTCTTTTTGGTGCCAACACTTGCACCATGGTCAAAGACTTACCGAGCATGGACTGAACAGCCTTCCCATCTGTCATGCGAATGTCCCCAAGCAGTGTTGAAGGACATGCCAGGTCAGTGCTGGGGAACCTGCCCTGCCAGGTCCTGTTTTGTAGATAAACAAGTGACTTCCTTCCGGTGTTTTGATTCTATTTCATCACATTAACACTACAACCTTGTGTTATTTACTTGATAATCTGTAATTGTATGTAAATACATACAGGATTATGTAATTTGTGTAAATACATAATTACAGACTTTTGAAAACTGGTATTTTTTTACTTAATGTCCATTTTGGAGCTGCTTCAGATTCTGTGCCTACCTGAGCCAATGGAATTTAAAAAGCATATTCTCCTTGCTCTTAACAGCTGTGCTGTGTGTTGAGGGGGGTGAGGGTTATGGGGGATGGAAGGGAAGGAACAAACATATCCAGATGTCTTCTTTCTGTGAGCGTTCGATGAAGAAGCAAGTAATGTTCTGGGATGAAGATTTATGAACTTGGAGCAGGTGAAGCTAAGTGTGTGTGCACATTTACGTGGATGGGTGAATGGACAAAGGCATATTGTTTGAGCTCAGATTCTGTTTGCTGCATCACTTGACCTTGAAATGTACCAAATTTAGATCCACTGTTTGTGGTCACTTGCACGAAAAAGCAGTGAAATGGTGGGGGTGGGGGAGTATGCCAGATGAATTTGAAAGAAATATTAGCCACCGAGCCCCTCTCAAATGTACGTGTGTATTCATGTGGTCTACGTGATCTATGATACCCACATGTATCCATAGACATTTCACATTTTAAAATTTATATTTTATTCTTAAAAGCAGAATGGGAAGGAATTATAACAATAAATTGTGTCTATTCTTTAGCACACAGTCCAGAATTCAGGGCTTCAGGTTTGTAGCACGGACCCTGGCAACAGACGGTTTGGTCACAAATGTGTGAATAAATGTCTCAAAGTGTGATTTGTACTTTCACTTGCAGCGTGCCTCATTGTTGCTCTTAGGTCTTTAGAAAAAAATTTTGATGTAGCCTTTCTTCATCAGAGAGGAACATGTAGAAATAAGAAATAGACACCTTGATAATTTTCTTTTGGAATAAATTGAAAATGAATATTCTTGATGTGTATTCTCCACCAGCTTAGTCACCAGATTGCTAGGCAGACATCTGGCTCTTCGGTCAGCCACTTACGAGGCCTCTTTGCTGTTTGGGTTAATAGGAAAAGAAAATTCTTACTTAAATTCTCGTTATTCTTCAACCATATTCCAGCTTACATATTGGAAAAAGTTTTTAAATTTTTAATTTTAATTACAAAATTTGTAGGCATAACTGGATATCTGAATAGCCTTTGTGCTTGTAACTGACCCTTGCTATTTTTTTTTTCTGTCACCTGATGAAAGTCCTTCTAGCTATGCTGTTTTGGTTATGATTCCCATTGTTATTAGTTGTCTTAGGAAAATCTGATACCAGGAGCTAAGGAGTTAAAATAAAAAGTTGCGTATGAGAGCGTTCAGAGCTGAACAACCGGGGCTGCCCTCCTCGCACAGGGGAAGGGCAGGCATTATTGACAATGTTCATGGCCCAGCTTGGAGAAACTTATTTTTGGAAACACTCATGCAGGCTTTCTCCTTACGATGTTGCAAAATATTCTGTAAGTTCCTCCTGGCTGTTGTGTCTGGCTCCTATTGCATGCACAGGCACAGCATCGCGACCTGGTGAGCTTTCTGTTTTTTACCACTTACTAATAAGAGGGCTCTTCCTAGGCTGTGAAGACATTAGAATCACAACTCCTGTTTCAGAGGGAAGCAATCCTCCAGATGTCCCCTTGCTCTGTGGTTGACCACACTCGTCCACCCTCTTGCCTGCCTGCTTATTTTCCTTCTCATTCCCTTCCCTCCTTCCTTCATTTTATTATGTGGAGCTGGAGACACGTCACAGGTGGCACATGGAGTTTAGACAAATAGACATCATGGTGCACTGTGATGAATCCTGGGATAAGGAAGGTGCTGGGAGCTGTGGAAAGCAAGCTGCACGCAATCCGGACTTATGACGTTCCAGGATTGTGATGATTATGGTGAAATGCAAAGGGCGAGAAGGGTTACGGAGAAGAGAGCTATAGATTCTCTGGCGTTCTGTATGTGTCCCTGGTGAATTTGGGCTCATTCTACCTTTGACTGATGTTTCCCAGATAACTGTGTCTGAGCCTAATGTCAGATGTAAAAAGCCTGAGGTGGAAAGTGCTGGCTGATGGACCAGCTTTGGTCTTGCAGGGTTTCCTACGCCTTGTGTGGGGGCATGGGGAGATGATCAGAACCACAGTCTTTGCGTCAGATCAGCTCGTTTGCCCTGGGCTCACCTGTGGCCTTGCTCAGAATGCTCTTGTGTTGCTCTTGGTTTCTTTCCAGAGGAAGATTATCCTACTCATTTTTGCTTTAATTTGATGTTTTGAGGCAGGGTCTCATTCTGTCACCCAGGCTGGAGTGCAGTGGTACGATCTCGACTCACTGCAGCTTCCATCTCCCAGGCTCAAGGGCTTCTCCCACCTCAGCATCCTGAGTAGCTGGAATTACAGGCATGCACCGCCACACCCGGTTAATTTTTTTTTTTTGTAGAGACGGGGTTTCACCATGTTGGCCAGGCTGGTCTCAAACTCCTGGGCTCAAGCGATCTGCCGGCCTTAGTCTCCCCAAATTGCAAACATGAGCCATTGTGCCCCACATGTTTTTATTAACATTACTTATTTTATTTATCCCTCTCACATTTACCTCATGCCACAGGCAAAATCTGCAGTGTAAAAATAATTAAAACATAGGAAAATAAAAGAGGCAAAATATAATCTTTAAAATATCCAGTTCATTCTTTCAATAAACTTGTATTGAGAAACTGCTATATAAAATGAAACAGGGCTGGGATATAGTAGTAAAAAATAAGACAACATTCCGATCTTGTTACTTAAACAACACCAAACTGGGTTCTATGTCGGTGAATCTATAGACACATGACACCTGCTCAAGAAACTGTAGGACTGGGATGCCCACATCCAAAGCACATTAGGACACCTTGGCAATTTTTCCTGAACTTTGCTCTTCTTCAACTACGTATTTAATTTACCTTAATATGTAAGAGCTCAGTTTGAAGCAACCCTATTCAAGTTCTATTGGTTTACGTAGGATGGCATTGAAAGAGCGTCCTCAAATTTGATGACACAGATGGTTTCGGTAGATGAGCCACTGCTTGGAAGAAAATGAGTTTCTTTTGGAACAAGCAGAATGTAGGCCAGCCTGTTCCCTGACCTCCCCTCCTTGGGAAAAGTCAAGGGAAAACGAAATGGAATTCCAAGTTTTTCAGTTGTAGATTTGTGATGACTTTCAAGGGTATGAGCGCTCAGTGGAGATATCCCTGACTGGGCTGAAAGGACTGATGAAGCTTGGAAATGCCTCAGCTCCTCCCATTGAATCCATCTCACTGGAATTTTAATGGACATCTAATATATAGTCATAGCTTTAATGTCAGAAAAATGAAATTGTACATCTAGGTTAGAGAGATGAAACCTTTCGTTTCGCTCATCTTCACCGAATGACAAATGTGTAATTAATCTGTCTCTGGATTCCTTGTGGCTTGCTTTGATTTCCTTTCCTAGTTGTGAGGGTACCATAGATTCCTACTCTCTAGGGTTTGCCCTCACTATCCCATGTTTAAAGAGTAGACATGTTTAGGTGCATTTACAGAATAAGTAGAACTGATGAAGTGTGATGGATGGTCTTTAGGATTTTCTCCGAAGAGTCTTATGATCTTAAATTTGACTTAGGAAATAACAGCAAATTGAATTAGAGCAGTATTCACAGCAGGGCATCTTGGCAAGCAAAGAAACTCACCATCCTGTAGGATATACTTCATGACTGACACTGGTTGGGTAAAGCCTAAATATTTCCATGATACTTCCATTCACCTAGCATCTGAAGTGCCATCTGGAGATAGATGAGGGTAATGAATGACTCTTTGGTAAGTGGGCACAAAATTAGAAATCAGGGCATTTCTTCTGATTATTTGCTTCAAAGAAGCAACTTAAAATTTTATAGTGACTCCACTGTGCCTAATGCATGCTTTCTCTTTCTTCCTCTTGGCATATTTCCTATGCAAGCAGGCTGAATTCTACTGTTTTCATTTCAGAGAATGCATTTTGTTCCAGATGCAAAATGCTTATTTCTTTTAAAATATAGATTATTGGATAGAAGAGTTGTATTGATTTAACAATGCTTTCTGTTGAAGTGGAGAAATTTACCTGCCTGAAAATACGCTCTAGTCACCTGTAGTCCATATCCGTGAGCCCAATAGCAGATTTCTGTGTTTTGGCCCCATTGTGTACTCCATGTTGTCCTAAATGTGTTTCAGAAGAATCAGTACCTTGAAATGGCCAAATTGCATCTCAATCAGTTGTTTTATGTCCTAGTCAACTGATTTTAATAGACACTTGGGTTGTATATATTTTTTCAAATACCAAAAGCTCAGCTTATAGGATAATTAAAATAGAAATAGCAAATATTGTAGTATGAATAATAAAAGTTATTTTTGTAGTCATGAATTTTATTTGGTGCTTTTTTTTTTAAACAACAACAACAACAACAATCCTTTAAAAACTGGCCAATAGTTGAGGTTTAATCTTAGGTAAACCCATGATTTTTCAACATGTCTGTAATTCCCATATAGCTTAGAACCTGACCAAAATTCAAGTGAAGGGAACTTTTCACTGAAACTTATTAATTTATTCAGCAAGCAATTATTGATAAATACTATGTTCTAAGATTATTAAAGTAAAACAGAATTATTAAAATTTGTTTTCATGTACAATATGAATATATATTGACCCATGTGGTTTTTGCACGTCTCTTGTAAAAGTGAAGTGAACTAATTTTCATGAGCTTTTTTTTCTTGTCTCCTTTCTGGAAAATATCACTTCTTGGTGGGGAAAGGGACCGGGATATGACTTAAAGTAGAGACCGTCTCTTTAAAGTAAGCACTTTAAATAACAGACCTAGGCCATTTAGAAATATTTTATTTCTCATTCAGCTGGGTGCTTAAAATTGTTCCCAAAAGAATTCCTTTTTGGTTTGATTTTGAATTGTGCATCTGAAAAATAAAACGTCCATAAAGTCAATATGCAGTAATTTAGCATACTTTTTTGGTATGTTTTATAATGATTAGTTCTATATTTTTAGTTCAGAACAATAGTTAAGATTCAAAATTCCTATGTGACTGTTTTTATCTCAGAAACATGGGACAGCTTGTCATGAGGCTATCTTATTTGGGAACCACACCCAGTGGTTCTGAGCACACTCAAGGAACTATATTAAGGAGCATGTGGCAAATGTATGAACAATTTATAAATATATTTGATTAACTCTCTAGATAGGGGCTGTGTACTGATTAGTGCATGAGTATCAGGAAGCTACTTAAAGACAGGGAAAGAACCACCCTTAAATGTGAGAGGTTATAGTGCTTGGCACTTACAAATGGCGAGGAATAGCGCCTGTTCCTACAGCCAGACTAGAAGACTTCAAGATTCACAGAGATCTGGGTAGAGTACAGAGAAGGGTTTTGCCACGGTTATAGAGAACAATTAGTCCTAGACTAAACACTTTTCCAGCCCCATTTAACATATTTTAAAAGAAACACGAAAAAGGATTAAACTATATTTAAGAAGGGCATCCCAGAGCAAAGCTCAATAATAGGCATAGGAGTAAAAAAATCCAGCACCCAAGAAGATAAACAATGCCTGGCATCCAACCAAAAGTCACCAGACATTCAAAGAGGCAGGGAAATATAACTCATAATAAGGAGAAAAAGAATCAGTCTATTCAACCTGACTGTATTACGCCATTCTTGTATTGCTATAAAGAAATACCTGAGACTGAGACTTATGAAGAAATGAGGCTTATCTGGCTCACAGTTCTGCAGGCTATACAGGAAGCATGGTGCTGGCATCTGCTTGGCTTCTGGTGAGGGCCCCAGGAAGCTGACGATAGTCACGGTGGAAGGTGAAGGGGGAGTAGGCATCTCATATGGAGAGAGTAGGAGCAAGAGAGAGAAAGTGGGGAGGAGAGGTGTTACACACTTTTAAACAACCAGACGTCATGAGAACTCACTATTACAAGAACAGCACCAAGCCATGAGGGATCCACCCCCATGACCCAAACACTTCCCACCAGGCCTCATCTCCAACACTGGGGATTACATTTCAATATCCAATTTGGGGGGACAAACTGAACTATATCATTGACCTAGAAATAGAAAGATGTTAGGATGAGTAGAAAAATACATGGAAACAGTTTTTATAATTATGTTCTACATTTTTAAGAAGAGACATGGAAGTTACAAGAACAGATTAAAATTTGAATTCTAGAGATGAAAACTACAATATGTGAGATGAAAAATACATTAGAATGAGTATATTTTTAAAACGGCAATTTAGACAAATTTAGGCAAAAGAAAAGATAAATTCTTCTGAAATTACCAATAGAGACTAAAATGAGAAGCAGAGAAAAGAGAATTTAAAAAAATTGTACAGAGCCTCAGTGGACTGTGGGACTACTTAAAGTAGCTCAATATGTATGTAATTGGAGTCTCCAAAAGAGAGGACAGGGAGCAGACAAAAAATATTTGGATAAATAATGGTCAGAAAATTTCTAAGTTTGGTAAAACTGTAGACATACAGATCTGAGATGCTCAGTAAACCTCATGTATTAAAAAATGAAAACAACAACTACAACTATATCAATACACATAATCAAATTGCTGACAACCGTTGATAAGAGAAAATCTGAAAAGAAGCCCCTTAAAAAACACACTGCTTACAGAAGAACAAAGTTAAGGACGAGAGATGAAGGACGAGAGATGATTTATGGTCAGAGACAATACAAGCAAGAAAACAGAGTAATTAATATCTTTATTAAAGGAGTAATATCTTTAAAGTACTGAAAGAACAAAGCTGTCAAACTAGAATTATATAACTAGCAACAATATATTTCAAAAACAAAGGTGAAGATTTTTTTCTGACATACAAAAACTGAAAAAATTCATCAGCTGACACTGACATACTATAAGAAATGTTGAAATTGTAAATGATAATTATTAATGTTAAAAATGTTAAAATGTTAAAATCCTTTAGGGAGAAGGACAAAAATACCACATGAAAATATGGAATTATACAAAGGAATGAAGAACACCAGAAATGATAACTCTGTGGATAAATGCATATTTTTTTCTTTTTATTCAAATCATTTAAAAGGATAGTTGACTGTTTAAAAATGAGAACAATGTGGTGTGAAATTTATAACAATGAGGTGTGAAATTTATTGCATATGTAAAAGTAAAATAGATGACAGCAGTAGTACAAACCTGGGAGGGTGTAAATGAAAATATATTATCATAAGGTTCTTGTATTACACCTGAAGTGGTATAATATTACACTAAGTTAAAAGATGTGTGGTATCAATCCTAAATCAATCACTAAAATAATAAAACAAAGAGTTATAACCAGATGATATACTTAAACCTACCCATACTAATAATCACATGAAAGGTAAATAGCCTAAACACTCAAAGACGGAGATTGTCAGATGAAATTTCAAAAAGCAAGACCAAACTATATGCTGCCTACAAGACATACATAAATATAGACACAGATAGGATAAAAGTAAAAGAACGGAAAAATATACACCATGCTAACACTAATTAAAAGAAAGAAGGAGTGGTTATGTTAATACGAGACAAGATTATTTCACAGAAGAGAATATTATCAGGGATGAAGAAAATCATGTTAAAATAATAAAGGAGTCAACCCATCAATAAAACATAAAAATCCAAACTGTTTGTGTAGCTAATAAACAGATCTTTAATGTACATGAAGCAACATGTGATAAAATCTCAAGGAGAAGTAGGCAAATTCACAATTATAATTTCACATTTGAATAGCCCTCTTCCAAGAATTGATAGAACAAGTCAACAACACATTATTAAGAATATAGAAGGTTTATACAATAGTATCAACCAATATAATCTAATTGATATTTATAGAACACTCCACCCAACAATAGTGTATTACATAGTCTTTTCAAGCACACAAGGAACATTTACTAAGATATTCAGAGCCATAAAACATATCTTAATAAATTTTAAAGAGTTAATAGAAATATGTTCTCTGGTAATGGAATTCAATTACTGGAAAGATCAGGGGATAATCACCAAATACTGGAAACTAAATGATACCCTTTTACCCAAGACTCAAAGAAGAAATCAACAGTGAAATTATAAAGTAATCTGAATTGCATAAAAATTGAAATGCAATATATCAAAAATCACTGCTAAATTAATACTGCGGGGGAAATTTACAACAGTAAATTCTCTTTGAGAAAAGAAGAAAGTTCTCAAATTAATAATTCCAATGTTCATCTTAAGAAACTAGAAAAAGAAGAGAAAATAAAACCCAAAGTAAGCATAATAAAGGGCATATAAAGATCTGAGCAGAAATCAAGGAAATAGAAAATGAAAAACAATTAAAAAACAGTGAAATAAAAAATTTTGACACAATCCATAAAATTTATATAAATAATAAACCTTTAGCCAAACTGATTAGGAAAGAAGAAAGAAGATACATATTACAACTATCAAAAAATAGACATGACATTACTACAGATTCTAAAGATGTTAAAATAAGAAAATATTAAGAAAAATTTGATGCTAATGTGTCCTGTTGAATACATTCAAAAATTTAGGTAAATGCACAAACTGAAAACACAAACTACCAAATCCCAAACCTCAGGAGTAAATAGATAACATGAGTCCTTATATTTTTTTCTTTTTTTTTTTTTTTATTGTACTTTAGGTTCTGGGGTACATGTGCAGATCATGCAGGATTGTTGCATAGGTACATACATGCCAGTGTGGTTTTCTGCCTCCATTCCCCCATCACCCATACTATATCTGGCATTTCTCCCCATGTTATCCCTCCCGGACCTCCCCTCCCCCCGCTGTCCCTCCCCTAGCCTCCCCCAACAGACCCCAGTGTGTGATGTTCCCCTCCCTGTGTCCATGTGTTCTCATTGTTCAACATCTACCTATGAGTGAGAACATGAGGTGTTTGATTTTCTGTTCTTGTGTCAGTTTGCTGAGAATTATGAGTCCCCTATTTTTATTAAAGAAATTGAATTTGTAATTAAAAACTTGCCACAAAGAAAACTCTAATGGCACTACCAATAAATTCTACCAAATATTTAAGGAGAAAGAAGTGCTATTTTAAGATACACTCAGAAAATTGAAGAGAAAGGAATACTTTTAAATTCATTTTATAAATTAAACAAGATAAATACATAATAAGAAAAGTACAGGCCAATATCCCTCAAGAATATGGATACAAAAATTCTAAACATAATTTTAGCAAACTGAATTCAACAATATATAAGCAGAATAACACATCATGCCCAAGTGGAGTTTATCCCAAGAATGCAAGGTTAATTAACAATAAAAAATTAATCAGTGTAATTTATCTTATTGCCAAACTAAAAATGAAAAAAAAATTAACATCTCAATAGAAAAGCAATTGACAAAATTCAAATAATTCCTAATAAAACCCTCAGTAAATTAGTATAGAAAGAAACTTTCTTGACTGGGCATGGTGGTTCACCCCTGTAGTCCCAGCACTTTGGGATGCCAAAGCTGGCAGATCACTTGAGGTCAGAAGATTGAGATTAGCCTCACCAACATGGTGAAACCCCTTCTCTACTGAAAATACAAAAATTAGCTGGGCGTGGTGGCTGGTGCCCGTAATCCCATCTACTTGGGAGGCTGAGGCAGGAGAATTGCTTGAACCTAGGAGGCGGAGGTTGTGGTCAGTTGAGATTGCACCACTGCACTCCAGTCTGGACGACAGAATGAGACCCTGTCTCAAAAAAAAAAAGATAAATAAATAAAAATAAAAAAAGAAAGAAAGAAACTTTCTCAACCTGATAAAGGGTGTCCATGAGAAACCTACAGTGAACATCATACTTATGAAAGAATGAGTGCTTTACTGCAGGGAGATAACAAAGATGTGTACTATTATCACTTCTACTCAGCATTGTACTGGAGATCCTAGACAGTGTGATAAGGCAAGAGAAAGAAATAAAAGACATCCAGATGATAAACTAAGAAGAAAAACTATTTTTTTTTTTTTTTTTGCAGATGACATGATCATGTCTGTAGAAAATCTGATAGAATCGACTGAGTTGCTACTGGAATTAAAAAGGGAGTTTGGCAAGGCTTATGGATGCAAGAGCAATCAATTGTACAAAACCAACTATATTTCTACAATTCTATCATCAATGAACAATTGGATATTAAAATAAAAATATTTAATAGGATAAGACTGATTAAATAGAGATGAGAAATGACAAGAGATGTTCAAGGCCAATATAGTACAAACTACAAAACATGGCTGAGTTACACTCAAAGGCAGAGGTTGCCAGATGAGATTTTAAAAAATTCTCAGCATATAATTGGGTCTTGCTTCTTAAAATCTTGCTTTGTACCACTTTCTGGCACAAAGTGGCTTGACTTCTACAATATACAGTAAAAGAGTTGTGGAAGCAAATCAAAAATTAAAGAACATCTAATAAGTGGAGAGATATATCATGTTTATATGTTGTTATCATGTGAATTTCCTGAAAATTGATTTATATCTCTAAGGCAATTCTAGTCAAAATCTCACAGGCATTTAAATTTTTTCAGTTTAAGAAATTAACAAACTGATTCTAAAATTCATATAGAAGTATGGAGGGTCTAGAATAGGTAAAATAACTCTGAAAAGGAACAAAGTTGGAGGACTGACACTGCATAAATTCAACATTGTATATAAAGCTGCAGTAATTAAGACAGTATGATATTTATAAATTATGTATCTGATAAGAACTTACCTTCAGAATATAGGAAGAACTCTCGAAACTCAAGAAAATAAACAACTCAGATGAAAAAAGTAGTCAAAGATTTGAACAGACCCTTTACCAAAGAATATATGAATGGCAAACGAACACATGGAAAGAGACTCAACATCATTGCTCATTAAGGGAAATGCAAAATAACACCACAGTCATACAACACACATATTAAAACGCGTAAAATTAAAAAAAACGATTGACTTTACTACAGGTCAGTGAGGATTTGGAGGAACTGGAACTCTCATACACATAAACTAGGGAATGTAAAAGTGTACAATCTTTTTGGAAATTATTTTGCCAGTTTCTTAAAAAGTTAAACATATGCCTACCATACGATCCAGCCATTCAACTCCTGTGTTTGTACCCAATAGAACTAAAAGCATATGTCTGTACAAAAATCTGCAGCTTTAGTTGTAATAGCCAAAAACTGGGCAAAACACTACAGGTGAATAAATAAATAAACTGCAGTATATCTATACTGTGAAATACTGCTCAGCAGTAATAGAGAATTTATTACTGAATCACACCACAGCACTGATGAATCTCAAAATAGTGCTGAAGGAGAGATGCTAGAGAAAAAAGTAGTACATACTGCACATGTCTATGCACATAAAAGTCTAGAAAATTCAAGCTAATATAGAGTTCTAGAAAGATCATTGGTTACTTGGGGATAACAAGGACAGGCGGGGTGGAGGAGGGGTCACCAAGATGTAGGGGAAAACTTTTGGGGGTGATGGATTTGTTGACAGTCTTGATTTACCAGGTGTATGAACATGTCAGACTTGTCAAAATATATTTGTGTGTAGATTTTTGTATGCTAATTGTACCGTGGTAACACATTTTAAACAAATAATATGAAATGATCACAACCCATAATGACCTTCCAGAGCTGCCATGTAGTTAAAATGAGGTAAGGGATGCTGGTGTAATCCTGGCATGTCAGGGAGTCCAAATCTAAGTCAGCTCTTTCTCCTTACAACTATAGACTAGTGTTTTCCCATCAAGGATGCTCTCCTCAAATTGCTAAATAGCAGAGATAGAATTCAGAGGAAGGGAACCAATATTGGGATATTTGCTCCTGACTGTGACTTTCTAAAATTCAGCTCTAAGGAGTGGAATGATCTGCCAGAGACAGGTGGATGAATCTGGGGACAAGGAAGAGCGTTCCACAGGGCGAAGTTTCAAATAGATCTCCACCTGGGTTCTGCCAAACCTGGGTACAGGAAATCTAGCTTTCTGGTACAAAGCGGGTTGACTTGCAATATACAGTAAAGGAGATGTGGAAGCAAATCAAAAAAGGGGACCATCAAGTCATATATGTAACGTCATATGGAATATCTTTTTGACATGCCTTGGAATGATTAGCTCTATATTTTTAGTCCAGAACAGCAGTTAAGTTGCAAAATTCCTGTTTAGCTGTTTTTAATCACAGAAACACGTGACTGTCAGGAGGCTAAATTAGGAACCACACCCGATGGTTCTGAGCACACTCAAGGAACTATATTAAGGACCATGTGACAAATGGATGAACACATTACAAATCCGCTTGACTTGTATGCTCTCTATTAGGGGCTGGGCATTTGAAGCAAACGCCAGAGTTCAGATGTGTGCTGTGAAGTTCATGAGAGATGAGAGGGAAAAATTAATACGACGATTACTGAATTACCCATCCTTAGGGCTGTAGGACTTTATATTTAAAATATGACACAAAGAAAGGTCAAGACTGTTGAGTGATGAATGAATGGTCTGAAAACAGTTATGTGTAAACGAGAGGAGATCCAATCAAAGTCGTATTTTTGCTTTCTACAACTGGACGTGAAAGCTGTATTTTGCTTTCTACAACTTTTTATTAGGAGGGCAGTAAATAAATCAACTGTGGTTTGTCTCAGTGGAAATTGGCTCTTTTTTTTTTTTTTTGCCTTGCATTATCTAGCATTGCATCCAACACTAAAGGAGAATCTTCTGGACTTAAAAATTACTGCTTAACTATTAATAGTTAAAAAGGAGAATTGAGCCTATTAAAATATTAATCATTTGTTCCGGTACAAATTCACACTCGGGCAATAATAGTTTATAAATAAAATTTATTTGAATTTTCATGGGATGCTGACTGATGAAGGTCAGTGAGACATCAATTTTTTTTTTTTTTTTTTTTTTTTTTTTGAGATGGAGTCTCGCTCTGTTGGCCAGGCTGGAGTACAGTGGCACGATCTAAGCTCACTAACGCCTCCCGGGTTCAAGCAATTCTCTGCCTCAGCCTCCCAAGTAGCTGGGATTAAAGGTGCCCACCACCACGGCCAGCTAAGTTTTGTATTTTTAGTAGAGACAGGGTTTTACCATCTTGGCCAGGCTGGTCTTGAACTCCTTACCTCGTGATCCACCTGCCTTGGCCTCCCAAAGTGGTGGGATTACAGGTGTGAGCCACCGCGCCCAGCCGAGAGATCAATATTTTAAGGATAGTGGAGCTAACACTGTAGTGTCATTCTTCAACATCTGTTAAACACCCATTCTCCACCAGATGGTTGAGCAGTGTTTAAAAGTGTGGACATTGTGATCAGGTCACCTAGATTTGAATCTCGGCTTCACCATTTCTTCTAACTTTGTGACCTGGGACAAAATTACTTATATCTTTGTGCCTTAGCTTAGTCCTCTATCCCTGCCTCTGCAGGGATTGTCAGGATTAAGTGAAGGTCTGTGAAGCATTTTGAATAATGCCTGGTACACAGTAGGCACTCATCAGATATTGGCTGTCCTTACATACCTCATATTGGAATCCTTAAAGTAACATAAGAAGGAGCTGTGATTATTCCTGTTTTATGGATAAGAAACTTTTAGTTCATATTACATCTGTACTTGTACCTAGGCTTTCTGACTTGGTCTTAGCTTTCTTCTCTATACTATAGCACCTGAGGGGTGCTGCCCACTAAGATTTCTACTTTTGAGAAAGTCCAACGTAGCGTTTTTCTTACATTGTAATCGTCTTTGGGGTGCCCCTCCTACCCCTGCTCTGCGGTTCAAATGTGGAGTCCATGATGTTTTTTGCAAGCCATGGTGCCTCTTGGAATGCAAAGCAGTGGGCAGGCACGATCTCACTTACCTTCACCACATTCCAGAGAGGTGATGCAATGGCCCTGCACGAGCCTCCTTTATTTCCAAATTGAAAACAAATGGAAATTCGAGAGATGGTGTGACTTGATTTGGTTTGGTTGCCACTGGGAGTGAGATACAGTCTGCCTTTGAAGCCTGATCGTCCAGTTCTCACATATGTCTTCCCATAACATGCCTTCTCCCTTCTGTTGAGTCTTTTAAATCCCTCTATTCCCTCCTCCATGCTGAGATTGGGCCACATAGGTAGTCAGGGGACCCAGAGGCAGCAAGGGCCTGGGCCAGACCTTTCGCTGGGCATGAGGGCAGAAGGCTTCAGGTTGTACATTAAGGTGGGGTCTTTTTTTCCAACTGGTGGGTAGCCAGGCCCATGAAAACCATCTGACCTTGAGACTCAGCTTTGACCTGGCAGTCTAGTCGCTGGTGGCGTGATGGAGGTATGAGAGGGAAAAGTTCCTAAGTGTCCCTATGGAAGAGAGAAAATCACAAGGACATATTTGGAATCATAGAAGCAGAGTAGAAAGGGGCTTGGGTGGGAGGATTGGGGAGATATTGGTTAAAGGACACAACAGTTTAGTTCGATAGGAGAAATAACTTCAAGATATCTATCATACATCATGATGATGATAGTTAAAAATAATGTATCGTACACTTAAATATTGCTAGGAGAGTATTGTTCTCACCGCAAAATAAATGTGAATAATACCTATGTTAAATTAGCTTGATTTAGTCATTTACGATATTAGCATATACATCATTTATAATATATACATGTTTCTTTTTTCTTTTTTTGAGACAGAGTCTTGGTTTGCCACTCAGGCTGGAGTGCAGTGGTACGTTCTCGGCTCACTGCAACCTCCGCCTCCCCGGTTCAAGCGATTCTCCTGCCTCGGCCTCCCAAGTAGCTGGGATTACAGGCACGTGCCACTGTGCCTGGCTAATTTTTGTATTTTAGTAGAGACAGGGGTTTCACCATGTTGGCCAGTCTGGCCTTGAACTCCTGACCTCAAGTGATCCAGCCACCTTAGCCCCCCAAAGTGCTGGGATTACAGGCGTGAGCCACCATGCCCAGCCTATACATCCATTTTTCAAAACAAACATAAATATATACAATTTTATCCATCAATTAAAAAATAAACAAGGACATATATACTATTTGTCATATATGTTCATATATTATTGACATACATGTCCACAAGGACATATATATTATTTGAGACTATAATATTGGTTCTGTTTTATCTTCACCTTAACCTTGGCTTTATGCTGCGTCTTTCACAATGAAGTTTTGCCCACTTTAAGTGAGTAACGAACTCCAAAGACAAAAACAAAAGATAGTCCCTAAACAGTGGTGCCCATGTACAGTCACTGCGTGAGAATAATTTGTTTCATAGAAAATGACTTTGCAGCCTCGGGTAAATCCGTTGCTTGCTTTTCTCTCCAGAGCTCCACATTTGAATAAAGCCAGCTTGTTAGTGACCCTTTGCTGGGTATACAGTTATGTGTTGCCTTCGGTTTGGAGTTTGGGTGTTTGTTCTAAGGAGCATGCCTGCATTTCATAGATGACTTTTAAAAACACTTCAGGGATATCTCGAGAAGAGTACACAAATCTGTATACATAGAATCAAGCAGCAGGAGAAGTGCAGGTGGGAGGAGACGGGAATGTTAGTCATTCTCTCTACCTGCACTTCATAAAAAGCCACCATAGAAGGTCGCACAACTCCTTATTTCACCAATTTTAAAACATACCCAAACCCACATTCTTCCTCTATAACTCAAAAACAAATAAACAAAACAAAACAAAAATACCAACAATGTGTTTTTCTTTAGTTAGATAATGGAGCTTGAATTGCTACCATGCTGCTCACCTGATAACTCGTCTCTGGGATTAATGAAAGAGGCCGCTTGGGGTGGCAACCCTTGGGAGGTAGCGGAGGCTGCCTGGTCCAAGGAGAGGTGTTTGGGTGCTGACCTGCTGATGGGAATCAGCAGCTTTGTATGTAACCAAGCCAGCCCGGGGCAGGCAGGAGGAACAGAAAGCTGGGGGCAATTCAAGAGCTTCTTCCCTGACTTCCGGCACCTGCCTCAGCGTAGATGACTGATCATCTTTGAGTTGCTGGAGAGGCTGGCTGGAGTTTCTCTGCCTTCTCTTCTTGGTAGGTGGAGAAGAATTCTCTGAATTGCCTCTCCTCTCCTCCCTCTTTTCTTGCTCGGGATCAATTTATGAAACTTTAATTTACCACCATGCATTGCCAAAGATCCCCCTGAGCTAGCTTATGACTTGTACATCCAACTCCCTGTTGGATAGCTCTATCTGGATGTCTCCTTGGTGCCTCCAACTCAATGGATTCCAAACTGAACATATGATGTTACTCCCCGAACCTACTCTTAAGAGAAGCATCTCAACGATGTACCATTATCTACCCCGGCAGTCAGGGAGAAACGAGAGTCCTTGTCCCCAACCCTCCAAACTTGAATGTCACAATCATCGAATCCTGTAGATTTATCTCCAGATTCTTTTTCAAAATCACTTCCTTTCCTCTATCTCTTGCCATGCCACAGTTAGGCTCCCCCACATCATCTGAACTGGACTCTTTGCCTCGGCTCATAGCTCCCATCCATCCTTCACAGAGATGCCAGGACAGCTGCAGCCTCACACCTCTGGGGCCTGCTGTGTTTTGGAACGGTCCAGATTTCAGAAAGGTGATGCAGTATACACACCGTCTATTATGTAACACCCAGCAGGGTCTGAGTAGCGCCTTATGTTCCAACACATTAATATTTCTGCATGGAAAAATTGACCACATTAAGCGGATAAAGTCTATACATAGCTTCAGACCAAGGCAGTTCAGGTTTTTCCTATGTCCTAAGCTTAGATCGAGTCTGATTTTTTTTCACCCAGTGTGTTGGAAATTGATTCTTCAGGGTCAACATCCCATCAGTCTGATGGATCACCATGGGTGCAGGGGGTCAACATTTGCTCCTCCTTCTCTCTGTCCCGGTGTCCCTGAAATGCTTGCAGCTCCCCAGCACATCCCAGCAATTCTTGACTTTATGCTTTTGCTCACCTTTGCTTATGCATCTCTTTCCCTAGGACCTCCCCTGCTCCCCTGCTGGGCTCCCGGAAGATCACAGCTTTCCCCTCACTAGCCTGGCAGCACATTGGTACAGCATGGTTTGTTTTTGTCCCATAGGTTGGTGGCGGGAAAGGTTCAGTCTCCTTTACCTTTGTTTCCCCAGTGTTTTCAAAGGGTCTACGACTGGAGGGCCACTAGGCAGAGTACTGAGCAAACTGAATAAAGGGCCCCCTCTCCTTGCTTTCTCTCTGGGATGTATTTGCCTCTCTCCTGTGGGTGTTAATGGAGGAGCTGGAATTCCGAAGACGGACTTGAGGCTTTAAAGTTACCTTTTTCAGAAACAAATGTATGTATCAAGGGCTACCTGAGCTTTGCCTCTGAGTTTCATAACTGTAAGTCCGAAGCATTGGATAGATTGACAAAGGAAATTGTTCACCAGAAATCTCAATGAGCCTGTGCTCGGTAGCTTTTGTCTGACACCCAGGTGCAGAGGAATCTGGGGAGTGGGCGAGGCTCTGTGAGGAAGCAGGGCAGGGCATTGGGCAGGTGGGCTTTGTAGGTGCTCAAGCCGGCCTTCACCACTTGCTCTAGGCAGCTCTTTAACTTGTTAAACCTCGGTCTCCTCATTTGTAAATAACAACCGCATGCTAAGAACAGTGCCTGGTAAGCTCAGTCAATCTGATGGATCACCATAGTTTTGGATGTGCTGGAATTGGGTTATGGGGGAACCACCTAATCTGAAAAGGAAGCTGTTGAGCTAGAATGGTGGTCTCCAGCCCTCTATTTACCCCAAAACACAAGTCACAGTTACATAATTAATGGAGCAAATACTGTTATTATTCAAAACTCAAAACAAAACAAAAAAAGGTTCTCCGGCACCTAGGAATGTGCTGGGCCCTGCATCCTGCTGAGGACATGCAGAGAACCAGGGAGCCCCTGTCTGCAGGGAGGGTCGGGCCCAGGAGGGGAGACAGATTGTAAGTAAGCAATGCACAAGGGCAGTCAGCGAGGACTAATACAAACAGCCCATGAATTATTTACTTATTTGTTTTTAACAGATAAGGGTGACTTCAAGGTTATTTATGTAATAATGTCACTCTCATTTGGTTGTGTTCTGATGAGTGGTTTTTTTTCATTTTCTTTTTTTTCACATTGTAGAAAAATTGTTTTAACAACTTTATTGAGCTATCATTGACAAATAGAAGTTGTATATAGCTAAGGTTTACAACTTGCAGTTGGGATATATGATACCCTGTGAAGTGATCCTCCAATCAAGGTAATTAACATGTCCATCACCTCACATAGTTACCATTTTCTTCTTTTTTGTGGTGAGAACACTTAAGGTCTACCCTCTCAGCAAATTTCAAGCACACCATCCAATGCTGTTAGTTACAGGCACCATACAATGGCAGAGCCGCAGAACTGAGGCATCTCGCAAACTCAGACTTTGCACCCTCTGATCAACATCTCCCCATTTTCCTTCCCCACAACCTCTGGCCACTACACATTCTACTCCCTGCTTCTATGAGTTTGAATTTTAGATTCCACACATAAGTGAGATCATGCGGTGTTTGTCTTTCTGTGTCTGGCTTATTTCACTTAGAATCACGTCCAGCTTCATCCATGTTGTCACAAAAGGACAGTATTCCCTTTGTTTTTTAGAAGGCTGAATAGTACCCCATTGTACGTATATACCACATTTTCTTTATTCGTTCATTGACTGATACACATCTCTAGAGGTGGAAAGAAAGAAACAGAAATGTATTAATGTCCTGAAAACTGTGCATTAATATAGGTCTGTACATGTACTGAGTTCGGGAGAAAAAGTTGGGAATCATTGAAATATGACTTTTAACGGCCCCTCTCACTCCCAAACTTTATATCTTACAATGCATAGCAATGATCCTGCGAGGTCTTTAGTGCTTTCAAATGACCAATACTACATATCATTTTTGGTAATCAATTATTTCATTCGATTTCTTTGAAAACTGTTCATTCTTTCAGTTTTTCTTTTAGCCGTGATTTATGGAATAATGGCTATGAGCTGAGTACTGCATTAGGAGCTATGGAGTCAACAGTGATCAAAACGATGCATGTGCCCTGCTGCCAGGTTTACAATCTACAGGGAAGGAATGTTATATAAGTTGGTGTAGTAGCTATGCAGAGGCCGGAAACCCGTATGATTTAGAAAAACAGAATTTTCTTCTGCTGAATTGGAACATTATTTCTTGGTATCTTTAATTTCTCTGCCTTTCTTACTGTCTTAAAAACAACAACAAAAAACCCAAAACCTAAAACATCGAAACCCCAAACGCAGCGACACAATGTTTCCAGCATTCTTCATTCATTGTCTTTTCCCATCTTCTCCTCCTCCCCGGGGGCTGTGCCTCCTTGCACCGTGTAGATAGCTCTGCCTGGGTGTTTACATGGCCCCATTATTTATAGGCTGCGAGCTTTTCCCCGCTCCTCCCAAGCATCACCACCCAGACGTGCTGTACATAGTTAGTTATTTTAATCTTTCCTAGTAAATCAAGTCTCCCAACCTCCCCATCATTTTTATTACTCTTCTCTGAACTCCCTTCAGCTTTTCTACATCTTTATGGTATTGAAGTGCCTGGAATTTAATGTAATTTTTCCAGGTGGGGTTGGAGAAAGGCTATTAGAAAGGCCTCTCACCTCTGTTCTCCGCTGATGATGCCGTTGGGAACAAAGCCCAAAACTGCATTAGCCCTTCTGCTGCTGTATCGGCTTGACTAACTCATATCTCATTTTCTTTTCTCCATCACCCTGGCAGCTCTTCCACACAGCCAGAGCGGCTGCTTGATGTGTGGTGCTGACTTTGGTGTTTCTACAATGGTTTTGCTAGCTTTTGGCTGTTAGGCATCAGCAGCAAGAATCTGAGATGGAAGAAATCGAGAACAGAGATCCAGGGAGCAGGCCTAGCTGTATGATTGTTGACAGCACTAGTCGCCACTTGTGTCCAGGGCCAACTATGCTAGGCTATGCGCTGAGGCTTACTTATGGATTCTCCTATTTAATGCTCCTAAGAATTCTATCTAGCAGACTGAGGAAACTGAGGCTCAGAGACATTTAGGTAGGTGTCCAGATGTCACTCAGCTGAAGATGGCTCAGCTGGGTTGGAATCCGAGCTAGCTTGGCTCCAGATCCTCTGCTCTTTTCCAGAGGGGAAGTGGGAGGTAGGTAGCAACGACCGATGCGGCAGTGAGGTTTAGCTTCAGCGTTTGCTCACGGAGGAACCCCAGCAAGCACTGTCTGGGTCTTTCCTTCACCCTGAGAAAACGTACATCCTCAGAGGAACATGGAGCTCCTTAAATAAGTGAGTAGAGGTTCAGTTTTTCCTGGGTGTAGATGCTCAGTAAATGTTACCACTCTCTCGCCTTCCTAGATGCCGATGGCCCGGAAAGTAGCTCCAGGAGTCACCCAGATTAGCATCAGAATGCAAAGCTCAGTAAGACACACCCCAACAGAGCAGATTTTTCCATCATTTTAATTCTGAGGAACAGAATTCGCTAATGATATATCTGAGGATGTTTCTCAATGGAGCTTCACTCGAAGTTCGTCCTAATGGTGGCTTCCCAGGTCCCAGCCACAGCGTCACTTCTTGACACCTCGCTGTTGTGTTACCTCTTCTTTTTACATCAAAGCTGAAATTGAGTAATTGAGTTTTATTGCCACTAACACTTACGTAAACCTTGATCAGGTGTCGATGGAAAATGCAGTTTGACGGGGAGATTAGGATACAAATGATACAGTTAGTATGCATAAAGATGGTCCCTTCAGAGAAAAACTATAGGGTTTATACTCTAAAACCATTATGGTATTGAAAAAATGTTGCTGGGCTTCTCTTCTTACTGGCAATTAATTACCCAGAGGCTTCTTTCTGCAAGGTGCTGTTACCAAAGCCATCAGATCTCAAACACAGCCATTGTTATTTCTTAATATTGTAAAATTGGGCAAGTCATTAAGATTTATTTTATTTTAACTTCTCTCATCTTTAAATCTGAATTTCTACCAATCAGTTTTTGTGAGGATGAGATAATGTATCCTGCACAGAGCTTGATACTCGAGGAGTTGGTTCACAATTTGGTTTTCATTTCTAGTTATCTCTACCTTTTATCCCCTTTATAACTCATGTAGTGTATAGTTTGCCAGACAACCCACATATCAATAAATATTCCTAAATTATCTACTATGTATTCAGAAGTACATGATGCATATAGTAACAACATCACCATCACCATCATCACCACCAAGACCACTACCACTACCATCACCACCACCATTGCCAGTACCACCACCACCACCTTTATCACCACCACCATCACCACCAACCATCACCATCACCATCACCACCATCACCACTGCCACCACCACAACCATCACTACCACCATCACCACCACCATCACCACCTCCACCACCATCACCACCACCACCACCACCACCACCAGCACCATCACCATCACCACCGCCACTGCCACCAGCATCACCACCACCACCACCACCACCACCACCATCACCATCACCACCACCACCAGCACAACCAAATGATATAGTTAGTATGCATAAATATAGCCCCGTCAGAGAAAAACTATAAAGTTTTTCTCCACCATCACCATCACCACCACCATCACCATCACCACCAAGGCCACCACCACCATCACCACCACCAGTGCCGACATCACTATTACCACCTCTACCACCATCACCACTACCACTACCATCACCACCACCATCACCACCACCACCATCACCATCACCACCACCATCACTATCACCACCACCATAACCACCACTACCAGTGCTAACATCACTATTACCATCACCATCACCATCACCACCACCATCACCATCACTACCACCATCACCATCACTACCACCATCACCACCACCATCACCATCACTACCACCATCACCACCACCATCACCATCACTACCACCATCACCACCACCATCACCATCACTACCACCATCACCACCATGACCACTACCACCACCATCACCACACTACCAGTGCCAACATCACTATTAC
>NW_016107519.1:1446590-1510804 GCF_001604975.1 Cebus imitator | reverse complement strand
ACCACCACCATCACCACACTACCAGTGCCAACATCACTATTACTACCACCACCACCATCACCACACTACCAGTGCCAACATTACTATTACCATCACCACCATCACCACCACCATCACCAGAAAAGGTCCTACAGACAGGGTTCTTTGGGAAAACAAAAACAATGTTATACCTGGCCCCATGGCAACTAGACTTGGGAGGCTGTACTGGATGCAAAAGCACTTTAGTAACAGGTGGGTCTTGTGGCCTGGCACAGCAGGGTCCTGACTCCCTCTCAGGCTCCACGGCAAGTGTAGCCTGGATGCTAGCTTGGTGTTTCCACTCCTGCTCCTGGAAGGACTCCTGCTCTCTGTGTCTTCTGCAGAGGTTTCCAAGAGAGGGGATCCCATCAGTCTGGGCATACTTCATCGACTTTTTTAAGCAGAGCTTTTGCATCTGGCAAACTCATGGGACCTTGGCCAGCCTGTTGACTGCCGGCCTAGGTTAGGAGCCTACCCTTATCCAATCAGCTCTGGCCAAAGGATCTCGGTCATATGGTGCATGATCACCTATGCAGAAGGAGCCCCTTGGGTCTGCTGTGGCCCCAGGGCTGGGTTCCCAAAAGTTTGTGTCACGAGGAACTTTGGGTACTGCGAGCGTCTTGACTGACCTCTTGACTGTGTCAGGGGAAGATCCTGAAGGAATGAACCTTGATGGGCAGGTGTTTTAAAGGGGCGGTATCAGTTTGGGAGAAAAACACCTTAGAAAAGGTACAGATGATGGACTCAGGTTAGCTATTGGTAATGGAGGCCACAAGGAGGGAAAGAGTGGCAATTTGGTTCAGCTACGTGGACCAGCTCAGGGGTCTTACAAGTCCTGTAGAAATGTTTAGACAATAATTGTGAAGTACTAGGAGGCTGTTAAGGGTTTTGGAGTCCAACAGCGATGTGAAATGGTATTTCAGAAGAATCCGGGTGGGAGAGGCATGAGGCATAGGTTGGATCAGTAAGATCAGAGTCAGGGATTCTGCAGACAGGAGGCGGTTCTATCCATCTAGACGTGCAGCCAGGAAGCAGGAAAACAGAATTCTTTTTTAGGGAGACTTTAGTTTCTTATCCTTAGGCACCTTTTAGGATTTCTAGCCCTATTCCAGATTTAGGCAATTAACAGGTTCACGTGACACTTTGTTTATCAGATATTCATGCGGTCCAGTTTGAACAACAACAAAAGACCTGTTTGAATGAACTCGAATCATACATTAGGTTGGTAATGAGTCATAAGTGATTTTAAAAATAGCTGTTTTGTTGACCAAATTCACTTGATTGATAGATTCCTGAACTGAACTTGCATAATAACTCTGGATATCATAGTTTTACTCTTATGTATTCTTTTGCATTTCTTACCTTCTCTTTTTAAGGACTCCATTTTTAGTTTTATTTTTGAGAATCCACCTCAGTTTTTATTGTTTAATTTTTATGTGTTCTTCCATGTCGCTGCCTGAATACCACCAAGGTAACTACCTGACTCTCTGTAGTCCCTCCAGAAAACGTGGTACTCTCAACCCATAAGTGAGTTTGATTAGCAAACAATACACACCAGTGAAGACTTTGCTCCCTCTGACCTAATGTGAATCATTTGATTTTCGATTGTGTTTTGAACACATTCACTACATTTCATAAAATCCAAGATGCCATCGATTTGAAGATCCACAGTGGCTAATTGTGCTGCTATCACTAGGAGATAAAATATACCGCCAATCAAACTAAGACACAAAGAATATTCAAAGATATCTCTTATAATTAAAGATATTAAAATGGGAAAAATGTGTGTTTTAGAAGGGGTGAATTATGATGGGTTATGAGAATCTTTTGAATCATGTTTTCAAATGGGGAATAAGCCAGTGATAGCCTTAATTCTGGCCCAAACCTTTCTAATCCTAACCTGAATACTACCTAACCCCACGCTCACTCAATTCTCTCAGCAGCATAGTAGAAACTGTTCATGTGTGAGATGACATCCAACCCTGCTACCGCTGCCTTCATTGGATCATTATCCTAGCTTGCCTGGGCTCAGTAACAGCCTACTGTTTCGTCTTCCTGCCTCTGGTCCTGCCCAACTTTTTCCTTGCATTCTGAAGCCATTTACTTTCCTAAAATTAAAATCCGATCATGTTCATTTTCTGTTTAGTCATTTTTTCTCCTCTACCTGAAATGTATGTTTCTCTTCTTCTTTGCCTGGCAAAGGCTCAGCTCATAGGCTACTTCCTCTGTGGTGCCTTTCATGAGACTGGGGATACATTTGTTTCCCCTCTTTGCAGTCTCTCTCTGTCCCTCATGCTGGAGTGCAGTGGTGTAATTAGTTCACTATAACCTCAAAGTCCTGTGCTCAAGGGATCCTACTGCCTAAGCCTCCCGAGTAGCTGGGACGACAGGTGTGCACCAACATGCCTGGCTAATTTTTAATTTTTTTGCAGAGATGGGGGCCTTGCTATATCACCCAGGCTGATCTTCCACTCCAGGGCTCAAGCGATCCTCCCAAAGTGCTACCATTACAGACATGAGTGCCCCTCCTGACTCATGGATACATTTTTGATGACTTACGCTCTTTTCAGCATTTTGTCTGGAAAGAAGTCTCATAATCTGATGTTGGGTAGAGATGAAAACTTGGGTACGTATAGGATCAGTGCTAGTAACGAGTGAGAATGAGAAAGGTTCAGTTCCCGGTCTGACTAGCAGGGTTTCTGGGTGATTACTGAAGACCGAAAAATACGGTTACTGAGACACTCAGACATGAACAAAGAGCTTCCAGGATCCTGGTACCAGGAACTGGAAGCTTGGGAATGGGAATGGGTGCCTGGTTGAAAGGATGGTGAGATTTGTTCTCTTACTTGGCTCTTTCTGAAGCTGTTCTTCTTGGCTTCTTGATATCTGCTTTGGTTCTGGATCTAAGGTAGGAGTTGACGAATTACAGCCTCCAGGGCAAATCTGCTTGCTGCCTGTTTTTGTAAATAAAGTTTTATGGGAACATAGGCACGCTCATTTGTTTATGTCTTGTCTATGGCTGTTTTCCTACAGCAACAGCAGAGTAACTGCTGCAGACACCACAGACTCTGCAAAGCCTAAACAAAGCTACTATGTGGTCCTCTCCAGAAAAAGTGTAAGTTTGCTGACCCCAGATCTGAGACATCTTAGAGGAACCATCCTACGGTGCTGGATACTTTAAAAAAAATATGTAGGTAAATGATGAAACTAAGTTAATAAAAACAAAGACTAAGTTAAAAGTAACACATGAAAAGAAGGATAGAAAAAATAGTAAAAGCAAAGTACAAAAAACAATAGACTCAAGGTCCAACCCAAGGTCTTTGTCTAAGTTAATCCCTTTGAATGTGCCTGGATAAATGCTCTCTGCGTCTGTGATGACGGTGGGATCAATGGCTGGGAGCAGAGGCTTCAAGAAGTGAGAAGCAGCTTTGGGCAGGGCACGCTCCCTGCCATTCTCCCCTTCCCGTCCCCTGCCTCTTCTGCCGTGTTTGGCCCGTCCTCACTGTGCTCCCAGCCTGTGACACAGACGCGGTCACCCTCAGCACTAGCCCAGGTTTAGGAATCTAAAGGCATGCGTTTGGGAGGACAGAGGCAGGAGTAAGCAGCTCTGTTTGCAGAGATGGTGCGAGCCGCCTGCCCAGCCTGCTGAAGAGCCCGCAGTTCCTGAGAGAACATATGTCACTTGGGAGAGACATTGGGGAGATCATCTGACTGCCTGGCAGGCGCAGCCCCAGAGTAACCTGGAGCCTGGAGAGGATATTTCTGTCTTCTTTCCCACTCCTTTCTTTGCTATTTATATTCAAATGTCATATTTTGTCAAAGTTCTCTGGCGAGAACAGGTAAAGGGGGTTCTCAGGTAGGTAGGTAGCTCATGGGTACAAAAAACACGAGACCAGCCCCCTGGATAATCTGAGAAGTGTGGCTTGCATCCAACAGGGCCATATGTCATGTAATCCTAACCTGGACCCTCTGCCAAGCCAAGCTATTCTTATTGTCATTCAAAGCCGTTTCCAAAAGACAAATCTGGAAGGGTGTGTGGATCTTAGGGTGCAGTGGAGGTTCGCCCAAGTGGAAAGTTGTAAAACGTGTGCCTGATCAAATATAAAATCAAAATGGTCTGTTGATCAAGTAATTAACGCTAGGGCTATTCTTGCCTGGGGTTTACTGGGAAGGAACAAGGCGGAGGGAGAGCCGTGCAAGGCGGGATTCCACGCTGTCGCTCTGAGAAGGGAGGGAGATGGCTCTGTCGGCGGGTGCATCAAGCAGCCCCAGCTCATAGACATACATAAAGCCTACTCACAACATGCCCTCGTCCCCAGACACTCTAAGACCTGCAGGGATTTCCTCTGTACCCACTTCTGAGCTGCTTGCTGTTTCCTTGTGAGTGACTTTTCTCTATTCAGTTCTACAAATTGTATAATGGACCTACTCTGTTCAACATACACAGGCCAGCCCAGCAGTGTTGAGGGGTCAGGCTGGCTGTGTGTGTATGAGCATGTGTTAAGATACATATATGAAAGGGGAAGAAAGACAAACAGACAAAATGCCTCTTGGGGAGAGGGAGAGAGGGGGAGAGAGAGAGATAAAGAGAGAGGGAAGAAAAAAGATTTCATTAAAGTGAAACATGAAATTTGAGATGGATATTGAGAGAGGGATAGAATTTCAATGAGAGATAAGCAATCCAGATGTAGTATGAGAACAGAGAGAGGTAGGCTGAGCGCAGTGGCTCATGCCTGTAATCCCAGCACTTTGCAAGGCTGAAGCAGGTGGATCATGAGGTCAGGAGTTCAAGACCAGGCTGGCCAAGATAGTGAAGCCCTGTCTCTACTAAAAATACAAAAAATTAGCCAGGCATGGTGGCGTGTGCCTGTAATCCCAGCTATTTGGGAGGTTGAAGCAGAGAATTGCTTGAACCTGGGAGGCAGAGGTTGCAGTGAGCCTCGATCATGTCACTGCAGGGCAACAGAGTAAGACTCTGTCTCAAAAACAAACAAACAAACAAAAAAACAAAAAAGAGGCAGAAGAGCAGGTGCATATTGGGGAATAGTTTGATATAACGGATACGATATAGTTAGGGGAGTGGGAAGAAGTAGGTTGGGCAATCTGTATTAGTGAAAATAAAGTCTGGCTAAGAGTGGCAGAAAACCAAAAGCAACAATGACTTGAGGTATAAATATGCGAAGGTCGGCAGGACCAGGCTGGAATAGTGCTCCTTGTGTCAGGGACCTGGGTTTCTTCTACCTTGTTGCTCTATAGTGTGGGCCGTTAGTTGATGGCCCAAGATTGTGATGGTTAATTTTAGGCATCAACTTGACTGGGCTGTGGAATGCCCAGATAGCTGATAAAGCATCATCTCTGGGTGCATGTCTAGAAGACACTAGCGTTTGAATCATGGACTGAAGAGAGAAAATCTGCCCTTGCCAATGTGATTGGGCATTGTCTGTTCTGTTAAGACCCATATGGAGCAGGAAGGTGGAATTGAGACATTTCTCTTCTCCCACCATTGGGCAATGGAGCTCCTGGTTCTTGCGCCATTGGACCCTAAGACTTCCACCAAAGTTCATATCCTCCTTCTCAGCCCCTCTGCCTTGGAGTGGGACCCACACCATTGGCTCCCCTGGCTCTTGGGCTTTTGGACTTGGGCTGAATTACACAACTGGTTTTCCTGGGTCTCTACAGCTTGCAGGAAGCAGATTTTGGGACTTTTCAGCCTGCGGAATAGCATGAGTCAATTCCTATAATAAATCTCCTTTATGTATATCTATATCTAACTGGTTCTGCTTCTCTGAAGAACCTTGACTAATATAATCATATTTTAGACATCAGAATGGAGAAGGGGACAAAGAAGAAGGGGGAAAAGTGGCATATATATCTTACCGCTTACAGGTTTACAAAAACAGCCATATAAAATTTTATGTCCATCCCATTGACTAGAATGTGGTCATACAGGTGTGCCTAGCTGAAAGACAGGCTGGGAAACAGACTCTGTGTTTTACGTGTCTATGTTCCCAGCAAATCACTGGGAATTCTATTACCATAGAAGAAGAGAATGTACATTAAAGAACAATTGGTTGTATCTGAGTTTGGAGGATCTTGAATACCAGGTTGAGAAGGATCTATATTAAACTTCATGGTGATGGGTTGATAGGAAGCTGTGGAGCTTCTGAGCGGGGAAGTTGCATAAAAGGGAGTATTATAGGAAGATGATCAGTAGTACATAGATGGGTTAACAAGGGGAGAAAGAGAAAATGGGGAGACCAGGAAGCCTGCTGTAACATTGCAGTGGAGAATGAATGGTGCCAGTGATCATATAATGGAGGTTTTGGACTCAAGGCTCATTGCAAAGTTGATGTAGCAGACTGGGTCAGTGGAGAGTAGACATGAATAAATCAAAGATGATGTGGGAATTTCAAACCTGTGTGCTGGGATGAATGGGATTGGCAATATTTGGATTATAGGCGTGAGTAAGGAGAACTGGCCTAGGGAAGGTTATGGTGGGTTTGAATATGTGAAATTTGAATTTCCAGCAAGACTTTAAAATAAGGCATAAAATGGGCAGTTAAACTTCTGAGACTAGAAAAATAAGGTAAATTAGTTGCTCGTGGGCCACATTTGGCTTTTAGGTGCATTTTGCCCTGCATGGGGTTGGTCTGTACATCTAAAAAGTAAATTAGGACCTAGAAATAGAAATTCCATTTGACCCAGCAATCCCATTACTGGGTATATATCCATAGGATTATAAATCGCTCTACTGTGAGGACACATGCACACGAATGTTCATTGCAGCACAGTTTTATAATAGCAAAGACCTGGAACCAACCCAAATGCCCATCGATGATAGACTGGACAGGGAAAATGTGGCACATATACACCATGGAATATTATGCAGCCATCAAAAACGATGAGTTTGTGTCCTTTGTAGGGACATGGATGAACTTGGAAACCATCACTCTCAGCAAACTGACAGAAGAGCAGAAAATCAAATACCGCATGTTCTCACTCATAGGCAGGTGTTGAACAATGAGAACACATGGACACAGGGAGGGGAGCACTACACACTGGGGACCACATTTTCTGTTGGGGGGAAATGGGGGAGGGACGGGGTGGGTGGGGAGTTGGGGAAAGATAGCAAGGGGAGAAATGTCAGATATAGGTGATGGGGAGGAAGGCAGCAAATCACACTGCCATGTGTGTACCTATGCAACAATCTTGCATGTTCTTCACATGTACCCCAAAACCTAAAATACAATAAAAAAATAAAAATAAAAAAAAAGAAAGTTAGTTGTCTGTTAGAGCTGCATGTATGACTTCTCTTGAAAAATATTAAGCGTTGGGATCACTGGGCCTGCATTCCCACAAAGCTGCAAAGGCTGGGACTGTGAGTGAATTACATGCTCTCCACCTTGCTGCAGGCCTCGCTGTTCCCTGCACTCCTCTGGTCCAGGCTGTTCTCATTATTATGCTGCTATATCACCTGCCTGGCCACTGTAAGTATGTGAGTGCTCGATCACCTGCTGTTGAATTAGGAAAAGATGTCAGGACCACAGATAGAGATTTTGTCTTAGAAAGAGAGATGTGAAGAGAGTTGAAGCCAGTTGATAAAAGGGAAGAGCTTAGAAGGAGAAGAAGAGGTCTAAAGGTGTTGGGGCTGGGCATATTTACGGGTCAGAGTGACAAGTGGGACCCGTAATGAGGACTTGGAGGGAGAGCATCACAGAGGTAAGAGGAAACTTCGAGTAGCGCCATATCACAGAAACCAAAAGAGAAAAGGATTCCAAGATGGAACTCAGCCAGCGCTAAGTGTTGCAGAAAGAGGGAGGAAAAGGCATCCCGGCCAGAAGTCGTCAGTTTCAGAGATTAGAAGGTCTTGCTGAGTTTCAGTGGAGTGGCAAGGGCAGAAGTCAAATTCAAGCCCTCGTCAATGTTCCTAGCAACCTGAGTCTGTCCATGTGGAGACACTGGGGTACAGAGGAGGGTAGGGCCCACCTGTGACTGGCCTTGCTGGAAGCTTCTTACTCTTCTGTTGAGAGCTCCAGGTAGAGACTGGATGGGGTGAGGGATAGACCCCGGGGATAGGAGAGTCTCTGCTTCTGTGTCCCATATCATTAAGCACCAGGTCCCCTCAGTTAAGCTTCACAAAACCCTTGGAGTTAGCTGTCATTACTAGCATTTTTACAGATGAAGAAACTGAAGCCTGCAGAGGTGAAATGATTTCTTGGGAATGATTCACACCCTGATGCAGCTGAAGAGCTGGGAGCCAGTTCCATTGTCTTTGGGGAGTGTGGAGGCACCCCTTTGTTCTCTGCTATTTCGACCTTAGCGCATTAGATTACAGTCATACTTACATCAGCAAAAGACCCTCTCTCACCACGCTTTAGCATTCCTCCATTCAATAGTGACATCTTGCCCCAAGTGGTTAAAAGACACCACAGTTTTAAGGCAGAAATAAATAGCTTATTTTCAGTCTGTCTGTATTACTTAATACACGGAAAGTCTTTGCTTTTTCCAATGACATTAATGTTTCTCAGGCTCAGTTTATTTCTGAAAGCTGTGTGCCATGAATGATAGTCACATTATCACCCTGAAAAAGGAAAATGATCTGTGCGAATGTAATCAGCCAATTAGTGGACTGGATTTATGTAATTAGAATCTTTGAACATAGAATACTTAATTCTACTTCGTACAAGGGAAGACAAAGGCACAGACGTGACGCACAGTCACAGAACACTCACTGCACAGTAGGGCCTCAGTGCATATTTGAATGAGTGAATGGCACTCCCAATGGCAAACTGGCAGGACAGCCGTGACCTCACCTGTCTACCCTATATCCTTTCTGGCTTGGGGGAAATGCAGGCAGAGTTTGGGGAATCATCAACATCTGTCAAAATAATGGCTAATCTTCCTTGAACACTCACCATGTGCCAGGTAGCGCGACGAGTGCTTTACAACTCACATTTTCTCATTCTGTTTTTGTGGCAGCCCCTCCTGGTGGGGCCTCTTCTATCCCTATTTTGCAGATGAGGAAGTAGAGGCTGGGAGAGCTAGAGGGTTTTGCTGAAGATCATGCGTCTGTATGTGATGGAGCTGATATTAGATTTACTCTTAATCATGGCACTGCATGCCCACGATGAAATCAGCTGCTTCACCGGGAGCCAGAATCAATGAGTGTAATGATCCTGTCTCTGGCCCTTGGTGCCATCTCTTGATGTAAGACCCAACACTGCCTCCCATGTGACCCTGCTTGCTCTTCCGTGAGGGAGGTCCTTTCAATTTCACTTTCAAAATGGGGAGTTCAAAGCACATGAGGGCTCCTCATCTTTGACCCCAGAACCGGGGCACACAGTTCAACAAAGGATTGCTCCCTGATTTTTTTTTGAAACAGGGTCTCGATCTGTCACCCAGACTGGAGTCGAGTGGCGTGATCTCGGCTCACTGCAACCTCTGCTTCCTGGGTTCAAGCGATCCTCCTGTCTCCGCCTCCTGAGTAGCTGGAACTATAGGCGCACACCACACACCCAGCTGATTTTTGTATTTTTAATAGAGACAGGGTTTTGCCATGTTGGTCAGGCTGGTCTTGAACTCCTGACCTCAGGTGATCCACCCACCCTGGCCTCCCAAAATGCTGGGATTATGGGGCTGAGCCACCTCGCCCGGCCAGGATTGTTCCCTGACTATTCTTTACATAAAAAAATTGTGTCAAGGAGCCAACATGAAAACCTCTTTGATTCTGTATTTAATGATTTTGCAATTGAAAGGAACAAAATGACTAAAAAAAAAAAAAAAGATTTTGTGATTGAAAAGAACAAAATGATCACCCTGAAAAATCCAGGGAGGGAGTGCGCTTGTTCAGCGGGCTCTTCCATCTCTTTAATTCTAAGAATGGCTTTGCCAGGTTGGATTGGGCCCAGATTGCCGCACAGCTCCTCAATGCAGATGGCTTCTCCTTTGGGAAGTGGCAGCGCTCAGTAATGGACCCCTCGTGTTAACAGGAAGCATAAGGTGGGGATGGGCAGGGGGCTTAACAAGGTATTTATCACAGTGATTGTGCCCAGGGGTTTCTCCCCGTGATTGCTTCATAAATCTGAGTAATCTTTCCTCCTCTGATTTATGTGGCTCTTCTAGAGGGCATTGTTCGGCAGGCAGTACATTAATGTGGATGCTAATTATAGCTGGAGACGGCCCAGTCCCGGAGGCTCCAGTGCCCACTGGCAGGCAAGCTTCTGCCAGTCAATAACCTACTTTTGTTCCAGTCTTTCTTGCTAGAATATATCATGCCATAGCGGCTATTTATATCTGGAAACCATTCTGAAAGTTGTTAGAAATCCTTCCTGCGGCAGCGTGCTGCCCTCCCAGGAGCTGCTGAAGTGTAAATATGCAGCGAGGCATTCTTCCCAGCAGCGCCTGGCTGCACTGAGTGACCTTGATGGGCTCCATCCTTCCTTTGAAAACAAAAACACCAACTTGGAATTTTAATTAAAAGGCAGGCAGTGGGCTATCAAGCTCGGTGTGTTGGCTGAACTGCTGTCCATTGCAATGTGGATTTGAGGTCATCATTGTGAAGCCTGTAACACTAACTTATCAGGAAAAACACATCAGCTGAACTTAGCTCCAGGTTCGCCAGGAGCCAGAGGCTCAGATGAAGAACTTTTTTTTTTTTTTTTTTGGTACACAAAACAGGCATGGCCAAGAACACTGGGAATTCTATTAGGGCAGTGCTGGCCACTGAGGCAGTGAAGGGAGCCATGCAAATAGTACTCTTTCTGGCCTGCACCATGTGGAATCTATTGGTTTTATGTCATAGAGCAAGTTGCCTGTGAGGTAGTGGCATAAAATGGCTCCGGGTGGTTCGGTGACGATCTCAGGACGCTAGTGGGTCAGCTTTAGAACTGGCTGTAAAATGAATTAAGTCCGCTTAAGTGGCTTGTTTTGCATTGAAAAAGTTATTTAAAGCCTTTTAAAAATAGCATTATTGGAGACTGTTATTGGTTTACATTACTTTGCAAGGAGGCATGCACATTGTTTATTGCAAAGATCTCCGGATTTCGAGATTTTAAAAACCCCCTCCAAATAAAGGGATTATCCCTATCTGAGATCTCCAGACACCAACCACCTTGAGTGCGACTTGCACCTGGAGCCTGTATGCTGTGGAGCGAGGGTCTCCCCAGTCCAGGTCAGCAGCAGTTTCCCTAGGGAGCTGTAAAAATGCACATTCCTGGGCCCTGCCAAGGTACTCTTATCTGGTGAGCCTGGATCTGTGTTCTGAGGAGTTTCCAGAGAATTCCAATGACCGATCAGGTTTGAGAACTCCTGACTGAGAGTTTTGGAAGCCCAATCTAGTCATGGGATAAAAAAGACTGGAATTTTCAGAGAAGAGGAAAAGAAGGAGACGACCCAGGTGAATCCCTGCTCTTCTCTCCTGCTTCTTTTGTGAGGATGTTGAGAACGTCAAGTGACAAGATGGACGGGCAGTGACTGTGGCAGGAACTGGCTCTGTCATCCTGTTCCTCACACTACTGCCTTGGTTCTGACAGTCTGTGAGCAGATATTAGAATCCTCATTTTTATAAATTAGGGAACCAAGGCGTGGAGTTATCCCATTCCAGGCCGGAGGCGTGCAGCCGTGTGCTGGAAGCCAGTGGACACCCTGGCTCCAGCCACCCTTTCCTGCCTTGACTCAGTTTCTGCTTGGGCTGTGATGTCCTGGCCATGTCTCTTTTTTTTTTCTTTGAGACAGAGGTTTGCTCTTGTCTCCCAGGCTGGAGTGCGGTGGCGCGATCTTGGCTCACTGCAACCTCCGACTCCCGATTTCAAATGATCCTCCTGTCTCAGCCTCCTGAGTAGCTGGGATTACAGGTGCCTGCCACCATGCCCAGCTAATTTTTGTATTTTTAGTAGAGACAGGATTTTGCCATGTTGGCCACGCTGGTCTTGAACTCCTGACCTCAGGTGATCCACCCGCCTCAGCCTCCTAAAGTGCTGGGATTACAGGCATGAGCCACAGTGCCCGACCCCAGCCATGTCTTATTCGCCATCTGCAGCTACTGAGTTGACCTTCCCCTGTACCTACACGGCTCAGAGTAGGTGAGCAGGAAGCTAGGACCCCCATATTCCAATGCCTTTGCTGTTCACAGTGTCAAGCTCCAAATCTAACCCAAGATTTAGCATAGCATTTACCCAACTGCATGATAATATGGGCTGGTGTCCTATAGTCTCCACTGGGGAGGGCTCCCAGGAACAGGAGGAGAAGGGGTGAGGACGGCTGAGCCTCAACCCTACCTGTCCAGGAGGTGGAAATGATGGGATGGGAGAGGTCCAGGGTACAGGACTTGCTCATTTCCATAGTGTAAACACTGTCATCGTGACTGATGTCAAATGACCCCTGGCTTAACAATGGCTTCCAAAGTTCCTGAAAATCTGAACACTGAAAATTGCGTGTGAGCAGTCAGAAGCGTGCTTCATGTTGTGAGCCCATGTCTGTGCCACAGCTGGCCTCTCATTTCTCACCCCTGTCTGGCCCTGCCTTGTTTTGTGAGCTGGTGCCTCAGTGTGTCCTGTATGTACTGCGCCAGCATGAGGACTTGCATACGGCAGGCATTCAGTAATTCAGTATATGGCGGCCAAAGAATGGCGCCGACTGTCAGGACTCATTCCCACTGCCCTGCTGCCTGGGGCTGTGCCCTGCAGCAAAGCACAGGGACCCCCACGGAGCCTGTCTGCACGGGGAAACCATCATCTGAAATCCTATGGACTGGGGGCACAAGTCCTTCCATGCAGGGCAGGGCAGGGCAGGGCTGGGACTGGAACGAGGGATGAAAGGCCAGGCAGGGAGGGGACAAGCCCTCAGACCACCTGAAGCCCAGTTGGTGACATGGCCCTAGAGAGGCCTGAAGCAAGAGGTGGAGGGTGGCCCTGGGGGCCAGCCTGCAAGAGCGAGTTTGGGGCAGTGTGACAAACAGAGCCAGGTGCTGGAAGGAGCAGCTGCAGCTGTATATCAGAGAACAATATTTATATGTGCTCCTTGTGGGAAGTGCTGTGCGTCATACACTCACATTTTAAGCCACTTCCCCCTCCCTCTCACACACCATGCCCAGGAGCTTCTTAGAACAGGCAGTGATATCCATGTGGTCATCTCTTGCTTACACACTGCCTAGCAATCCTTCAACCAACAAAACGCTCACTCCACATCCAAACAATCCGCACGAGCCCATCTGCGCGCCTCCAGGGTCCAGCCCACCTCTCCACCCTCGCCGCCCCTCAGTCCAGGGCTTTGCCATGTCTCCTTGGGGTCAGGCTGACAGCTCGTCCTGGGGTCTTTTTACTTCTGTTCTTGCTCCCCTCTGGTTTGCCTTTCATCCTCCAGGGAATTTTCTTGAATGAAAATCTGACTATTGCCTTGAGCAAAACCTCCCGTTTTGAGGGTAGAATCCACACCCCTAGGCAAGGCTCCTGGTCCCACGTTATCTGGTCCCGAGGGCCTCAACAGCTCTCCTTAGGGCTCATTGAATTGAAGCAAGGGTGGGGGGCAGGGGCGTGTACAAGGAGCTGTGGGTGCATACACGTGGCGATAGTAGAATGAAATGACAAAGAATGCACACAGAACACCCACATCCCCATTTTATCCCTAGGACCACACCACAGCCTGGCAGCTGACCGTGTACATAAGTGTACGCAACTTTCTGTTACAAGCCCCTAAAGCGCAGAGGACACATAGGCCTGTTTGCTCTGCCCGGTGCCCAGCACGGTGCCATGGACAAGAAGAACTTCACAAACACCCTGACAATTCCAGGGACTCACGTGTGTGCTGGTGGTACTCTGGCATGGAGCTCAGATCTCTGGTTGTGGAGCACTGGCATCTATAGGCAGCCTTGTTTCAATAAAGGTGCATTATTTTGGGAAATAAACAAGGGAAATAAACATCTGCGGTGTTGTGTAACCCGGCTTTCATCTTGCCCCCACCAGAAAGTGGGTCATTGAAATGTGGGTAGAAAACGGAGTAGGTGATTCCTCTGCAAAAAGATAATTTAGGTCCTCTCGTGTTGTTCTGATAGCAGAGGCCACGTTACTGTGACGTGGATGGCAATGTTGAAAGGACCGAGATGCAGGCCTTCTGGGAGACCTTGGCCCTTTGTCTGATGTGTCAGTTTTGATTTTTATGATTGATGATGCAGTGAGTCAACAGAGTAATAACACCCACAACAGCCCATGTGGAAATGGTGCTGAGGGGCCATTCTGCTTTCATTCTATATAAATTTCACATGTGATTTTAAATAAGCAAGCAAACAAACCGCTTTGCAACCTGATGTTTCTGGATCATAACGGCAATTTTTCTCTTTCAACCCGGCTTCTATTTTTTTGACCTGAGAATGTGCTGATTGGATTCTTTTGAGTTTGGGGAGAAGACAGAATCCCCTAGGAGTCATCTCTTTTTAAAAAGCAACACAGTCATTTAAAAAAAATATGTGAGTAAATCATATTACTTATTACATTTCATGGGGCACTTCGTAAAACTTCTCAATAAATAACAATGTTAAGTAGGCTACTGAGAATAAAATGAATATTTCTGCCAAGGCCAGGCCATCTCTCTGGAGTCCCCAAGGGAACATCTGGTGCTTTGGTTTAGGAAGAAGTCTTCTCTAAAAAACACACGGCACTACCTCAAGATTGTTTTTACTTGATTCATCAATATCAGAGGAAAGTTTTGGTTTATCAGTTCATCAGATTGCAAGTTACATAGTCCTATAGGGGAATGAGGCTTCATGCTGGAGCCCTGGAAGTCCAGCTCCATCAGCTGTAAGTGTGTTAGGAACAATGACGGTGGGGAGGCTGTAGACAGAATGGCTCACGTGAATTGAATGCTGATTATGCAGCAAGAACCTTCCTTGTGTCATCCCATTTAACTCTCCCAGGTAGTTCAATTATTAGGCCCAATTTAGAGATGAAGACACTGAGGCTCAGGTACATTGTCTGAGATTGCTCAGTACCTGGCAGAGCCAGGATTTGAATTAGGTTGCCTGGCCCCAGAACCTGCAAGAACAGCTACTCCCTGAAAATGTCATCGTGACCGCATATGGCTGGGGTCCACTTTAATCAGACAGAGCTGTAGAAGAAGGCTGTTGGGACAGGCAGCCCACATCATGATGAAAAAGACCTCCACCTCTGGTTTCAATCTTCAGGTAAAAATTCCATGTTGTTGTTTGTTATGTGGGCTACTGGTGAGGCTCCCTCCAGAAAAGTGAGCTGTGCATGCCGATGGAAAGCTGGGTGGCTGTGGGGTCCAGGGCCCTTGCATGTGTCCCACAGAGCATGTTCCAGAGTGTTCCTCTTGCTCCCTTCTCTCCCAGATTAGACCAGGTGGCAGAACCCCCAGCCTGCTGGGATGCGATGTGACTGTGAGCTCGTGACTTTGTGGGCCATAGAAGGGATCTCATCCAAGTTCCCAGAGCAGCGACAATGTTGCAAACTTCACTTGCCATGAAACTCACTTGGGAACTGCTGTGGGTTGAATTGTGTCTTCTCGAAGACGTGTTGAATTTCTAACCCCACGAGCTATGAATGTGACCTTATTTGGAGATAAGGACTTCGCAGATGCAACCAAGATGAGGTCAAAGTGGATTAAAGCAGGCCCTACTTCAATGCCTGATGTCCTTACAAGATGAGGAGCTGGACATGGAGACTTGCAGGGGAGCAGCACGTGAAGGCGGAAGCGGAGACTGACACGAGCTGTCTACAAGCCAGGCCATGCCAAGGATCTGTGGCACCATCAGAAGGCAGGAGAGAGGCAAGAAGGCACCTCCATTAGAGCCTGCAGAGGCGCGTGGTTCTGTTGACACCTTGATTTCAGACTTTTGGGCTCTAGAACCGAGAGACAAAAAATTTCTGTCACATTAAGTCACTCAGCTAGTAGTAATTATTACGGCAGCCCTGGGAAATGACTAGAAGAAGGTTGTTTAAAATGCTGATTTCTGGACCCCACACTCATAGATTCTGACTCCTGGGCAGGGCTTATGAAAGTATTTTCATAAAAAGCCAGGCGATGCTTATATGGGACTCAGGGAGTGGAATATATCCAAGGTCACATCCATTGCCCTCAGCATCAAGACTATAGAGTGTTCTGAAAATTGATCTCGTAGATCAAAATATGCTCAGTTGTCCCTGTAAATGATAAATTTAAAAAAAAAAAAAACAACAAGGAAGAAATCCATGCTACTGGTTTATAAGAGAGGGTGTTCAAGGCAAGAGGGTTAAGCCAGTGTCTCTGATAAGGGTTCTTGTGACTTGCACACCTGTCTGGACTCTGGGGCCTGCGTTCAGGTTCACACCCCGTCTTATCTTTATTACCTTCTTTATCTTTAACATTCTAATATTGACCCAGTGGGGGAAGGGAGACATTGTTTTGAACTTAAGGATGTAATTCAGTGGAGTTAGGAATTTTTTTTACCAACTTCTCTACCTTGCCTCCTGCATTTCCTCCTCTACAGTCCACTCTGTAGCCAGAGGGATGTCTGTATGCACAAGTCTGACTCTGCTTGACCCTCTTCCATCGAGTCCAAACTTGATGCATGGCAAGAGGTTTTTGTAGAGGGCCCTATCACCTCTCCAGCCTCTTCCCCCCAGCCTCTCACTAGCTGTTCCCCACGCGCCCGACGCCTCCAGCCAGTTTACTGGCTGACTGTCTTGCTCGTTCTCTCAGTTTAGAGGTCACTTCCTTGGGGAAAGTTTCCTAACTCTCAAGGCTTGGCTGGGGGTCCTCCTATGTGCACTGTGGAACCCCTGTTTACCCTCATTGCAGCCTGTGTCACTGGATGGATGATTACTTCTGTCACCTCTCCCCAGTCTGTGTATTCTCCAAGGACAAGGAAAATGTTTTACTTGGTGTTGTATTCTCAGTACCTGACACACTGTAGGACACACAACAGATGCTCAGTAGATATGTTTTGAGTTGATGCTTTTGAAACAAATGTTCTCAGCTCCACCACTTGGTCTTCAGTCTTGGCCCCTGGTAAGCCTCAGAGGCCAACTTCTTTTCTATCAGCTCTTGTGCTTAGGCTTCTGAACAATTCCAGGAAGAAGAAATATCATACAACTGTGATGACTGAACTCATCCCAGTCTCAGCATCCTAACCTCTGTGCTTCCCAAATCGCTGTCATTCATGCTTCATGGTACCAATGTGTTCCTCACTGCAGCAGTGCTGACATTCCATCCCAACCACTGCTCAGAGAGATGCTGGCCATCTAAGAATGTTTCCATCACCTCTCCTAGTTCCTCCTTGCTGTCTCTCTAAGTACAACCTCTCTCCATTGCATCTTCTGTGGTCCCCTCTGTCACTTGGTTTTAGCTACAATTTCTTTTAACTTTGACCTTTTTCTCTTCAAAGCCTCCATCTCCTCAACTGGTACCATGCTTCTATCTGATCCTTCTTAAAACTTTTATTTACACATAATACTTTCTCCTCAAATTTCCACAAAAATCCATCCGTCCATCATATCCATCCATCCATTCCATTCATCCATTCATCCATCCCATTCATCCATCCATTTATTCCATCCATCTGTTCATTAATCCCATCCATTCATTAATCCCATCCATCCACCCATCCAACCATCCATCCCATCCATCCATCCTATCCACCCATCCCATCCATTTATCCCATCCATCCATCCATCCATCATCCACCCATCAATCCCATCCATTCATTCATCATCCATCCATCCATCCATTTATCCCATTTATCCATCCATCCATCCATTCATCCCACCCATCCATCCCATTCATCCATCCATCCAACCAACCATCCATTCATTCCACCCATCCATCCATTCATCCCACTCATCCATCCCACCCATCCATCCATCCACCCATCCATTCATCCACCCATGCCATTGATCCATCCATTTATCCCACCCATCCATCCATCCATTCATCCCACTCATCCATCCCACCCATCCTTCCATCCACACATCCATCCATCCACCCATGCCATTTATCCATCCATTTACCCCATCCATCCATCCATCTATCCATCCGTCCATCCATCCCACCCATCCATCCCATCCATTCATCCATCCATCCATCCATCCATTCATCTATTCTTTCAATTCTCTACATAGCATTCAATATGGCATTTAAAAAATACAAATTAAAATTAGTTCATTTCATGGCTTAAAATTATCCAGGAGGTTTGCAAGGCACTTAAGAGAAAAAACCTAACTCCTTCTTCACTATTACCTTCCAGATCATATCAGCATCCCATGATATGGTTATTGCCCACTTTCCTGACTTCATTTTCTCCTATGTGCCCTTGTCCATATGCTTCAGCCACACTAGCCTTCTTTCTGTTTCTTGAGCATCTTCTCTTTAGAAAAATGTACACTATCTGTTTCTTTGCCAGGACAGCTGCTTCTGCACTCTGCAAGGCTGCCTTCTTCTACTCGGTGAGTCCTCCCTTGACCACACAACCTAAATTTGCATGTGGCTTCTATCACAGCACGTTCCATAACACCAGCCAGTGGTCTTTCCTTCATAGCACTTATTACAGAATAAAATACAGTTTTCTTTGTCACTAATTTGTTTGCTTTTTATCTGTTTCCTATCCCTATCCTCAATGCTAGAATATAAGCTTTGCAAGAGTGGTGTCCTTGTCTGTCTTCTTCACCACTGCATCCCTAGGATCCGTAAAGTGTTTAGCACATAACATGCTAAATACTTGTTCAATGCATGTATGAAGGGAAGGACATTTTAGACAGATGTGACAACATGAGATAAACAAGTACAGGGTGTGTATTGGCAGAGATAAGTGCTCTTAGATGGATAGGTCATAAAATGTCAGACCGCACTGGGGCCAGAAGGCTCCAGTGTGTGTAAGTTGACAGAGCTGGAATGTATACATGTATTCCACAAATATTATTGGAACCCTCCTATGTGTTGGGCAAGTCTGGGAACTCACAGTCTAGTGGGGAAAGACATGTATACACATTACATTATAATACAAACATAAACATTATAATAATGTTATAAGAGCAACAGCGAAGGTGTGTACAATGTGTAACAGGAGCCCAAGGTGCCCAAGGACGTCAGGGATTCAGTCTATGTGAGGGAGTTGAGGAGAGCATCACAGAAGGTGATGCCTTAGTTGGTCCTAGTGGAGAAAGGTGCTTACCCAGCAGACAGGGTGGGGAATGGTAGCAATGCTCAGAGCCTGGATTCTACTTTTTTTCTTGGTTCATGGAAAATGGTGAGTTTCCAGCTCCTCTCTCACTTCTTTTGACTTCTGCCTCCTTTCTTGGTCCTAGCCCTCACTTTTTTTAAAATTGCATTTTAGGTTTTGGGGTACATGTGAAGAACATGCAAGATTGTTGTATAGGTACACACGTGGCAGTGTGATTTGCTGCCTTCCTCCCCTTCACCTATATCTGGCATTTGTCCCCATGATATCTCTCCCCAACTCCCCACCCCCTGCTGTCCCTCCCCTATTTCCCCCTGACAGACCCCAGTGTGTGATGCTCCCCTCCCTGTGTCCATGTTTTCTCATTGTTCAATACCCACCTATGAGTGAGAACATGTGGTGTTTGATTTTCTGCTCTTGTGTCAGTTTGCTGAGAATGATGGTTTCCAGGTTCATCCATGTCCCTACAAAGGACATGAACTTATCATTTTTTATGGCTGCATAGTATTCCATAGTGTATATGTGCCACATTTTCCCTGTCCAGTCTATCATCGATGGGCATTTGGGTTGGTTCCAGGTCTTTGCTGTTGTAAACAGTGCTGCAATGAACATTCATGTGCATGTGTCCTTATAGTAGAACGATTTATAATCCTTTGGATATATACCCAGTAATGGGATTGCCGGGTCAAATGGAATTTCTATTTCTAGGTCCTTGAGGAATCGCCACACTGTCTTCCACAATGGTTGAACTAATTTACACTCCCACCAACAATGTGCCCTCACTTTGAATGCAGGCATTCCTGATGTCCTTTTCTGTGAGATGGCCACATACTTCCATCTATGGTTATTGCAGACACTTTTGAGATTCAGTCATCAGCCCTATGCAAATAATTCCAAATCTCGATCTTTAAGCCTGGCATTTCCCTCAGATAACTAGTTCAGTGTCTCAACAACTTGTGAATTCCTTCCCCTTGGACATTATCTTAAACTCAATATTTCCAAAAACAAATCAGAGTTCTTCTCCTCTTCAAATAAACTCTTTCTCTTTTGCTGCCTCCATTTCTTCTTCAACCACCCAGGTTAGTGTCTTTAGGGTAGACCTGGTTCTTCCCTAATTCTCATATCCCACATTCTTTTAATTAAGATGTTTTTAGAGTCTACCTCTGAGATATTCTCATATACATTCCAACCTTTTATTTTTTATGTTGGGCTTCCTCAACCACTCCTTGTGATTGCTTTATTAACTTCTGAATTTGTTTTTTGGTCTTCCCTTCCTCCTCCTTTGATCTATCTTTCACATTTGACAAAAGTAGTTTTCCTAAAACAGTTTGAAACATAAAATATCTCTGCTCAAAAGACTTCAGGAGCTCCCCATTTCTCATAGAAAGAGGAAGCTCTTGCACAAAGCATCACGGCTCTGATGATCAAGATCTTATCTATGTTTCCAGCTCTGTCCACTCACATACACTGGAGTCCCCTGGCCCCAGTGCAGCCTGGCATTTTATGACTTATTAATCTAAGATCACTTATCTTTGCCAATATACATTCGGTACTTTTATCTCATGCTCTTCTATCTGTCTAGAATGTCCTTCCCTTCATTTCCATATGTTGAAACCCTACCTGTCTTTCAAAACTCCATTCAGATATCATTTCCTTGGTAAATCTTCACTCATTTTCACTCAATCTTCTTCTTAGTTAAAATTAGTCATTTCCTTGTGTGTGTGTCCTAGAACACTTGTTTACTGATTGTTTTTAGCATTTATCATATTGTGCTCACATTATGTTTATTTATACACATTTTGAAATCCTAACTTTGTTACTTTTTTTTATATTTGAATGTTCTTTTCTTTGTGTAGATTTAGATTTCTATCTTGCATCATTTTATTTCTGCTTGAAGGTTTTCCTTTAATGTTTCTTGTAGTTTGGGTCTGCTGGTGATGAATTATTTAGCATTTTATATGTCTGGAAGTGTATTTTCTCTCATTTTTGTTGGACATAGTTGTCAGTCTTCTTTTCTCTAAAGATTTTGCATTACTGTTTTCTGGTTTGCATTGTTTCCAATGAGAAATCCACTGACATTCTTATCTTTATGCCTCTGCATATATATGTTGTGTGTGTGTGTGTGTGTGTGTGTGTGTGTGTGTGTGTGTCTGTAGCTCTTTTAAATATTTTTTTTTTCTGTGTCTCTGGTTCTGAGAAATTTGTAGCTCAAATTGATTGCCTTGGGCTGGGCATGGTGGCTCATGCCTATAATCCCAGCACTGTAGGAGGCCAAGGTGGGCAAATTACCTGATGTCAAGAGTTCAAGACTAGCCTGACCAACATGGTGAAACCTCAGCTCTACTAAAAATACAAAAATTAGCCAGGTGTGGTGGTGGGCACCTATAATCCCACCTATTCGGGAGGCCGAGGCAGGAGAATCACTTGAACACAGGAGGCGGAGGTTGCAGTGAGCTGAAATCGTGCCACTGCACTCCAGTCTGGGTGACAGAGCAAGACTCTGTCTCCCCCCACAAAAAAAAAAAAAAAAATTGATTGCCTTGGTGTAGTTTTCTTCATATTTTGGGGGATATGGCTTGTGGAGCAACTTGAATGTGTGTGTTTATAGTTTTCATTGAACTGTGTCTTTGGTGTCATTTCTTCAAATTCTTTTTTCTGTCTCCTTTCTTCTCTCTACTGGTTTGGAAGTCAGATTAACCTGCAATAAGCCGGTGAAGTGCCCTACAGCTCACTCGTGATAGTTTTCTTTGGTTATTTTTTGGCTTTTTTCTATTTGTGTTTCTTTCATATAAATGGTAATTTATATTGCCATGTCTTCCAGTTCATTAATCTGTTTATTTATTTGCAGTGTACAATTTGCTGTTAATCCAGTCCAGCGTGGTTTTCCTCTCACACATTGTATTTTCAGCTGTAGAAGCTTGATTTGGAACTTTTATTTTTAATAGATCTCATGTTGCTATTTAACATGCTTATTTTTTTTCTAGCTTTCTAAACATATAAAATACAATTAAATTACTGTTTAGATGTCTTTGTCTGCTAATTCTGTTGCTTCCAAGTTTGTTTCTATTGATTGTTTCTTCTCCTCAGTATGAGTTCTTTGCATGCCTGACTTTATAAATATATATTTTACCTATGTATATTTTTCACATGACTGATTATATATATTTTACCTATATATTTTATTTATATATATTTTCGATACTTTACATATATATTTTACAATATATTTACATATATATTTTACAATATATTTACAAATATATTTTAGCATATATATTTACATATGTATTTTAACATATATATTACATATATATTTATTTCATTTTCAAATGTTAACATGTTTCAAATAAATACCAAATTTAAAAAGTAAAACATGAGTGTTTCAAAACTAAATTATTTCAATTAAGAAAAGTATATGTGGTTGCATACAGGGCTTTTGATGTGCTCAGATTTTAAATGTGCATTTGCAAATGATGTAAGAGGTGTCATATAACCACAACAAATATTATAAATTTAAAATACCCTGCAAAAATAGAGTGACAATCTGTAGACCATAAATTTTAAAATATGTTAGGAAATGATGAATGCTTTAAGCCTATAGTCAGAACATAGAGAACAAGAAAAAATTACTATTTGGAGCAAAGGAAGTAAAATTATCAGATAAGATGAAGAAAGAAAGGGAGAAGAGACAGAGATAGGCAGAAATAGAGACAGAATATTATTACTTTTTGTTTTTTTGCTTCCATAGAAGGAAATTTGTATGAAGTTCTAGTATTAATATAATTGCATTGATGAACATTAAAAAAATTTAGACATTGAAAGTTTGACTGTAATCATCACTGGTGATAATCTTTCAGATATAACAGCCATTGAGCAGTGTAGTAGAAGATGGAATATTATGAATGTAGACATTATTTAAACAAAAAAAGGAAAAGGTAGGTTGAAGATCATGAGTTTGGCAGTACATGTAAATAAGTTATTTAAAATTAGTTACTATCATATTCTACAGAAGGAAATTAATCTCTAAATTTATTTTAAAAATTTCTCTGAAAAATGTATTTCCTTTATAAAAATCTCTTAATTGGTTAATAAGTCACTGTAAGAGTAAGTAAAAATATGACTGCTGGGTTTCTGTTACAATACACTAAATATACCTTAATAAAAGTAGTTAACTACAAGTTCAAGATGAGCCAAAACACTTTGGGAGGCCAAGGTGGGTGGATCACTTAAGGTCAGGACTTTCATACCAGCCTGACAAACATGGTGAAACCCCATCTCTACTAAAAATACAAAAATTAGCCGGGCATAGTGGCACACACTTGTAATCCCAGCTACTTGGGAGTGGAGGCATGACAATTGCTTGAACAGGAGGCGGAGGTTGCGGTGGGCCTAGATCATGCCACTGCACTCCAGCCTGGGCAACAGAGTGAGACTCCATCTCAGAAACAACAACAACAAAAAAATCTAGCCAAGATAATGTGACTTAAATAAAAGTAACATAAATAATTTTCAGTAACTTCATTGTATTAGCAACAGTGATTCAAATAGAAGAATAGAAATAGTAAGGAAAAACCTCATGGACTACAGCTTTACTAGAATCAGTTGAAAGGGAATTTCATTTCTGGTCAGGATGTGAAAAGATATGGACGACCTTCATTCCTGTAGTAACACAAAGGGAAACCCAGATAAAACACAAAATTGTACTTATCTATGAAATTATTAAAGACCAGTGAATGCAAGAAAGTCTTCATGAGCTGATTCCCAAGGAGAGAAATGACTCATATGTAACCAGCAAGTCTGAGAACAATTCTGGGGCAACTTCTGGGTTGGGTCTAGGCAAAGGAGAAAGGTTGCCAAAAAAACCCATAAGAAATTGGCATGCTAAGTAAAAAGGTCAGCTAAGCTACTAGTCAAGGTTGGGACAGGCAGGAATAACTGTAGTCTAGAAGATCTCAAGTGAAAAAAGATAGTTTGCAGCCAGGCGTGGTGGCTCATGCTTGTAACCCCAACACTTTGGGAGTCCGAGGCAGGCAGATCACAAGGTCAGGAGTTCGAGACCACCCTGACCAACATAGTGAAACCCTGTCTCTACCGAAAATACAAAAATTAGTGGGGCATGGTGGCGGGCACCTTTAATCTCAGCTACTCAGGAGGCTGAGGCAGGAGAATTTCTTAAACCCGGGAGGCGGAGGTTGCAGTGAGCTGAGATTGTGCCATTGCATTCCTCCCTGGGTGACAGAGAGAGAATCCACCTCAAAAACAAAAACAAAAGCAAAAAAACAACAACATAGTTTACTTGGCCTAACAATAATCTCTACTGCACCACCACCATCACCTCTTTTGCTGAGAATAGTGCCACAAAGGTAGGGCTGAAAAGCAAGACAAGGAAACAACACAAATTAAATCAAACAATCAGCCTAACATCAAGCAGTCTACTATTAGAGTCCCTGAGGAAAGAAGTAACAAAACATGACAGAATATATTTAAATAAATAATGGTTAGACATTTTCCACAAGATTAAGATTTTTAACAACTCTCATAAAGAATAAAGGAAGAAAATCACACATATATCATAATGTATCATAGTCATACTGCTGAAAATTCACTATAAATACTAAAAGCATCCACAGAAAAAACATTATGTACAAGGAAACAAAGTAAATGACTTCTCGTAAGGGATAAGGCATGCCAGGAATTATGACATTTTAAAAATGTTTAAAAAGCAAAAAACGCTACCCACTGCTACCACCCCCACCACCAATAGCAACAAAGCAACTATAAACTTAGAATTCTATATCCAGCAAAAGACATCTTTTAAAAGGGAAGGTAAAATAAAGACATTTTCAGATAGATGGATTCCAAGAGAACCTGTGGTCAAAGCAAAGTGACAGTATTTTGGGAACAGTATAGAGAGGGATCCTGCCTTAGGTGGAAGACCAGTTTGTATGAAAGAAAAGACCCCTTCAAATTCTAAGAGCCTATTACATATATATATGTATTACAGTTCAGTCGTGTTACGTATATTTACACTGTTGTGCAACAGATATCCAGAACTTTTTCATCTTGCAAAATTGAAATGCTATACCCATTAAGAGCATCTCTCCATTATATCCCTTTACTCTCAACCCTGGGAAGCTACTATTCTACTTTCTGTTATGAATTTGACAACTTTAGATACTTCACATAAGTGGAATAATATAGCATTTGCCTTTTTGTGACTGTCTTATTTCACTTGGCATAATATCCTCAAGGCTCATCCACATTGTAGCATGACAAGATTTATTTCCTTTTTAAGGCTAAATAATATTCCATTGTATATATATATATATATATATATATATATATATATATCACATTTTGCTTTTCCATTTGTTCATTAATGGACACTTGCATTGCTTCTGCCTTTTGGCTATTGTGAATACTGCTGCTATGTAGTGGGTATGCCACATGCCTGGTAATTTTTGATTAGATGTCAGACATTGTAAATTTTATCTGTTTGGATGATTGCTGTATTTGTATTCCTAGAAATATTCTTGAGGCTTGTTCTGAGATGCAAAATATATAGAACTGGTTGGATGATTTTAAGTTTTGCTTTTAAGTTTTTTTCTTTAGGGTGTTACCAGTACAGCCTTTAGAGTTAATTTTTCCTTGCTACTGAGTTAACGCCTTGATAAGTACCATTCCTGATACTCCAAGAATTATGAGGCTTTCCACTCTGGCTGGTGGGAATATGAACTACTTATGATTCTGTGTAAACTTCAGGGATTGTTTTTTCTGCTCCTTCTATGTGGTCTTTCCTAAGCTTTGGGTGGTTTTCTCACATTGCATGTCCTTATCAGTACTTAGCTAAATAAGTCTCCGGAGGTCTCTTTCTGTTCAGCCGTCTCTTCTCAAGTACTTTGTGCTGCAAACTGTAACTGTCTAGGCTTCTGCAGACTTACAGCTCCCTTTCTTGCTAAGAGAGAGTGCGCCGCATCACCTACATTCCCCTTTGCTGCACTGGGGCCTGGAAACTCTCTCTAGGCAGTAGGCTGGGGCAATTGTAAAGCCCACCTCACGTGTTTATCTCTCTCAGGAATCACGGTCCTGTGTTGCCTGACATCTAATTTGTGAAAGCTCTTTTTTAATTTTTACTTCTTCTAGTTTTTAGTGTTTCTGGTGGGAGGGTTAATCTGGTCTCTTTCAGTCTACATTAGCCAGTAGTGGGATTCTCATTAGCATTTATTATTAATAATTACTCTCCCCATACATAGTAATATGGCGTTCTATCAGCAGACTGCTTGAGCCTCTTTAAGACAGTGAGGAAGACTTTCCTCAACCCATAAGGTTGACTGTGAGGGTTTTAAGTACCTCTTTAAGTACTTAGAACTCTGCCATCCAGGAAACACATGAAAACAAAGAGTATAATCTCTCTCTTATGATGTTTAAAATATTAGGCTCATAAAGACATCACAGTTTCCTGGTGAATACTTACTGAATAAACAAGGGACTAGTTCCAAAGCTGTAGGGGAAGGGAGTGACTAGATTCCTGACAGCACACAGACCGCCACATTTGCAGATTCCCTCAGGGGCAGCAATGAACTCCATCTCCGAAAATAGACAATTACACATTTTCTTTGTGCGCTACTGAAGCAAATAAATCTCTGTAAAGTTGATACTGACTGATTTTTTTTCCAGCTGCGCTCCAGAGGCTATTTGCCAAATACCAGGGGTGAGGCATCTCCCTGGAATACCTGAGCGCCCTTGTTCCCTGGGGTGGTCACAGCAAGTGACTGGTTCCTCTGTACACCTGCACATCTGGGAAGCAGAGTTGCCATTGACCCTTCCTTGAAGTGCCTTGAGGCATTGGATTTGCTTCCTAATTTCTCTGCTTGAAATTTCTTCTCCACAGGCCTATAATTTCATCAGAGTATTTATTTTTTTCATTTCGTTTTTTCTTTTTTATTTTTTTAGAGGCAGGATCTTGCTCTGTCACCCAGGCTGGAGTGCAGTGGCACAATCATAGCTCACTGCGGTCTTGAACTCCTGGGCTCAAGCGATCCTTCCACCTCTGCCTCCTGAGTAGCTAGGACTATAAACACATGTTACCATGCCTGGCTTATTAATTTTTTTTTCTTTTTGTAGAGACAGGATCTCACTATGTTGCCCAGGCTGGTATCAAATTACTGGCCTCAAACATACCTCCTGCCTGGGCCACCCAAAGTGCTAGGATTACAGGCATGAGCCACCACACTTGGCCTGTTTGTGTCTTGGATGACAGCTTGTTGTGTCTTCACACAGTATATTAAATCATCTAAAACCAAGAGGGAAGCATCTCAGGCCATGGCTCCTAAGTTTCATGTGGCTGTTCAAAGGCAGCCTGAAGCTCCTAATCTCTGTGTTTGGGAGGCAGTGAAGCATGGGAGAAAAAGCACAGGAATACAGGTGGGGAGAGCTGGAAACTCATCCTGGTTCTATTGCTAATACACCAGACCAGTTATTTAGCTTCTCTGGACTTCTGTTTTCTTATCCTAAGTGAAAGTGAATGGAGAGAGGTAATGGTAGTTCTCATTTGTTGAATATCATTCTGTGCCAGACTCTATATTAAGTGTTCTACATGCATTTTTCTTTTGATCTTTTCAGAGATTAATGTTTTTATTCCCATTTAATGGTTGAAGAAACCGGAGCTTAGAGAGTTTAAGCAATATTTTTGCCTAATAAGTGACAGAGCTAGGATGAAAACTCAGGTGTGTTCATTAGGTTACATCATTAGGTTACCTTTAAAGTTCTTTCCATGCATAACAAGCCATGACTATATCACATTGCAGAAGATCTATGGTAATCAGAAAGCTCTTGTGGCTCACAGTGTTTGAACTTCAGAGTTGTGTAAATACAATAAATAGAAACGAATGTACTAGGCATCCTATATGCTTAATTTCTAGACAATGTCTTCTTTAATACCAGTCTCTGTTTATTCTTTCTGGAATTCCAGCTAGATATTTGCTGGATACTTCCATTTCATCCTGCATGTATTTCAATCTCTTTCTCTTTCTTTGCTGGATTCTGTGTAATATCCTCAGGTTTATCTTCAGTGTGCTAATTCTTTCTTTAGTTTTGTCTAATTATCTGTTCAACTGAGATGCTTTTAATACATTAATCATACTTTTTATTTTTATAAATTTCATATTTTTAAGTCTGCCTGTTCATTTTTCACCTGATTATTATATTTTCATCATTTATCTTGTTTCTTACATTTTTAATTATCTTTTTCTTAAATCATTAAAATTTTTCTTATTTTACTCTTTACACAAGAGTTCTGTTCTCAGAAGTTCTTACTGAATCCTATTGCTTGTTTTGTGTGCTGGTTGTGTGCTGGGTCTCACTCATGGTAGATTCTTTCTCTGTGTGCTGTGTGTGAACTCAAGTTTGAGAGCCATGCATTGGTTTTCTATTCAAGGTTACCACAGTCCACGGATACTTTTTTATATTACTTTTGCATCATCTTGGGTAGCAAGTTTGGTATCTAAATGTGTNATAGCCTGAAGTTTTGAATTTCCAGAGGGAAATTTAAAAATTCTCATCCAGTCACAGTCAAGAAGGGCTTTCTCTTTCTCTGCCTGTGCTGGTGGGTTCATTGTTCTCCTGAGTTAACTTCAAGAGTCTTGCCTTTATGTAGGAGTTTCCGTTTTGACTCCTCTGGGTAGCTGAGATAATTCCTTGCCACACCCCCCTCAGCCATCTCCATGCTGCCACAGTGTGGGCTCACAGCATCTTCACTCTTTTTGTTTGTTTGTTTTTTTGAGTCAGGGTCTTGTCCTGTTGCCCAGGCTGGAGTGCCGCGGTGCTATCGTGGCTCACTGTAGCTTTGACCTCCTGGGCTCAAGCAATCCTCCCAAGTAGCTGTGTCAGCTGATTTTTTATTTTTTGTATTTTTTTGTAGAGACAGGGGTCTCCGCATGTTGCCCATGCTGATCTCAAACTTCTGAGCTCAAGGAATCTACTCACCTTGGGTAAATTGTAATCTACCCAAGTGTAGATCTAATCCCAAAGTGTTGGGATTACAGGTGCGAGCTGCTGCACTCAGCCACCATCCTCACTTTGATTTTTGGTTTCTTCTTTATCTGTGGGCTTTGGGGAGTTCCTTCCAGTGACCTAGCTGTGCATTTAAAAGAAATCTCATATTTTATTTGTTATATTTAATTTTATTATAGTGGGAAAGTTTCCAGTTATGAAATCTGTAATTTGGCTGAAAATGGAAGTTATTTATTAACTTACATATCACCACAATTCTTCAAGGCAAGCATGATTATCTCCAGTTTGTAAATAAAAAAGGGCTTCAGAGAGGTTCAGTAACTTGTGCAGCATCACACAGCCAGAGCATCAAATCTTGCCTGCAGAGGTTTATTGGGGCAAGAAGAGTGTTTTTTAATGCCTTGGGCCAGGCTCCCGAACTTCTCCACAGCTGCTCTTCTCTCTCTTCTCCCTTATCCTGCTCAGCTTCACACAATTACTTACTTTTCTGGCCCCCAAAGGCCTTTGAGCCACCAGTTCCAAATCCTTCTGCATGAGCCGCTGCAGATTTGTCCGACGTAGGCTCCTCTGTGTTGCTGGTGCCAGCTTCCTAACCTGTTCATTTTATTCCGCTGCCCATGTAGCCCAAAGCAAATGCACACAATTTCCTATTTTTCATGGCCTGTCAAAAAATATATGCTCCTACTTTCCCAAATGTGAACATCCACTATTGTCTGCATCCAGTAAGTCATAAGAAAGGTGAGAGTCACTCATGCTCATCCTAGCAGTACGCCAGGACGGAATGCTCTAGTGCAGCTTGTCCGAACACTCCATCCAGCGGAGGGCTACCCCTACCTTACAGCCCCGTGGCATGGATTATAAACCCTTACTTACCACTAAACTGTCTTCAAAGGCTGTCTGTAGCTTCATGTTGTGCGTACCTCTACAAGAAAACTCACCTTCTTAAGGCTCAGTTTAAGGCTTGTCTGCATAGTGAAGGCTCACCCTCCCGGCACTTCCACATGTGTGATCCTCATAATGATTTTACGGTTGCCTCAGAAGCATCAGTGTGCTTTGTCTCCCTAGTGAGATGGTCAAGTCCTCCAGGACAGACATTTTTTTCTCCCAATATCTTTTTTATTTACTGTGGATATGGTCATGTTTTAGGCACATGGGAAGAATGGAGACTTGAAAATAGACTTTCATTTTTATTAAAATGTTGAAATGGGGATGGTTGATTGGTACAACAAATAGAAATGAATAAGATTGACTATTTCATAGCACAATAGGGTGACTTAGTCAATTACAATTTAATTGTACATTTGAAAATGACTAAGAGTATAATTAGATTGTTAGAAAGGATAAATGCTTGAGGTGGTGGATACCCCATTCATCCTGATGTGATTATTATTGTATGCCTGTACCAAAATATCTCATGTACCCTATAAATATACACACCTACTATGTACCTACAAAAAGCAAAAATAAATTTTTTCTAAAAAAGTTAGAAAAATAAAGACACTAATGACTTTTTTGTTGAATCTCCAAATTTGACACTTATTTAAATGTTCAAGGTTAGAAAATTTTAATGTATTTCCCTCATCACTGTTTAGTATTTTTAATGATGCTGTAACATACATTGGAATTTGTTTCTTTCAGGCCGGAAACACGGAGGGCGTCTTATTTACACTTAACTCCATCTGGTGAAAAAATGAAGCAGCAAAACTAATAGCCCAGATTTGGACCCCAGGATGACAAGCTCCAAGATGATGGATCATTTTCCTTCTTGACCATCGTGTTAAACTTAGCCATTGTGATAAATAAGTGACTTTTGGCTTTATGACTTTCAGAGTAAATATTGGATTACCTTATCAATCCAAAGGACTTCAGAACTGTTGTCTGTGTTTAGGCGAATATTCTAGTCACTGAAGACCCAGAGCCACTATCAAAAGCCAGTGATGGTTTAATAGTTGTTTTACATCTCTTTGTACTGCTATTTGCCTTTGTTTCCCGGTCCTAACTAGTCGTTGATTTCCTTAAAGGCTGGAGCTGGCTCATACCCAGTGGTGGCGTTTAGTGTTTTCTTTTTTATTTATCAAATATTTAAAAATATTAACATTTTATAAATGTTAAGTAATTGAATCCTCATAGCTTCCTATGAGTTAGGCATCCTGTAACAATTCCATTTTGCCGATGAGGAAAGTGAGGTGTAGAGACATTAAGCAATTTGCACAAGGTCACACAATTTGTCAGATGGTCAGGATTCTGACCTAAGAGACCTGGCTCCAGGATCTGTGCTCTTAACCAAAAATGCTGTTAGATTTCAACAATTTCTGTTTCAATGGTTTAAATGGAACAGAATTTTAATGTCATGACGGGTGGGGAAGGAAGAACATTTTCTCCTCCTTCCTACTCTCAAATCAGGGCTGGAATATATGTGTAGGCTTATATAATGTTTAATTAGAACACTCATGGAGTTTAGCTTACAGTAAACATGTATTTGATTTCCAGCTTTCTGCAAAATGCAAACAAGCTTTGTACTTGTTTGTCTTGGAGTTATGTCTTGGCATACTCTCCCAGATGGCTAAATGAGAACTCAGAAGTCGCAGAAGTCATCGTTTAGTTGAATAGCTATAAAATTAATAGAGTCTTTCTTTAGTGCCTTCTATCTGTCTTTCCATCTCTCTCTGGTTGAGTGGGGATTAGAAATGGGACTAATATGAGAAAACCAGGAGCCTGTGAAGTGTCGTATCTGATGCTGGCAGCATCCTGCTCTGAATGAGGTTACACAGATTGCATAACTCACAGAGATAGGGTTCAGGAGCGGAAAAGGAGGATTAAAACAAACGCTAAATTGAGTTTGTATGTGGAGGACAGAGTTCATTTTAAATCGAGAAATACTCGTGGAGACCTGTAATTATTTTCATCTAACTCCTAAGAACCAGAATCACAGTATCAAAACTGAAATGAAACAACTCTATTTTTTTTTAGTAACATGAATCTGAAAAGTATGTGCAATTTTCCCTGCATATGTCTTGAAATTTAGTTGTAGAGATACACAGTGCATGTGATAAAATATTAAACAGAGGGGGACATTGTTTAAAATGGCTAATAATTAACATGTTAGTTAATGATGTGGATGAAATAATTGAAATAGAGGAAAAACTATGCACATTTTTAAACTTTGGATATTTCTCTTTATTACAGTCATGCAAGGCATTGATTATTATTCCATTTGGTTAAGGCATCAGAGCTGGAGAACTAGCACACAATTTTAGGGTGGAACTAATCAAATCAACTCTTTAGCACAAAATCTAGAAGTACTTTTGTTAGGGTTTTTGAATGTGAGACCAGAGGCAAAAGAGTCAGATTCTAATCACCCACACTAGGACGTGGCTGAACCATCGGGCTCATGTGTCCCCGCCAAAGCAAGAAGGGCCAGGAGCAGTGAGATTTTCCTGTATATCCCATTCAAGAACAGGGTTTTTAAAAATTAGCTTGGACTTCCCTTTAGGGTGGGTACTTGGGAGATGCCACTGCCATCACTCACAGAGGCTCACTCCTCATGTTGCATGGATTTGTAAAGGACTTTAGAGCTCGTTCCTATGACACTCGATCCCAGGTGGTGTGGAGACTTAGCAACATGACCAGGTACCAAAGACTTAAAGTAGAGAAGCCATGAATTCCCTTGGTTTTTCTTCTCCCAATAGTGATGGATGCTCTTTACAGCTCCAGCGAAAGGCACACACTCTTCATTTAGGAAAGCTATGATGCCGTAATGTTACGTTCACCATTTACCTCATATTTTTCATGGTAGCTGAGGTTTTTCTGTGTCTTGTTCATTCTTCCGCGCCAGTCTATACATTTTGGTCTTGAGCAAAGCTTCAGTTAAATAAAAGAGCAAGGGATTTGGAACCAGGGTGACCTTGTCACCTTCACCATCACCATCTGCTCTGCAATTTGGGGCAAATGGTCCTTCCTGGGCATCAGTGTCTTCATCTGTAAAATGCACTGAGGATGTAGACACCTAGGGTAGTCTAGAGGCTGAAGTAGCTGGGGTGTGCATGGTGCTGGTGCTCAGTGGTGTTTAATAAGCATTCAGTCTCCTCCGCCACTTGCCTGGCAATGTCCCCCAGTGCCCTTCTGTGACCCGACAGCTCTGGCACAGATCTCCAGGGGAGGCCAGAGAGGAGCTGAGCTCCTTCCTTTGAGCCTTTTTATGTCAGCCACAGAAAAAAGAGAGCGGTTGAGGAGAGGTGCCCAGTGGCCACAGTCCGGGAATGGCATGAGAGCAAGTCTTTCCTTCCCAAACGCTTCTCTTTCATCACATTAGTTCACTGACCTTTTAACCCAGCCCCCTTTCCCTTAAAAAATTGTTGCGCTCAAGACTAAGACCATAGTTTAAAATGTAATCATTGTGTAAACCAAAAATAAAATCCTAAGCACCCCCAACCAACCGAACGGACCTCCTCTTGACCAAGGGGACCCCAGAGAAACTGGAAAACCTGAACTCCAGGCCATAACAGAAGGCGGGTTGGACGTGCCTCCTCTTACCTGCTCCTTTTTGGAGTTTAGGCACAACTGACCAGCATTAACATTAACATGGAAATCATAAGACAGAAAAAAATGGACTCTTGGTGGCAATCAGATACAAATTCTTAGCTGATTCAGGCATAGTTCATATGACCAGATAGCAGACCTCGAAGGATATAAAAATATTTTTCTCAAAACATATTTCTTTGCTGTATTTTAAAATGTTCCTGTCAAGTTGTCTTTTGTGGGGGAAATTTGCATCTGTAGAGAATCTCTGTTAAGGCAAGCAGGCCTTTCCCAGATCTAGGAGAGATTAAACCTTTTCCATTTACTCTTTCTGAGCTGCCACCTGGAGGCCTCATCTACATAACAAGAACCTTGGCTTCCGCTGCCTTCCTTGTCTTAACCAGACATTTCTTTCTAGTGACTTCAGGCCTTTGTGCAAAGCTTAACTCTTTCAACCAATGGCCAAACAGAAAGTCTTTGAATCCACCTCTACCTGTAAGCCCCTACTTTGAGATGTCCTGCCTCTCCAGGCTGAACCAATGTATAGCTTACATGTATTGATTTATGTCTTTGCTTGTAACCTCTATCTCCCTAAAATGTATAGAACCAAACTCTAACCTAATCACACTGTCTCAGGCCCTCTTGAGACTGTTCCCTGGGCCATGGTCACTCACTGGCTCTGAATAAACCTCTTTAGATATTTTACATAGTCTGCTTTCATTCACCCGCAATAGACAGACATGAAAACACGGAAGGATCCAGAGCTTCCTCACACGTCCGAGCCAGGGTATGCAGAACACTGTATTTTTTGTGTGGCAAGGATCGCAGTTGGAGCATATAGTTCACTCAGGGACTCAGGTGTGGCTGGGCTGGCCTGAGGGTGCTGTGCCACCTGGGGGTGCTGTGGTGGGTCTGTTGGGAGCTGTCTTCCAGAGGACATGTGGAAAGCATGCATGCTGCTGTGGAAGGGAAGCTGACTTAGATCCATGCAGGGGTGTGTTATTCAGAGTGTGCATTAGCCTGTCCCCTGGGTGGCAGGGGGCAGGGAGCACAGTGTGCCTTTATTCCCTGCCAGCAGGTTCGGTGGCTTCTCCTGACGTAAGAGATGATGGATCCCAGCGGCGTGGTAGCCATGGAGGGTGGCCCCTTGATGGGGACTTCTCTGCCCTCCGAAGGGACAGCTTTTGTACACACAGCAGGCCCATCTCCCCCATGGTGAGGTCTGTGGTGCTGAAAACACCCCTACAGGGTTGACAAGAACTGCAGGCTGGGTTCTGGATGGAAACAGTAATAATTCAGCAGTAGCCAGGTTGCACCGTGGCCCAATTCTTCATGTCAACAAGTCTGACCATTTGTGTCCCCATTGTTCCTTTAGACAGCAGCTCTGACATTACAATCATAAGGCCTTTGTTTAAAGATCACTTAAGAGGTTTTTCAGACCCCAGATTCCAGAAACCAGTTTAAGGACCCCCAAGGAGGAATGGGATCAGCATGAGAATATAGAGCCTTCCTCTCTCCCTGCCCCCTGACTTCTCCCTGCAGTCTTCCACCAGTCAAGAATCTCCACACTTTGGCCCCATCCAAAACCCATAAACACTCTAACCCCAAATTCCTCAGGGAGATGCATTTGAGGTTCCCTCTCATCCCCTTGTTCAATGACCCTGCGATCAAACCTGTTTTTCGCTTTGTCCTGGTGTCTTGGATCATTGTCTTGCTGCGTGCATCGGGCAACGAAGCTATTATGCTTGCCGTGCCCCAGCATGGCAGTGGCCTTCTGGCTCCCATGGCACCAGCTACGCTGTGGGCTCCAGAGCCCTCAGCAGAGATCTCACGGAAAGGACAGATACTGAGGGGTCACTGGGGAGGAATTTACCATTTTTGAAAGGGGATGAATTGGAAGAGAAATTGAGGTGGTGAGTGTGGACAAAGGTTGAGAATGTCTGTGTGTGGCCATCCAGAGACCCCATACTGGCCTGTGGACTCAGCTGGTCTGGGAGGTCCAGTTTGTGTTTGTGAGGGCATGTGCATTTAGGTGCGATTTATATCGAGGAAGCCGCAGAGGGACACTGAAGGACAGGCAGTTGACTAAAATGGTCAATGTGACTATGTGGCCCAAAGACTCAGCAAAAAAGAGACAAGAATGATATATTTGGCCAGGCTTTCGTGCTGGAAATGAACTTAGATGCATGGCCCAAGGCAGAAGGCACTGTCTTGAGCCAGGGTGAGTGCCGTTGGGTATGACACCGTGGATCGGGACCTTGGAAACCACAGGAATCAGTTCCAGCCTGGGTGTGCTGGTGAATATCCCTGGCCAGAGAAGCTCAGGGAAGCTTGGGGGCTGCTAAGTCTGGAAGTTGAAGTGTGTGTGTGTCCTTCATATAGAACACTGGCTGGTTGAATTTTCAAAATAAATTCCAGAAATACGTCTTCTTCATATTTTTAAATATCTTAGTTTTTCTTCAGATCCCACTGGACAGAAGGAGGTGAAGGAGGAGAGGCTGAGAATGTACATAGGGAAACGAACCAGGTAAGAGGTGCTTAGCAGTCCTAGCAATCAGATCAGCACGCTGGGTTATACATTGACATCACAGTTCTTTCTTTATATGGCTTTTTATGAATTTATGAATTATTATCCGTAGCACATTGACAATATTGTAGGTTGGAGTGGGGGACTTTCTCAGACTTCAAACCAAGTTCTTAAAGCTCCCTTTAAAGTCGTCCTTCTTTTTACAAACGTGGACACAAAGAAACACACCTAGATAAACAGAGAATACAAACGCTGTAACAGAGGCCCATTAGCAGGTCGACAAAGTGGTTTTCTCAATGAATATGTTATGTATTAAGGTCTACACTTAAGTAGACAAAATAGATTGAGAGTTGATGGTGACATTTTAAGAGTTCACAACCCCCTCTGATAACATAACAGGATTTAAAAAGCAATTTTAAACCTAGGAGGAAAGAAAAATATGCAAGGAGTATTTGAAACAGAGTCCAGCTTGCAATGCTGCATGCTAAGAACAGTTCATAGCCCCCTGTAGACACCCCTCCGAAAGCATGCCAACTGAGTGCCTGCAAGTGCCAGGGAACACATTTTGCACAATTGGCCGTTGGCTTTGTTTCTTAAATGTATTCCTGGCATTTCCCACAGGACGTGCTTAGTAGTGAGTGAATGTATAGGCGTTTGAGAGCCGTGGCTATAACCATCTATCTCGCCGTCTATGGCTCTTTCGCGTATGATGTCACCTGCCATCATAGCACTTAAAATTCAGACCTCCAAATTAGCTTAGGAGAAAAATACCAGGAAACCATTTCCCTGTACATCCCCAGAGGGAAACTTTACAGAGAATGTCCTTGTACTGAGTTCCTGGGTTTCTCATAGGAAGAACAAGTAAAGGTTGGAACAGCCAGCGTGGGCCTTCCTCCCCCGCCTTCCTTTGGTAACTGGTCCTGCCTCGGGTTATTGTGAGTTTCTCTGTAGACCTCCACGTGCGGCAGGGAAGAGTGCCAAGGCGAGAGCAGAGTCAGACAGCGGTTAACAGGGTAAAAACAGATTTTATTCAGCGTTGCTGCAATACAGAAAAAGAGACCTCCGTGTAGAACTGGGCTCCACTCTGAATACAGCATGGGCAAGTGGGGATTGATAGCCAAGGAGCAGGGTGGGTTTGGGGGATGGAAAATCATGGAGAGGAACCGTCAGGGGTGAGGGACATTCTGGCTAAACCGATCTCACAGGATTCTTGCTGAAGACAGGCCAGGGTGACCAGACGTCACCTAGGGGGTGGTGAGGGTTGAGGAACCCGGTTAGGTATTGAGGACGGGGGTTTTGGGTAAACTGCTTTAGTAGGGTTCTCGCTAAAACTGGATTCTGCATGGAAATGCAGGATGGGCCTTGCTGGACAGGGTTTGGGAGCCTGGCTGGTTTGGTCAAGCAGCAGCTGTTAATGCAGAATAAGAAGGCGGCCTTTAGGTGTGCTGAGCACGGTGAAGGTATTATTGCCACTTTATTCTGGGTTTCACATGCTCCTTCATTCCAGCAACTGAACTGGTCTTTATCTGAGTCCATCTGCAGCCCATCCTGAAATTATTTCAGTAAGATTTCCTCTGTCTTTGTATTTAAAACCCAGCAAGTTGCTGATACGGGGTGAGTATCAGGTGAATGCTACCTTCCAGAACCTTTGTTGAATCAGGCTGGCCCATCTCCCTGCTTTTCATAAGTTAATTGCTAACTTCCAAAGGAAAAAAATACCATTTCTTACTTTCTGGTCTCTTATCAAACATGCTGAGCACGGCTTGGTTAAGCAGTAACTCTCTATGCAAGTAAACAGAATTCTCCACCACACCTCCCTCTTTGCGCATGAGAACTTGGGAGAAAATCATCAACAGCTATTAATAATGTGCTGAACTGGAAGTGGTTCAGTTTCTTTAAGACACCTTGAGAATATTTACACGTGTGGAGGACAGAGTGTTTACAAGCGTCCCTGTGAGAACATGGTTATGGGAGGGTGGCTGGTGGGCCCGGGGGCATTCTCCTGCCAACATCAGGGCTTCAGCAACAGGGGGGTGTTCCTTGAGTACAAATCTTAAGGTTACACGGAAATTGGCTAACTTTGACGTTTCGGAAGTTTTACAAATGGCTGGAATCTCAAGAGCCAGACGTGGTTTTGGAACTTGGTGGTGGGGTGAGGTTTGAACACCATCTGGGGCTTGGCTGGAGAGAGAACTGAGAAGCGATGACCGCTCCAGGGCTACGTCCACGTGAGCAGGCGGAGGAGCTGGGCCACCTAAGTAGTGTGATTCAGAAGTTGCCAGAAAAACAGCCTCCTGATGGAGTAGGCCTCTCCCCTCAAAGATTTACCTCTGAGTCTGAAGTTTGGACGGAGAGATTTCTACATTTCAGTTTGGGCTTGGACTCCAAAGCCTCTCCTTTAAAAATGCAAAAGTCAACTTAAAAGAGGAATGTATTAACGTATGAGCACCCAGGACACATACCGTGAATTAATGAGTTAACCAAGTAGATGTCACCTGCAGGGTCCTGAAGGCCTGGGTGAAGGGCCCTTCACCATTCACCCTCCCTGTACCACAGCCTGGCTCTGAACAGAGACCCCAGCACCCCACCCCCACAAGCTCACCTCATCTGAAGGTTGGGGCCTGTGGTGATATTTACATCAGGATTAGACCGGACCTCCAGGAGCCCTAACTGTGGACAGCATTAGCAGCTCTTCTTCCTCGGCCATAAGAACATAAAATTCGACTTAGTTCTAAACTGAATAATGAACATAATGACGGCTTACCCATGTGCTGGCTTTCCCCACAAAAGAAGATCATTTCTTGTCTTTTTTTGAAATAGAAAACATGAAATTCTTTCCCAAGCATTTCTTCTTGTTCCTGTTTTGCTTATGTCCCAGGTGCACACTTACTCGAGATGGAACCCGACCATCTTTTCATTAATGCACCACAGACCCTGGCCAGGGCCCTCTCCTCACTCCGTGCACCCTTCCTGTGCCCTTCTTCACTGGCCTGGCACTAGCGATGCACTAGCACCCCAAATGTAATCCTTCACCCAGGCCTGGCTTCCAAGTGCCAGACGGACCCCCCTCAGCTATCTAGCGCTTACGTACACTCAAGTGTCCTACTGGCACCTCTGCAGCACCAGGTCTAAAACAGAACGTGGAACTTTTCCACAAAATGTGCTCTTTTCCTTGTTGCGTCCATCTAAAAAAATTCATCTGGTTGCTGAAGTCAGAAATCTGGGAGCCATCCTTCACACCTTCCTCTTCTACAACTTTACATGCAAAAAGCCCAGGATTTTTCCTCCTTAATATCTGTCAGTTCCATCTATGGCTACTCTCCCTCCCACTGCCACTATGCCTTGGAGCTGCCCTTTGGTCCTGCCTGGGTCATTGCAGTAGCCACCTAGTCCTCCTGCCCGGCTCTGCTCATCTCAAACTTCCATTCTCCCCTTGTGGCCAGAGGGATGGTTCCGATCTGATTGTATTCCTCATGCCCCCGTTTCTCCACCCTGAGTGGTAGGTATCCTCAGGCTCAAACACCCTCATGAAATTTACAAGGCTGCTCACCATATAGCTATGCTTCCTGCTGCCTTCCCTCTCCAGCCACTTTCTAATATGTATTCCACATGTCTGTGAATTCCTGCAAAGCCATCTTTCTAGACTTTGGGCCTTTGCATATGCTGTTCCATCTTCTGGGAGCAGCCTTTCCACTTTGGTACTGTCTGATTCCCACCCAACCTTTGGTGTCTATAGCTCCCCCTCCAGGAAGCACTTGCTCCAGGTCCTTTCCTGGGCCCTCCAAAAACAGCCTCTTACTGCACTCTTCATGCTGCAGGGTCTTTCGTCCTGTAAAAGTTGTGGATACCAAAATGAAATCGCTTTTGCCATACCTTGACAGAAGAGGGCCGGCCAGAAAGGCCCACAGGAGAGGAGGCTCAGGCTGACATGTCTGAGGTGAGAACTGCTTTCCAAAAGCCTTTCGTGTCCTTTACGCATCCCCTGTTCTGATAAGGTTTATTGTTAGAATTGTTTAGGACTATGGTAATTCAGATAAGATGTTCTTGGAAGAACATTTGCCCACTGATGGCATCTTCACCAATGAACTGAAAGCAAGTCTGGCTTTGAACCTCTGGAATCAATAAACTCTGTTTCTAAGCAGTTTATGTCAATCTGGTTTTGCTAATAAAAGCTCCCCTCACCCTTCCCTCAGTGAATGCACTGGTAGCTTGCCATTCCATGCATTCCGGATTACAGGTATTCATCAACTTACGACCTATGCAACTTACGACCATTCGACTTTACGACCACAATCACAAGCCACGACTGTTCCGCGTCTGGCAGCGCAAACGTTGCCCAGCTGGGCATACGACAGTGCGGACCAGCTTCCGGCAGCACTACCATCTCCGCGTGCACCATTTCAACTGTTAACCCAGACTTGGTACAGCAATTTGTGTTTTGTGTCTTGGATATTTTTCATCAAACCCGTCCCAATAAACTTCTTATACATTTCGAAGCAATGGACTCAAACATCGAACGATTTGCAAGGATTGAACGGATGGTGCACGATGTGTTTCGTCTGTATCGTGAAATTTATGAAGAAAAAAAGAGACATACAATTCAGACAAAGCTCACCATGTTTATGAAAAAACCAGCTCCGGTAACCCCAACTGCTGCCTCAGATGACGATATCAACGATCCGCAGCCAAGCACCAGCGGCCAATAAAATGTTTCGTATATGTTTATATATTTTGATATGTTTTGCAATTGGGAAAATGTTTCCTATGGTATTTTTTACACCTGTATTTTGTATTTTTGTATGCACTTGTATTTTGTAATTTTGTATGTTTTGCAAATATTAAACAAGTTGTACTGGTAATGCAGTGTTTTACTTAAACCTGACGAATGTAAAAATAAGAAACAAAATGGTGTAGAGATGAAACAAATGGCATAAAATGAACAAAGAAAATTATGATATATAACAATAATGAAGGAAAATTGTGATAAAATATGACTTAAAGATTTTTATAACATCATTTCACAGTACTGTACATATAGCCTACTCAACTTACGACCAAATCGTGTTACGACCGGTCTGTCGGAACCAATAGTGGTCGTAAGTCGAGCACTAGCTGTATAAACCTAACTTCGGTGCCAGAGTAAACTCAACATACCTACAGATAATTTTCTCTAGTGTTTTCTTTTAGGTTGACAGTCTGTAGCCTTTCCTAGCCCAGAGCTCCAGAGGCTCTTAGGTTCCTGGGCTCTGAGGCTTGAGAAGAGCTATAGCAGGCACTGTGTGGGTCCCCTTAGCATGGTTTTCTCAGTGCCTAGCACAATGCCTGCCACATAGTAAATGCTCAGGACATGTTTGTTGATCTGATGAATATATTTTAATACGTCAAGTTGATGAGCACTCTGGCAAAAGGGGCCTGGTTGGAGTTACAGTTAAGGATAAGTAGGTGGAAGCTTCATCTGGGTTCTGATTATGGGATATGTGGGGGTGGGTCACAAAGGCTGGGACTTAAAATGTAATGAGGGTCATCACTTAACGATGTGTTCACCATGGGCCAGGTACTTTATCTGTAGGAACTCAGGTTACCGGAGTATCTCAAGTTAAACAGAGGTATAGTTTCTTCATCTGTGAACCTACAATGAAATGATAAGGAACTTAGGCCAGGCCACTTGCAGGTGTGGAGGGGAGTGGTAAAGGCAGAAGCCGATTGATACTAAGGGCAGGCTTTGTGTTCTCTGTGTTGCCTGGGCCTGTGCTCAATGCATGGAGCGTATCTACCACCATGACAGTCACTGCTGAAATGATCATTCAGTTGCAGTCACTTTGATATGCATTTAACAACTGTTATCGGTGTTGGTGGTAAGGTTGGGAGTGTGTGCATATAGTGTGTTTAAAGAAACACAATCGTAGAGAATGTGCGGTTGTTTGACCTCAATAGAAATTGGGAGGATTAATGGAGATATTAGCACTTGCTCTTCTGAATTACTTGGCCTAGCTTTCCGAATGATTACCTCAAAAATAAATTCATGAGTTCATTAGTTAACCAAATTTTTATTAAATAGAAGGCAAGGTGAAGTTCTAGACTCTGGATGAGAAAAAACAGAAAGGTGTCAGATGCTCGTCACCTAGCAAGGAGAGAAGAGACAGATAACTATTCACTAGTATACAAAGTAGGAAAAGGTCAGTGCCACATATGTGTGGGGGGAAAGTGTGGGGTGTTCCAAGGGGGAAGCCATTACTTGCTGCGGTAACTGGAGAAGGTGGCATGTCCCCTGTCCACTAGCAGTGAGTGTTGAATAAAAGCGTTGTTCAATATTAACATATCAGTGAGCCTGAAGCCTTCTACGGGGTTTATAAGGCTACAGATAGCAGGCACACCATAAATATTTGCTGATGTGGTCCAGCTCATGTACAGCATGCAACCATTCCGTCTGAATGGAGGAATTGTGTTTATCACTGAATCTAGTAGAGTGTATCTGATTAGTTTAGCGCAGTTATAATAAAGCCAACTCCTATAATTGCCTCATTTCTCATATGCTTCATATATCTTTATTATAAGGCCATGATTATAAGAACATGTACGTAATCTTATCCTTCAGTGAATAAAAACTATTAACATACTGGTAGAAAATATTTTTATGGATATAATGCAGATAATGTCTTATATTATCTTAAGTTGAAATTATTTGTTTTAGTTTCTATTTAATTAATTTCTACTTAATTAGGGTATCTGAGAAAGGATCTTATCGAACCATTTCCCATTGAATCCTTTCTGAAGTTCCATTTACTGCCTTAAATTGGGAGATGAAAAAAGTGGAAGGAGACAATAAGCATAATTTTTACAATGCTTTAAAAGATAAGTGTGTAGAATAAATATTTTTTTAAATCCATGCCCCATAGCTGTTGAAATGTAGATTAATCCTAACACTTCCAACTTTGAAGCTGGCCTGAAACCAAGGTAGCTCCTCTCATGAGGTTTCTTATTTTATTTTCCCCAAATAATTTTTGCTGTAGTATGCTAAAATAACACGCCACTGAACATTCAGGTTGTGTGGCACAGTGCAGCCAGTGAAAGCATGAAGTAGAACTTAGCTGTATTTGAAGATCGATGTCAAAAAGACTGAAAAGCATCTGTGAATAGTTTGAAATCAGTTTTAAGAGGACATGGATTGGACCATCGCTTCAAATAGCAGCCTTGTTGGTGTGCTGAGGAAGGGCTTTTTAGCCTCTCGGCTTACCCGGCTGCTGGTGGATCTGTGACGGCATGAATACTCAGGAGAGGGCAGGTGCGGCTGCCTTTGTTTAGTGATGATATTCTTGCTAAAAGGTAGAAGTACAGGAGGAGCTAATTTGGCTTAGTTTCAACTTATTGACAGATGTGGGCACTAAATGACTGGTCAGAGAAGTGGCCAACTGCAGCTACAGTTGCAGCGTTATTCTGCAGACAACCCCGGAATGTTAGCACAGCAACCTCAGCCATACTGATCACAACTGGGTTTATTTGAAGATAAAAATCGGGGCAACATGGAAACATTTTCTCAATACCATACAACTAAATAGAAACGCTTTCTGCAAAGCTCCAACAAATAAAAATAAAATAAAAAAATTTGACACTCACCTTGAATGCTTACTGGTAAGAAATTGCCTGTAGCACCCTCAGTGCTTAGATCTTGGTTTCTACATATGATGTTCCATTAAACAACCCAACACTTCTTGGAGAAGTGGCTGATTCAGAAAGTGCAAGATGAGTCTGGGACATCTTGTTATGTTAGAAAGTAAGAAAGTGCTGGCAGAATGGGGAGGACACCTCCAAGGACAAAAGGAAAGGCTTGGGGGAGCTCCCACAGGCCATGAGGGACAAGTTGAGGATTCAAATGAAGAAAGTCAGTAATGGATTGCAACTTGCGGGGCTGTGTGGGAACACCTGAGTCCACAGTGACGATAAACACACAAGAGAGGAAAGGAAAGATCTCTAAAGTTAAATGCCACATGACAAAAGAAGCCGAGAATAGAATTTCTACAAAGGATAGTATAGTCAAAAAACATTCCTCATTTTGCAACCAACAGATTCAAGAAAGATTCAGGCCAGAATCATCAGTGAGTGCTTCAATGATTGGATCAAAGTTTGGAGAGAAACAGAATATTTACACTGTCTTAAAGTCTTCCCCACAGATTCCTTAGTAATTACAAAGGAAAAAATGGTAACTTTATGATGAAGAACCTATGGGAAGCCAAATTAGCCAAGCAATCAAGGTTTGCATCCCAAGTTAGGATGTTGCAAACCACCATCATATAACCCTTGTTGTGATGAACTTAAAGCATCTCTTTTGCAGCATTTCTGCCTGAAATGCATAGCCTGAATCTAATTCAAATTGAGGGATAACTGGCCTGAAATCTTCAAAAGTATCAGCATCATGAAAAATGAGGAAAACTGAAGCAATCGTTCCAGATCAAAGAAAACTAAAGAGACATAACAACTAACTGCAATGCATATCCTAGATTGAATTCCGACTCATAGGGAAAACAAGGATACAGGGTATTATTGGGACAAATTGTGGAATCTGAATACAGGCTGTAGATTAGATAATCTACTATTTTATGAAAGTTAACTTTTCTGAATTTTTAATGTTATGATGATGGAAGAGAACGTTCTTGTCTTTGGAAAATGCATGCTGAAGGATTTTCTGGTGAAGAGGCAGGAGATCATCAGCTAACTCTCAAAGAGTTTAGAAAAAAATAGAATTATATATTACATAAAATGTAACATAAAATATGTAGAATATATAAAATGTGTTATATATAGACAGGGAATGTGAAAACAAATGTGGCCAAGTGTTAAAATTGAGAATCTGAATAAAGACTATATGAGTTCTGTGTATTATTATGGCAGCTCCTAAGAAATCATAGCCATATGTCACTTAATGATAGAAATCTGTTCTGAGAAATTTATCATTAGGCAATATCATAGTTGTGCAAACATCACAGGGTATACTTACAGAAATCTCGATGGTACAGCCTGCTGCACCCTTCTGCTGTGTGGTCTAGCTTACTGATACTAGGCTACAAGCCGGTACGGCACATTGCTGTACTGAATCTGTAGGCAATTGTAACATGACAGTCGGTATTGGTGTATTTAAAGATAGGAAAAGTTCAGTAAGAATAGGGCATTATAATCTTATGGGATCAGTTACATATGTGGTCTGGGGTTGACCAAAACATGGTCATGTGGTGATGGCTGTATTCAATAATGAAAAGTTAAAAGAAAAAGAAGTTATTAATATTGTTACAGTTGGTAAAAGGAGTTGCTAATGTGGGGGTGGACGTAAGCTAGAGAGCCATATTCCCATCTCAATTCATTTCTATTTTCCCACCTTTCATGCTTTCTTTCTGTAGTCGGCTGGCTGAAACTATTTACGTATCTATAATGGCTGTGTTTGCCTCAGTGCTCCTGAGGCAGGGCTCCCAGATTTCCTTCTCCAGGCGGTCACCATGCACTGCCACCTTTGCTGACCAGCCACGTACTCTCCCTTCGTCCTGCCACGTCTGCCTGTATTTTGGTTCTTCCTTTATTTTGGTGACCCTTTCCTACTGCCTGGCCAATAACTCCTCCTTCTTTCAGCTCCAGGTAAGAGAATCACTGCCTGCATCTCTTCCAACTTGCTTTCTGCCAGATTATTTCCCACTACACAGCGTTATCTTCCTCCCAGTGCTGTGGGCATCTGTTGTCTGGCTGTGTGGTGCCACTCAGGTGGCCTCTTAGGTTAGGGTCCATCTCCTCCTGAGATGCTACCTGAGAGGACGGGCCTTTTGTTTTTCCCCGGGAAACACGGTCATTTAGGTGGGATGGGATGCACTTCTTCAGGGATCAATAGATAATCAGTCACCATGGGCCTTCCTCAAACTTATGTCCTCAAAAAAAAAAAAAGCCCTTTACACTGAAGAATGTAGCAGGACTTCAAAATGTCAAAGGCCATAAAAGTCTGGCCAAGCATTTGCTTTAGAACTTTCACTTTTTCATATCCCTTGCTCATGAAGAATGGCTCAATTGCAGACCTTGACAACGTTCTATCACTCTATCATTATTTGGAGATGAGATCAACTAGATTAAAATAACACTGAAAGATTACCATGTGATTGGTGATGATAATTCTTTCACATCAAGGGAATTTGAGCATGTTGGCACTAAGACCATTTATGGAAATATTGCCACTAAGATCTGGAGAACGAGAAGTTTTGATTTATGCACCTAAAGGGCTATGGTTATTACACTGCCATTTCCTTGTTCTTTCTTAAAACTTTTGCTGAAGAGGGGGATTTGATGGAAAGTGTAGAGCTTTTAAGACTTGGTTAAGCTGTGTAATTATTTCATTTAGCAGTGGTATAGGTATTGCTTCAATTACTCTTTCCTATAAGGCAAATGTGTCCAAGACTAATATTGCTTCTGTTTCTGACATCATATGTTGGTAGCTTTACCAGAGTCCAGCTTCCAAACATGCTGCTTTCATGCACTGTGTCTACATCAGCAAACTGGCAGTTATAACCTGCTTGCTGATGATCATTCCTCAATCTTGCCAAAAATGAGTAACTCTTGTGTCTGCATTAGGCAGTGGAAAAAAATCGATGGATGGCAGTGGATTGGTCAGAGTCTCAGCTGATTTTCTCAAACCTCCCACTGTCCCCTTGTTACTTAGAACGACTAGTAAGTAAGCAGTCTTCATTTTTCAGGAGATAAGAGCTCCACTTCTCTTGCCCCTTACCAAACTAAAGATCAGTTGCTGAAAATTGTGCTGGTATCTGCAAATGTCTTGCATTTGAAAACAGTGTTTTGTTCAAAAATGAGACAAACAGCCCTTTCAAGCAAACATGACTACTGTTAAGCTACTCAGCTTTGATAATTTCTTTTTTCTCCATTTAGCCTTGACCTTGGCAGAGACAACGTGATTTATAAAATGAGTAAATGTCTAGAGGGCAGAAATTATGTCACACATGTTCTGTGTTGTTAATTTCTGTTTTAAGATATCAATCATATAACACTTGTATTAAGTAAATTTTAACATTTATGTATATGATTTGTTGCTTTGTAGAATTATTTTATAGAATGTGTTTATGACATATCTTTGCTATGTTATGATATTTTTGTTAACCTTCTAAAGTTAATTTTAAAAATGAAAGTAATGTATGTACAAGGTTAACATAATAAAACAAAGTGTGTTAGGACGTGTGATAAGAAGCTGTGATCCCTGGGTTCATCCTTCCCCATTTCAAGTCTCATTCCTCAGGGACAACTACTTTGATCTCTTTTAACTGTTTCTTCTGTTAGTTATTGTCAACCTCTAAATATTATGTTTATACTGTTATTTCTTTATTCTGATGGGATAAATGAGGATTTAGTTAATCTTCACATCCTCATCACTGTTTCTTTCAATATTGTCATACCACATTCTGTGTACCTTCATTGTTGGATTGCTTTGTAACTTTATGAACTATAAGTAGCCTTTTATTTCTTGTTACATTAACTACTGAGAGTATGTCAGCTTCTAACTTCACACCCAGTTCCAGAACTAGCTGCAGAATTTTTAGCACTCAGTGGAACATGAAAATGTAGGACCCCTTGTTCAAAAATTATTATGAATTTCAAGATGGAGACAAAAAATTATTAAGCTAAGTGTGGGGGCCTTCTAAGTAAGCATGGGCCCCTGAGTGAACACACTGGTTGCATACCCCAGAGCTGCCCTGTTTGTACCCTATCTTACCCTTCAGTTCTCTTTCTTCCCTTCTACCTCCTAATTTTTATAATCTCTTTCTTTTATAATATCAAGATGAATAACACTTTGATTTTGTTCTATAACCCTAAATATATATCCTCTATAGGTTGGGTATCTAAGATGAATATTAGTGTATCATTTTGTTATTGTTACAATGTAAATATTATTCATTGTAGAATCAAATAAAATTCTGTATTTCTTTCCTGGTACATCTTTTTGTTTTTCCTGGAGTTTCTAATTGCTTTTCTTTTTGTCTTACCTTTCTGTGTTTATCACATTTTCAATTTTTACCAACTTTTCCCAATCTATCAAATCACCCTTTTAATCTAATTTTCTCCAGAGATACCTCCCAATACCAAATGAAGGGTTCTTTCCTTTCCTTTGTCAATCTGGACTTATTTTTCTGTAGGTGCACTGCGTGGCTGTTTTCTTGGGGCTTTTCTTTATTACTTGCCTGGTCTGGTCTCATTGCTTCCTTGACTCTGGGTCTTTCTTCCTCTTGGTTGATTTTTTTTGGTATGTTCCAGCACCTCCCCAGATAGCTTCTTAATACAGTGAGTGTGGGAAGAAACTTTCAAAGTCCTTCCGTTTATGAGGATATTTGTATTTTACTTTCAACCTTGATTGATAGGTATGAATAGAAATTTAGGTTGAAAGTAATTTTTGGTCAGAGTTTGGAAGGTATTACTCACTCTCCCTGCATCCACTGTTACGGATGAGAACAACACCCTGATGTTTTTTGTTTTATACTGCCCTTGATTTTTAGAGTTTCCTCTTCATTCTTGCTATTCAAAATTTCACAATGTTGTACACAGGTAAGGCACAGGTTTGGGTTCTTTTACATTGTAGTCATCTTAGAAGCACTTTAAATCTGGAGATTTCTATCTTTCATTTCTGGAAAATTCTTTTGAATGCATTGTTTGATAATTTCCTTCCCTTTGTTTTTTTCATATCTCTTTTATAAACTCCTATCAGTTGAATCTTGAACCTGTTGGACTGATTCTATATGATTCTTTTTTTCTTTTACTTTTTTTTTGAGACAAAGTCTTGCTTTGTCATTTAGGCTGGAGCGCAGTGGTATCCCTATGTTTTATTTAAACTCTGTCTCTTTTATAGTTCTCATTTTGAGGTTTTAGAAGGTTTTTCCACTTTATTTTCTAATTCTTCTATTAATCTATCCTGTTTTTTTAAATCTCTTAAAGTTTCATTTTTTTTACCTTCTCTAATTTAACATTCATAACATTCTGTTCTTGAATTACGGATACAATAACGTCTCTAATCAGTCTATAAATTGGAGCCATAGAATTATTTCTGAATACTCCTTAGTTTTATTTATTTATTTATTCATTTAATTTGGTCTTTGCTTTCATGATGGAAACTTAAATGCTGGTGATCTTTGGCCTCCCCTTTAATTTGAAGGCAAGGCACTGAACCCTGATGGTAAGCTCTGTGAATGTGACTGGAGTTTGTGAACTGGTGGAATTTACTTTAGGATTTTAGGAGGTGATAAAGCATTTTTACTGGGGACTTCTTCCTACTGGAACGTATAGTTCTTCCTTCTTCAGTGGTGAGATGTCTTAGGATAAAGTTCTTTTTTTAAAATTTCCCCTGCAGAATTTTCCTGCTTGGATATTGAAGTATGTACAATTGACTTTTCTACTGACCTTCAATGATTTCCTCATCTTCCTCCCTAGAGCTCTTCTCCCCCCAATCTACTTTCCTGATTTGATTTCACCGTTTCCTTGGCACTACCCTTCATGGTCCTGCTGTTTCCAAGTTTTGAGCTCTGGAGTTTTGCCTGGAAGACTGCACTCCTGGGCTCCAGTGCTTGGCTTACTCTAATTCACGGCTGTCTCTGTCCTGCCCCATCCATTCCATTTTCTGTCCTATCAATTCACTAAACTCTCTTCTCCATTTCCTTTTCTGGATCAGTGCCGCTCTATAATCCCTTCATTTCTTTGTTGTCATTTAAATAAGGTCTTGAAGGTGGATATCATGTTCTATGTTTATGAAGAAGTTCTTCATCGTTCTTTTAACTGCCTATAGCATCTGAAAATGGCAAAGGAGGTATTGCACAATAGGTATCAACAGCTTTCATGCAGATGCAATGTCATTCCCATCACACCTCTCACTTTGTACAGTTGGAGAGAAATCAGTGTAAATTTATATAGAAAACCATAGTATTAAGCCTGCCACTTCTGCTAGATATAAGCAGGTAAATGGGTCAAATGGGCAGAGCCTGTTAATTGAGTTTCAGAGAGAAGATAAACGTAGCCACCTGTGTTATCAACATCCACTGACGGACGGGTAGTTGCTGTTGCTGTTATTTTTAATCAGCATTTAAACATTTTTAAACAATTAAAAAATGTACAAAAGAGCTTTGGGCTAGTGGATATTCTCCATGTTATCGGGACCCATATCTTTTTTGTTATCTTAAAACATATTTATGGACTAATTGAGATAGAACTGTCTTCAAGCATGTAAACTAATAAAGTGCATATCTTTTCATGCCAGCTTGGTACAAATCCCACAGAAGCAAAGTGTCAATGAGGGAATGACTTGCACTGGCTGCACCTGCTAACAGCACCTGTTACTTGTTCCTGCAGCAGTGAAGTTGGTGATGTACACCTGCTTAACCACAGCGCCTTCTCCTCACAGGACAGTCTTCCTAGAAAGTTTAGACGTTAGCCTAGGAGGCTTCTCTAATGTTTCAGAGACTTTATTAATACCCACATACATTTCTGTCTATGGCATTTCGATAATTTTTATGGAGAGATTTTTACTTCTCCCCAAAATCAAAGTGGCCAGCAGCTTCTGATTCTGTTCTTCTTCCAATTGACCAGCACGAAACAGGGATATCTAGCAAATATTTTTGAGCATTTATTACATACATTGGCATATAGTTCACTAGACTCACAATGAGGCTGAGGGAAATGGCAGTAAAATTCGGAAAATTGTGAACTGCAATCACGTCGATGAGCATGTTATCTGAATGTTGCAGATGGAGAATAAATAGGGCCATTGAATACTGAACAGGAGAAATGAAATGAAGTTAGAGGAGTTTAGTTTGGTTAATTAGAAAAAATTTTGTTAGGCAGTAGCGTGGCTTATTTATTTTTATTAACTTTGTAAGTAAACATTTGTATAACACTGTTATTTGTAAAACACTAAGCAATCTGCAAACACCTTATTGAATCACCATTTGACAGGTATTATCTGCATTTTACAGTTGAGGAAATGAAGGCTCTGAGAGGGTATAGAAGGGCCCCTCATAGCCTGGGCTGCATTGGAGTTTTGACTCGAGAGCCTGGAATCTCCTCATACCATCTTGCCTGCCTCACTCTCTGTCTCTGTGCAACCTTTGTTGGATTTGGTCTTGTGCCTGGAACACCTACTTTTTGGAAATTCAATTTCTCTTTTAAGTCCTGGCATCAATGCCAGGCAGCATGATGTCTGCCTACCTAGTAGGATCTCAGTCAGGGTTGGTTTGCTGGTATTTTTTAAATTTTTTATTTTCCAGAAGAGCTTCCCTAGCTCCCAACTTTGTGTGAATTGCTCTTTTGAGTTTCTGTTCCACTGTTTGATTCACTTTGGTGTTTACATTGTTTATGTGCATGTTTCTCCCCTCCACCAGAATGTAAGCTCTCTGAGGTCAACATATGTTCAACTTTCTTTTTATCTAATCCTCATGGGCTGATACAGTGTCTTCTACATGTTTGACACTGTGGCTTTGAGGTTGATTGGATAGGCTCAAATTAAGGTAGGACTGGACAATCCTTGGTGCTGAGTTTGGTCACTCTCTCCTTTTTTTTTTAATTTTGAGATGGCGTGTCACTCTGTCGCCCACACTGGAGTACAGTGGCACAATGCTCACTGCAACCTCTGCCTTCTGGGCTCAAGCAATTCTCCTGCCTCAGCCTCCTGAGTAGCTGGGATTACAGGTGCCCATAATCATGCCCATCTAATTTTTGAATTTTTAATAGAGACATGGTTTCACCATGTTGGCCAGGCTGGTCTCAAACTCTTGGCCTCGAAGTGCTGAGATTATAGGCATGAGCCACTGCACCTGGCCTTGGGGCTGGTCTTTATAATGCAGTAGGATTAGTAAGGGTCTAGTCAAGGCATTTCTCCCTTTTTTTTTTTTTTTTTCTTAAGCACTCAGTTTTCTGGACAAGATAGAAGACTTCATAAAAACTATAAGACTGCTCAGAAAAAAAAATATAGGAATAAATGTTCACTAGACTGCACAATATTTGAAGGCCGGGGCTCTTCATCGTTCATCTTGGAGGCCTGTTCGGCAGCTACATCTTACTTCACACATCGAGTTTGGGTTATTTCAGTGTGCCTAAAAAGCCAAGGACAAAAATATGCTCTAAAATACGACTGAACCATGTAGGATGGGGTGTCCTCCAAAGTGAATTTCACCCCACTGACACCATCTCATGATTGCCTAGGATTCCTAAGGGACTATAACTAGGATTATTATTATTATCTTTTTTGCAATGTTTGGTGAATTCTCTCCGGTCTTCCATTCTTGTTTCCTGCAGCATTTTCTTTCTTCTCACCCTTTGCTGTAATTGCTGGGTATTCAAAGCCTGTATGAATGGTTATGAAGCAAAATTGTATTGTGTGAATATTCTTTTCCTGGGGTTTTCTTCTCCGTGGTGCTGTGAGAAATCTCTTTTGTACCTCCTGTCAAGTCTTGAAAGGGATTTTTGCAACTAATTTGGGATAATAAAGGCATTCTTGCTATAATGCAGCAATTCTTTTTAGGAATATATATATTTCAGTAGCTTCTATTTAAATTTGCCTAAACTGAATGAAATTTCTCGCACAATATTTTTCAAAGAATATATGTATTTGCATATCTCCTCACCATTCTGCCCGCCACCCACTCACTTTCCAAGCATCTTAGCCTGGGCGTCTGTCACACAAAACAACTCAAGTCCGCTCTGCTATGTTCCCCGTATTACAAATTAAAGGGACTGAGAAATTAGAGGTCCCCTTTAACATACATTGTCATGGGAAGCATAAAGGGTATGGCACATTGCTTAGTTTGAAGGTCATCTTCTTTTAGACTCAAAGTGAAACAGACAATGGGGTGTGGCGGGTGAATCAATGCTTCACGTTGGCAGTGTTTTGCATTGCCATTGGAAAAAAATATCCATTAAATGTCCCAAACACGCCCATTGATCTAGACACTAAGGAATCGCTCTACACCACTGACTTCCTACCTTTGTGTTCTTTATCAAAGAAGTACATGCCCTTGCTGGGAAGTCTCTTTACACTTCCTTTCTTCTCCAGCAAAAGCTGACGTCAGGCACTCTCCCACCCTGGGATCTCCCTATCCCATATTCTCAGGCCACATACTTTTTAAACAAAATGTTTCTTCCAATATGTGATTGTTAAAATTTGTGTGTCCACTTGGCTAAGCTATGAGGCCCAGTTGTCTGGTCAGAGACTAGACTAGAAGTTGCTGTAAAGGTATTTCATACGTGTGATTCATATCTACCATCATTGACAGTAAGTAAAGGAGATTATCTTCAATAATGTGGGTGGGCCTCATCCAATCAGTTGGTATTTTATAGAGACAGAGTCTGGCTCTGTTGCCCAGGCTGAAGTGCAGTGGTGTAATCATAGCTCACTGCAGCCTTGAGCTCCTGGAGTCAGCCACCTGAGTAGCTAGGGACTACAGGCATGCACCACCACACTTGGCTAATGTTTTCACATTTTTAAATTTACTTAGTAGAGATGGGGGCCTTACTGTGTTGTCCAGGCTGGTCTCAAGCTCCTGGCCTCAAGTGATCCTCCCATTTCAACTTCCCAAAGTGTTGGGAATACAGGTGTAATTCATGATACCCAGCCCAGTTGAAGGTCTTGAGGGCAAAAACTAAGGTTTCCTGAAGGAGAATAAATCCTGCCTCAAGACTAGAACATCAACTCCAGCCTGACTTCCAGCCTGCCGGGTTCCCTCCCGGTTTTCAGACTTGCCAGCTCCCACAATTGCACAACCACATGAGCCGATTTCTTAAACTGAATCTCTATGTATCTATCTACCTATCAATCAGTCAATCTCTCTGCCATTTGTGCTGTTACTCTGGCAAACCCTCACTGATACACCATATTGGAAACGTCTACACACACCGTCACAGTGATCACGTAGCAGGAATGTGCTCTTTGTTCGTTTTGGTTATGCAGATTGTTGAAGGATCATTTTAAAGACTCTTAATCACCAATGTATTCACTGGCCAAGGTGACCAGGAACTCCTCCTGCAGGCTGCTTCTCTGCACACCCAGTAGAGAGTGTGCCTTGCACACTCCTTACTCGGCGATTACGCTTTGAGGGCCTGCACACACACAGCACTGCCTTCCTACGCACTGCTCACTTTTTCTTGGCCCTGTTTTGGAGACCAAAAATTAGGTGAGCTTCCAATTCAGGAGAGGAGCAAGGGAACTTGTGAGAAGCACTGCTGTTTTCTTGTGGCATTTAGTTTTGGTCTGAAGGTTGTTTATTGAACTCAATGTTTTTTCAGAGTGACGGTTTGAAGATGTTCTCCAGGTGTCCTTCCCTTACAATAATTATATTGTAATAAAATATGGACCTTGTGGAATTTAGAAGAACTCTGCAAATGCACACATTCCATTCACCAGAGTGGAATTCTTGAGTAGAATATATCATGACAGGTGACTGTTCCACATTAGTAAGGGGGTAAGTGTCGTGGCGCAGCTCATCGCCATGAGGGACTTCCTTTTTTTTTTTTTTTTTTTTTTATGGAGTCTCACTCTGTCATCAGGCTGGAGTGCAGTGGCATGATCTCGGCTCACTGCAACCTCTGCCTCCCAGGTTCAAGTGATTCTCCTGCCTTAGCCACCCAAGTAGCTGGGAATATAGGCACGTACCACCACGTCCAGCTAATTTTTGTATTTTTAGTAGAGACAGGATTTCACCATGTTGGCCAGGATGGTCTCAATCTCTTGACCTCATGATCCGCCCTCCTTGGCCTCCCAAAGTGCTGAGATTACAGGCGTGAGCCACCATGCCCGGCCGAGGGACTTCCTTGAACGACCGGAGAGAAAGGATTAGAAGGGAACAAAACAACTGGAGCTGTGTCACCTTCAGCTAAGAGGTGACGCAAGTGAGGACCTGCGGAGCTTTGTGGACAGAAAAGAGACTTCCTGGAGGGAGCCTGTTCCTAGGCTCTGGTCCCCCACCCTGGGGCAGGTGAAGCCAGAGCCTGCATGGATTTCCTCCCCCTGGTGAGTCAACCCCTTTTCCACGTGGGAGCACTGAAGGTTGTCAGCCTTTCCACTGAACCAATGTTCAGTGGGAGTTTGCCATAAAATAACCATAAGTTTGAAAAAAGTTAATGAAAAATTGGATCGTATGTCAATAAACTTCTATTCAGCTTCTCTGGTGTACACTAGTCTATAAGGTGAGGGAGGCTTTCAGCAAAGGCCAAGACGTTTAGGCTTTTACTGCTTACACTTCACCATCACATCACCTTCTAGTTCTCTTTTTGGCCTTCTGTGCATACTTTTGAGCTTTCAGCTTTCTTAATCATTTTTTTTTTTTCTCTAAACCTTCTCTCATTTGCTTACATTTCCCTAGTAATTGTGTGGCTGATGGAGCCTTTGTGAATTCCTGTCCAGAGAATGGGCGGAGAAAAGATGAAGACAAGTTCAGGTCTTACTTCACTTCTTCCTGAAACCCTTCCAATTTTTATGAAGCGGGACAAGCCTTGGCTTGGCTGATACCATTTAATAAGTGAAATATCTTCCCAAGCCTGGTAGGAGTTGTGGCGTTAGATAGGCTTGTGTGTGAAGCCCAGCTGCATCCATTACTAGCTATGTGGCCTCAAACTAATTAATTACTCATAGTCTCAGTTTTCTTATCGTAAAGCTTGACAAATAATGTCTAACAGTGGGTATTTTATATGTATAATCATTGGACACAATTGTTATTAATTATCAAGGAATATTTGTTTTTTCACCAGTTGAGAAAAAACAAATCCNATTCTTTTTTTCTTTTACTTTTTTTTTGAGACAAAGTCTTGCTTTGTCATTTAGGCTGGAGCGCAGTGGTATCCCTATGTTTTATTTAAACTCTGTCTCTTTTATAGTTCTCATTTTGAGGTTTTAGAAGGTTTTTCCACTTTATTTTCTAATTCTTCTATTAATCTATCCTGTTTTTTTAAATCTCTTAAAGTTTCATTTTTTTTACCTTCTCTAATTTAACATTCATAACATTCTGTTCTTGAATTACGGATACAATAACGTCTCTAATCAGTCTATAAATTGGAGCCATAGAATTATTTCTGAATACTCCTTAGTTTTATTTATTTATTTATTCATTTAATTTGGTCTTTGCTTTCATGATGGAAACTTAAATGCTGGTGATCTTTGGCCTCCCCTTTAATTTGAAGGCAAGGCACTGAACCCTGATGGTAAGCTCTGTGAATGTGACTGGAGTTTGTGAACTGGTGGAATTTACTTTAGGATTTTAGGAGGTGATAAAGCATTTTTACTGGGGACTTCTTCCTACTGGAACGTATAGTTCTTCCTTCTTCAGTGGTGAGATGTCTTAGGATAAAGTTCTTTTTTTAAAATTTCCCCTGCAGAATTTTCCTGCTTGGATATTGAAGTATGTACAATTGACTTTTCTACTGACCTTCAATGATTTCCTCATCTTCCTCCCTAGAGCTCTTCTCCCCCCAATCTACTTTCCTGATTTGATTTCACCGTTTCCTTGGCACTACCCTTCATGGTCCTGCTGTTTCCAAGTTTTGAGCTCTGGAGTTTTGCCTGGAAGACTGCACTCCTGGGCTCCAGTGCTTGGCTTACTCTAATTCACGGCTGTCTCTGTCCTGCCCCATCCATTCCATTTTCTGTCCTATCAATTCACTAAACTCTCTTCTCCATTTCCTTTTCTGGATCAGTGCCGCTCTATAATCCCTTCATTTCTTTGTTGTCATTTAAATAAGGTCTTGAAGGTGGATATCATGTTCTATGTTTATGAAGAAGTTCTTCATCGTTCTTTTAACTGCCTATAGCATCTGAAAATGGCAAAGGAGGTATTGCACAATAGGTATCAACAGCTTTCATGCAGATGCAATGTCATTCCCATCACACCTCTCACTTTGTACAGTTGGAGAGAAATCAGTGTAAATTTATATAGAAAACCATAGTATTAAGCCTGCCACTTCTGCTAGATATAAGCAGGTAAATGGGTCAAATGGGCAGAGCCTGTTAATTGAGTTTCAGAGAGAAGATAAACGTAGCCACCTGTGTTATCAACATCCACTGACGGACGGGTAGTTGCTGTTGCTGTTATTTTTAATCAGCATTTAAACATTTTTAAACAATTAAAAAATGTACAAAAGAGCTTTGGGCTAGTGGATATTCTCCATGTTATCGGGACCCATATCTTTTTTGTTATCTTAAAACATATTTATGGACTAATTGAGATAGAACTGTCTTCAAGCATGTAAACTAATAAAGTGCATATCTTTTCATGCCAGCTTGGTACAAATCCCACAGAAGCAAAGTGTCAATGAGGGAATGACTTGCACTGGCTGCACCTGCTAACAGCACCTGTTACTTGTTCCTGCAGCAGTGAAGTTGGTGATGTACACCTGCTTAACCACAGCGCCTTCTCCTCACAGGACAGTCTTCCTAGAAAGTTTAGACGTTAGCCTAGGAGGCTTCTCTAATGTTTCAGAGACTTTATTAATACCCACATACATTTCTGTCTATGGCATTTCGATAATTTTTATGGAGAGATTTTTACTTCTCCCCAAAATCAAAGTGGCCAGCAGCTTCTGATTCTGTTCTTCTTCCAATTGACCAGCACGAAACAGGGATATCTAGCAAATATTTTTGAGCATTTATTACATACATTGGCATATAGTTCACTAGACTCACAATGAGGCTGAGGGAAATGGCAGTAAAATTCGGAAAATTGTGAACTGCAATCACGTCGATGAGCATGTTATCTGAATGTTGCAGATGGAGAATAAATAGGGCCATTGAATACTGAACAGGAGAAATGAAATGAAGTTAGAGGAGTTTAGTTTGGTTAATTAGAAAAAATTTTGTTAGGCAGTAGCGTGGCTTATTTATTTTTATTAACTTTGTAAGTAAACATTTGTATAACACTGTTATTTGTAAAACACTAAGCAATCTGCAAACACCTTATTGAATCACCATTTGACAGGTATTATCTGCATTTTACAGTTGAGGAAATGAAGGCTCTGAGAGGGTATAGAAGGGCCCCTCATAGCCTGGGCTGCATTGGAGTTTTGACTCGAGAGCCTGGAATCTCCTCATACCATCTTGCCTGCCTCACTCTCTGTCTCTGTGCAACCTTTGTTGGATTTGGTCTTGTGCCTGGAACACCTACTTTTTGGAAATTCAATTTCTCTTTTAAGTCCTGGCATCAATGCCAGGCAGCATGATGTCTGCCTACCTAGTAGGATCTCAGTCAGGGTTGGTTTGCTGGTATTTTTTAAATTTTTTATTTTCCAGAAGAGCTTCCCTAGCTCCCAACTTTGTGTGAATTGCTCTTTTGAGTTTCTGTTCCACTGTTTGATTCACTTTGGTGTTTACATTGTTTATGTGCATGTTTCTCCCCTCCACCAGAATGTAAGCTCTCTGAGGTCAACATATGTTCAACTTTCTTTTTATCTAATCCTCATGGGCTGATACAGTGTCTTCTACATGTTTGACACTGTGGCTTTGAGGTTGATTGGATAGGCTCAAATTAAGGTAGGACTGGACAATCCTTGGTGCTGAGTTTGGTCACTCTCTCCTTTTTTTTTTAATTTTGAGATGGCGTGTCACTCTGTCGCCCACACTGGAGTACAGTGGCACAATGCTCACTGCAACCTCTGCCTTCTGGGCTCAAGCAATTCTCCTGCCTCAGCCTCCTGAGTAGCTGGGATTACAGGTGCCCATAATCATGCCCATCTAATTTTTGAATTTTTAATAGAGACATGGTTTCACCATGTTGGCCAGGCTGGTCTCAAACTCTTGGCCTCGAAGTGCTGAGATTATAGGCATGAGCCACTGCACCTGGCCTTGGGGCTGGTCTTTATAATGCAGTAGGATTAGTAAGGGTCTAGTCAAGGCATTTCTCCCTTTTTTTTTTTTTTTTTCTTAAGCACTCAGTTTTCTGGACAAGATAGAAGACTTCATAAAAACTATAAGACTGCTCAGAAAAAAAAATATAGGAATAAATGTTCACTAGACTGCACAATATTTGAAGGCCGGGGCTCTTCATCGTTCATCTTGGAGGCCTGTTCGGCAGCTACATCTTACTTCACACATCGAGTTTGGGTTATTTCAGTGTGCCTAAAAAGCCAAGGACAAAAATATGCTCTAAAATACGACTGAACCATGTAGGATGGGGTGTCCTCCAAAGTGAATTTCACCCCACTGACACCATCTCATGATTGCCTAGGATTCCTAAGGGACTATAACTAGGATTATTATTATTATCTTTTTTGCAATGTTTGGTGAATTCTCTCCGGTCTTCCATTCTTGTTTCCTGCAGCATTTTCTTTCTTCTCACCCTTTGCTGTAATTGCTGGGTATTCAAAGCCTGTATGAATGGTTATGAAGCAAAATTGTATTGTGTGAATATTCTTTTCCTGGGGTTTTCTTCTCCGTGGTGCTGTGAGAAATCTCTTTTGTACCTCCTGTCAAGTCTTGAAAGGGATTTTTGCAACTAATTTGGGATAATAAAGGCATTCTTGCTATAATGCAGCAATTCTTTTTAGGAATATATATATTTCAGTAGCTTCTATTTAAATTTGCCTAAACTGAATGAAATTTCTCGCACAATATTTTTCAAAGAATATATGTATTTGCATATCTCCTCACCATTCTGCCCGCCACCCACTCACTTTCCAAGCATCTTAGCCTGGGCGTCTGTCACACAAAACAACTCAAGTCCGCTCTGCTATGTTCCCCGTATTACAAATTAAAGGGACTGAGAAATTAGAGGTCCCCTTTAACATACATTGTCATGGGAAGCATAAAGGGTATGGCACATTGCTTAGTTTGAAGGTCATCTTCTTTTAGACTCAAAGTGAAACAGACAATGGGGTGTGGCGGGTGAATCAATGCTTCACGTTGGCAGTGTTTTGCATTGCCATTGGAAAAAAATATCCATTAAATGTCCCAAACACGCCCATTGATCTAGACACTAAGGAATCGCTCTACACCACTGACTTCCTACCTTTGTGTTCTTTATCAAAGAAGTACATGCCCTTGCTGGGAAGTCTCTTTACACTTCCTTTCTTCTCCAGCAAAAGCTGACGTCAGGCACTCTCCCACCCTGGGATCTCCCTATCCCATATTCTCAGGCCACATACTTTTTAAACAAAATGTTTCTTCCAATATGTGATTGTTAAAATTTGTGTGTCCACTTGGCTAAGCTATGAGGCCCAGTTGTCTGGTCAGAGACTAGACTAGAAGTTGCTGTAAAGGTATTTCATACGTGTGATTCATATCTACCATCATTGACAGTAAGTAAAGGAGATTATCTTCAATAATGTGGGTGGGCCTCATCCAATCAGTTGGTATTTTATAGAGACAGAGTCTGGCTCTGTTGCCCAGGCTGAAGTGCAGTGGTGTAATCATAGCTCACTGCAGCCTTGAGCTCCTGGAGTCAGCCACCTGAGTAGCTAGGGACTACAGGCATGCACCACCACACTTGGCTAATGTTTTCACATTTTTAAATTTACTTAGTAGAGATGGGGGCCTTACTGTGTTGTCCAGGCTGGTCTCAAGCTCCTGGCCTCAAGTGATCCTCCCATTTCAACTTCCCAAAGTGTTGGGAATACAGGTGTAATTCATGATACCCAGCCCAGTTGAAGGTCTTGAGGGCAAAAACTAAGGTTTCCTGAAGGAGAATAAATCCTGCCTCAAGACTAGAACATCAACTCCAGCCTGACTTCCAGCCTGCCGGGTTCCCTCCCGGTTTTCAGACTTGCCAGCTCCCACAATTGCACAACCACATGAGCCGATTTCTTAAACTGAATCTCTATGTATCTATCTACCTATCAATCAGTCAATCTCTCTGCCATTTGTGCTGTTACTCTGGCAAACCCTCACTGATACACCATATTGGAAACGTCTACACACACCGTCACAGTGATCACGTAGCAGGAATGTGCTCTTTGTTCGTTTTGGTTATGCAGATTGTTGAAGGATCATTTTAAAGACTCTTAATCACCAATGTATTCACTGGCCAAGGTGACCAGGAACTCCTCCTGCAGGCTGCTTCTCTGCACACCCAGTAGAGAGTGTGCCTTGCACACTCCTTACTCGGCGATTACGCTTTGAGGGCCTGCACACACACAGCACTGCCTTCCTACGCACTGCTCACTTTTTCTTGGCCCTGTTTTGGAGACCAAAAATTAGGTGAGCTTCCAATTCAGGAGAGGAGCAAGGGAACTTGTGAGAAGCACTGCTGTTTTCTTGTGGCATTTAGTTTTGGTCTGAAGGTTGTTTATTGAACTCAATGTTTTTTCAGAGTGACGGTTTGAAGATGTTCTCCAGGTGTCCTTCCCTTACAATAATTATATTGTAATAAAATATGGACCTTGTGGAATTTAGAAGAACTCTGCAAATGCACACATTCCATTCACCAGAGTGGAATTCTTGAGTAGAATATATCATGACAGGTGACTGTTCCACATTAGTAAGGGGGTAAGTGTCGTGGCGCAGCTCATCGCCATGAGGGACTTCCTTTTTTTTTTTTTTTTTTTTTTATGGAGTCTCACTCTGTCATCAGGCTGGAGTGCAGTGGCATGATCTCGGCTCACTGCAACCTCTGCCTCCCAGGTTCAAGTGATTCTCCTGCCTTAGCCACCCAAGTAGCTGGGAATATAGGCACGTACCACCACGTCCAGCTAATTTTTGTATTTTTAGTAGAGACAGGATTTCACCATGTTGGCCAGGATGGTCTCAATCTCTTGACCTCATGATCCGCCCTCCTTGGCCTCCCAAAGTGCTGAGATTACAGGCGTGAGCCACCATGCCCGGCCGAGGGACTTCCTTGAACGACCGGAGAGAAAGGATTAGAAGGGAACAAAACAACTGGAGCTGTGTCACCTTCAGCTAAGAGGTGACGCAAGTGAGGACCTGCGGAGCTTTGTGGACAGAAAAGAGACTTCCTGGAGGGAGCCTGTTCCTAGGCTCTGGTCCCCCACCCTGGGGCAGGTGAAGCCAGAGCCTGCATGGATTTCCTCCCCCTGGTGAGTCAACCCCTTTTCCACGTGGGAGCACTGAAGGTTGTCAGCCTTTCCACTGAACCAATGTTCAGTGGGAGTTTGCCATAAAATAACCATAAGTTTGAAAAAAGTTAATGAAAAATTGGATCGTATGTCAATAAACTTCTATTCAGCTTCTCTGGTGTACACTAGTCTATAAGGTGAGGGAGGCTTTCAGCAAAGGCCAAGACGTTTAGGCTTTTACTGCTTACACTTCACCATCACATCACCTTCTAGTTCTCTTTTTGGCCTTCTGTGCATACTTTTGAGCTTTCAGCTTTCTTAATCATTTTTTTTTTTTCTCTAAACCTTCTCTCATTTGCTTACATTTCCCTAGTAATTGTGTGGCTGATGGAGCCTTTGTGAATTCCTGTCCAGAGAATGGGCGGAGAAAAGATGAAGACAAGTTCAGGTCTTACTTCACTTCTTCCTGAAACCCTTCCAATTTTTATGAAGCGGGACAAGCCTTGGCTTGGCTGATACCATTTAATAAGTGAAATATCTTCCCAAGCCTGGTAGGAGTTGTGGCGTTAGATAGGCTTGTGTGTGAAGCCCAGCTGCATCCATTACTAGCTATGTGGCCTCAAACTAATTAATTACTCATAGTCTCAGTTTTCTTATCGTTAAATAAGACAACAAATATAAAACAGTGGGTATTTTATATGTATAATCATTGGACACAATTGTTATTAATTATCAAGGAATATTTGTTTTTTCACCAGTTGAGAAAAAACAAATCCACAAAGAATTTTTACCTATTCCTTTTTATCTTTCCCATCTTTTTCTTTTTATTTCATAAGAATAAAAGGTAATAGAAAGTTAAAATTGGTTTAGTCCCATTATATGAATTAGTCTGAGGAGAAGAAATCTTGTAGAACTTCCAAGAAAATTAAATTTAAGGGTTTTTATCAGCTGTGTCACCATGGAGACAAAAATGTGTGGTCACTGTGGTGACCTTCATCAACTCTCTTCACTGAAATTATTACCATACAAAATTAGATATGGCTGCTGTTATGAAAAGACAGAGTATAAATAAGCTGAACTATCTGGATGATAATGCTGGCTGAACTTGGGATCCTGGTGCAGTTCTAAAAGTGTTATTAAATGGTAAGCTGACACCCTGTTAGATTCTCACATAACCAACTCTGGCTCTGCCCTTTAACTGCTGGGGTGGTGGAACATACTTGGATGGGGCTGTTCCTTGTTTCCTCTTTAGACTCCTGCCTCATTCAAGGCAACAATCCTGTGCCTTTGGTTTTTTAGGGCTGCCTTTGGTATTATCTATTGCTTCTCTGAAGGTTACTCCATGAATTCTAATATAACTGTAAAAAAAACATCCAAATGACTTTATAGCAATTCCCATCAATAGGTAATATAACAGTAGTAATTTTGGTTTTGGTAATTGTTTTCAAAAAAGGTATAATTGGGCCGGGCGCAGTGGCTCACCACTGTAATCCCAGCACTTTGGGAGGCCGAGGTGGGTAGATCTCTTGAGGTCAGGAGTTTGAGACCAGTCTGCCCAACATGGTGAAATCCGTCTCTACTAAAAATACAAAAAATTAGCCGGGTATATTGGTGTGTATCTGTAATCCCAGCTACTTGGGAGGCTGAGGCCAGAGAATCGCTTGAACCTTGGAGGCAGAGTTTGCAGTGAGCCGAGATTGTACCACTGCACTCCAGCCTGGGAGACAGAGCAAGACTCTGTCTCAAAAAAAAGGAAAGAAAAGGACATAATCAATTCAATTCTTAATGTAACATGCTAAAGTCCATCTCATAATACACGACAAATTATGTACATTGAACTTTATATTGCACCTAACAGATAATGAGTTTTTTTCTTTTTTAAATATATTTTATTGCACTTTAGGTTCTGGGGTACATGTGAAGAACATGCAGGATTGTTGCATAGGTACATACATGGCAATGTGGTTTGCTGCCTCC
>NW_016107519.1:1441898-1446155 GCF_001604975.1 Cebus imitator | reverse complement strand
TTTGGATATATACCCAGTAATGGGATTGCTGGGTCAAATGGAGTTTCTATTTCTAGGTCCTTGAGGAATCGCCACACTGTCTTCCACAATGGTTGAACTAATTTACACTCCCACCAACAGTGGAAAAGTGTTCCTATTTCTCCACATCCTCTCCAGCATCTGTTGTCTCCAGATTTTTAAATTCTAACTGGCATGAGATGGTATCTCAAGGTGGTTTTGATTTGCATTTCTCTAATGATCAGTGACGATGAGTATTTTTTCATATGTTTGTTGGCCTCCTGTATGTCTTCTTTTGAAAAGTGTCTGTTCATCTCCTTCAGCCACTTTTGAATGGGTTTGTTTGTTTTTTCTTGTAAATCTGTTTTAGTTCTTTGTAGATTCTGGGTATTATCCCTCTGTCAGATGGGTAGAGTGCAAAAAATTTTTCCCATTCTGTTGGTTGCCGGTTCACTCTAATGATTATTTCTTTTGCTGTGCAGAAGCTATGGAGTTTAATTAGATCCCATTTGTCTATTTTGGCTTTTGTTGCCAATGCTTTTGGTATTTTAGTCATGAAGTGCTTCCCTGTGCCTATGTCCTGAATGGTTTGGCCTAGCTTTTCTTCCAGGGTTTTTATGGTGTTAGGTCTTATGTTTAAGTCTTTAATCTATCTGGAGTTAATTTTAGTGTAAGGCGTCAGGAAGGGGTCCAGTTTCTGCTTTCTGCATACTGCTAGCCACTTTTCCCAACACCATTTATTAAACAGGGAATGCTTTCCCCATTGCTTATTTTTGTCAGGTTACTCAAAGATCAGATTGTTGTAGATGTGTGGCATTGCCTCTGAGTCTTCTTTTCTGTTCCATTTGTCTGTCTCTCTGTTTTGGTACCAGTACCATGCTGTTTTGATTACTGTAGCCTTGTAGTATAGTTTGAAGTCAGGTAGCATGATGCCTACAACTTTGTTCTTTTTGTTTAGGACTGACTTGGCTATGTGGGCTCTCTTTTGGTTCCATACGAAGTTCAAGGTGTTTTTTTCCAGTTCTGTGGAGAGTGTTGTAGGTAGCTTGATGGGGATAGCATTGAATCTATAAATTACTCTGGGCAGTATGGCCATTTTCACAATATTGATTCTTCCTAACCATAGAATGGAATGTTTTTCCATCTGTTTGTGTCCTCTCTTATTTTGTTGAGTAGTGGTTTGTAGTTCTCCTTGAAGAGGTCCTTTGTTAGTTGTATTGCTAGGTATTTTATTCTCTTTGTAGCAATTTTGAATGGCAGTTCGTTCTTGATTTGGCTCTCTTTAAGTCTGTTATTGGTGTATAGGAATGCTTGTGATTTCTGCACATTGATTTTGTATCCTGAGACTTTGCTGAAGTTGCTTATCAGTTTAAGGAGCTTTTGGGCTGAGATGATGGGGTCTTCTAAATATATAATCATGTCTGCAAATGGAGACAATTTGACTTCTTCCTTTCCTAATTGAATACACTTTATTTCTTTTTCTTGCCTGATTGCTCTGGTTAGAACTTCCAATACTATATTGGATAGGAGTGGTGAGAGAGGGCATCCTTGCCTAGTGCCAGATTTCAAAGGGAATGCTTCCAGTTTTGGCCCATTCAGTATGATATTGGCTGTTGGTTTGTCGTAAATAGCTTTTATTATTTTGAATATGTTCTGTCGATACTTAGTTTATTGAGAGTTTTTAGCATAAAGGGCTGTTGAATTTTGTCAAAGGCCTTCTCTGCATCTATTGAGATAATCATGTGGTTTTTGTGTTTGGTTCTGTTTATGTGGTGAATTACTTTTACTGACTTGTGTATGTTGAACCAGCCTTGCATCCCCAGGATGAAGCCTACTTGATCGTGATGGCTAAGCTTTTTGATGTGCTGTTGCAATTGGTTTGCCAGTATTTTATTCAAGATTTTTGCATCTACGTTCATCATGGATATTGTCCTGAAGTTTTCTTTTTTGTTGAGTCTCTGCCGTGTTTTGGTATCAGGATGATGCTGGTCTCATAAAATGATTTGGGAAGGATTCCCTCTTTTTGGATTGTTTGGAATGGTTTCAGAAGGAGTGGTACCAGCTCTTCTTTGTATGGCTGGTAGAATTCAGCTGTGAACCCATCTGGACCTGGGCTTTTTTTGGTTGGTAGGCTATCAATTGCTGCCTCAGCTTCAGCCCTTATTATTGGTCTATTCAGGGTTTTGACTTCTTCCTGGTTTAGGTTTGGGAGGGTGCAAGTGTCCACGAATTTATCCATTTCTTCCAGGATTACTGGTTTATGTTCATAGAGTTGTTTGTAGTAATCTCTCATGGTAGTTTGCACTTCTGTGGAATTGGTGGTGTTATACCCTTTATTGTTTTTTATTGCATCTATTTGATTATTCTCTCTTTTCTTTTTTATTAATCTGGCTAGTGGTCTATTTTGTTGATCTTTTCAAAAAACCAGCTCCTGGATTTACTAATTTTTTGGGGGTTTTTTGTGTCTCTTTCTCCTTCAGTTCTGCTCTGATCTTAGTTATTTCTTGTCTTCTGCTAAGTTTTGAGTTTTTTTGATCATGCTCCTTTAGCTCTTTCAATTTTGATGATAGGGTGTAGATTTTAGGGTGTAGATCTTTCCTTGCTTCTCATGTGGGCATTTATGGCTATAAATTTTCCTCTAGACACTGCTTTAAATGTGTTCCAGAGCTTCTGGTACATTGTGTCTTCTTTCTCATTGGTTTTGAAAAACATCTTTATATCTGACTTCATTTCATTGTTTACCCAGTCAACATTCAAGAGCCAGTTGTTCAGTTTCCATGAAGTTGTGCAATTCTGGGTTAGTTTCTTAATCCTGAGTTCTAATTTGATTGCACTGTGGTCTGAGAGACTGTTTGTTATGATTTCTGTTCTTTTGCATTTGCTGAGGAGTGATTTACTTCAAATTATGTGTTCAATTTTAGAATAGGTGTGATGTGGTGCTAAGAAGAGTGTATATTCTGTGGTTTTGGGGGTGGAGAGTTCTGTAGATATTTATTAGGTCCACTTGGTCCAGATCTGAGTTCAAGTCCTGGATATCCTTGTTAATTTTCTGTCTTGTTGATCTGTCTAATATCGACAGTGGAGTGTTAACGTCTCCCACTATTACTGTGTGGGAGTCTAAGTCTCTTTGTAGGTCATTAAGAACTTGTTTGTGTATCTGGGTGCTCCTGAATTGGGTGCGTATATATTTAGAATTGTTAGCTCTTTTTGTTGCATTGATCCTTTTACCATTATGTAATGTCCTTCTTTGTTGCTTTTGATCTTTGTTGGTTTAAAATCCACTTTATCAGAGACTAGGATTACAACTCCTGCTTTTTTTTGCTCTTCATTTGCTTGGTAAATCTTCCTCCATCCATTTATTTTGAGCCTATGTGTATCCTTGTGTGTGAGATGGGTTTCCTGGATACAGAACATTGATGGGTTTTGACTTTTTATCCAATTTGCCAGTCTGTGTCTTTTGATTGGGGCATTTAGCCCATTTACATTTAAGGTTAATATTGTTATGTGTAAATGTGATCCTGTCATTTTGATGCTAGCTGTTTGTTTTTCCCATTGGTTGATGCAGTTTCTTCATTGTGTTGATGCTCTTTACCATTTAGTACGTTTTTGGAGTGGCTGGTACTGGTTGTTCCTTTCTATGTTTAGTGCTTCTTTCAAGAGCTTTTGTAAGGCAGGCTTGGTGGCGATGACATCTCTGAGCAATTGCTTGCTCATAAAGGATTTTATTTCTCCTTTGCTTATGAAGCTTAGGTTGGTTGGATATGAAATTCTAGGTTGAAAGTTCCTTTAAGGGTGTTGAATATTGGCCCCCAATCTCTTCTGGCTTGTAGGATTTCTGCTGAGAGATTTGCTGTGAGTCTGATAGGCTTCCCTTTGTGAGTAACCTGACCTTTCTTTCTGGCTGCACTTAGTATTTTTTCCTTCATTTCTACCCTGGTGACTCTGACGATTATGTTCCTTGGAGTTGCTCTTCTTTAGGAACATATTTGTGGTGTTCTCTATATTTCCTGGACTTGAATATTGGCCTGCTTTTCTAGGTTGGGGAAGTTCTCCTGGATAATATCCTGAAGAGCGTTTTCCAGCTTGGATTCATTCTCTCCATCACATTCAGGTACACCTATCAAACGTAGATTAGTTCTTTTCACATAATCCCATATTTCTTGGAGGCTTTGTTCATTTCTTTTTACTCTTTTTTCTCTAATCTTGGCTTCTCATTTTATTTCATTGAGTTGATCTTCAATCTCTGATATCGTTTCTTCT
>NW_016107519.1:1428789-1441848 GCF_001604975.1 Cebus imitator | reverse complement strand
GTAGATTCGGCTGTTGAAACTTTGTGTGTTTTGTGAAGTTCTCATGTTGTGTTTTTCAGCTCCATCAATTCATTTATATTCTTCTCTAAGCTGTTTATTCTCATTGGAATTTTGTCAAACCTTGTTTCAAAGTTCTTAGTTTTTTTGCCTGGGTTTAGGACATGTTCTTTTAGCTCAGAGAAGTTTTTTATTACCCACCTTCTAAAGCCTGTTTCTGTCAATTCATCAGACTCATTCTCCATCCCGCTTTGTTCCCTTGCTGGTGAGGAGTTGTGATCCCTTGGAGGAGGAGAGGCGTTCTGCTTTTGGGTGTTTTCATCCTTTTTATGCTGGTTTCTTCCCATCTTTATGGATTTATCTACCTGTGGTCTTTGTAGTTGGTAACTTTCGGATGTGGTCTCTCAGTGGACATCCTTTTTGTTGATGATGAAGTTATTTCTTTCTGTTTTTTAGTTTTCCCTCTAACAGTCAGGCTCCTCTGCTGTAGGACTGCTGGATGTCCACTCCAGATCCTGCTTGCCTGGGGATCACCTGCAGTGGCTGCAGAACAGTAAGGGTTGCTACCAGTTTCTTCTTCTGTTATCTTTGTCCCAGAAAGATACCCACCAGATGTCAGCCTGTGCTCTCCTTTATGAGGTGTCTCTTTGGATATGCAGGGGTCGGAAGCTGCTTGAGGAGACAGTCTGACCCTTATAGGAGCTCAAGTGCTGAGCTGTGAGCTCCATTGTTCCATTCAGAGCTGCTGCACCGGTACATTTAAGTCTGCTGCAGCAGAATTCATAACTGCCTTTTCCCCCAGTTCTCTGTCCTGGGAAGGTGGGGCTTTATTTATAAGTTCCTGACATGCTGCTGCCTTTTTTCAGAGATGCCGTGTCCAGCTAGGAGGTAGCCTAATCACAGTCTGCCAGCAGAGGCATTGCTGAGCTGCTGTGGGCTCTGCCCAGCTGCTGTGTGAACTTCCTTATGGTTTTGTTTATAGAGGTATAGTTAGAACTGCCTCAGTAATGGTGCACTGCCTTGGTAATGGCGCACTGCCTTGGTAATGGCGGACTGCCTCGGTAGTGGTGGACTGCCCCAGTAATGGTGGATGTCCTTCCCCCCACAGAGCTGGATTGTCCTGGGTCCAGCTGTGCTTGCTGTGAAACTCTCAATCCAGAGCATTTCAGATTGCTGGTCTTTGTGCAGGTAGGACCCACTGAGCCAGATCACCTGGCTCTCTGGTTCAGCCCCCATTTTTTCAGTTGAATGGGCGACTCTATCTCCCAGGCGTTCCAGGTGCCAGTTGAAACGGCGTCCTGATTTATGTGAGTTTTATTGCGGAGACCCGCTATGCTGACTGAAACAGCTGCTGGAGACTCGTGGAGCTTTTCTGCCCTGGAATCTTCTGGTCTGAAGGCAGTAAAAATTCATTTGGAAATGCGATGATCACTCACCCTCTGCATTCTCACTGGGAACTGCACTCCAGAGCTATTCCTATTCAGACATCTTGGATCTTTTTTTTTTTTTTTAAACAAATGGAAAGTTTGTGGCAGTTCTGGGTTTAGCAACTCTATTGGGGCTATTTTTCTAACAGTATGGGCTCACTTTGTGTCTCCATGTCACATTTTGGTAATTCTTACAATATTGGAACTTTTTCATATTATTATATCTGTTATGGTGATCTGTGATCAGTGATCTTTGATGTTACTATTGTAGTTGTTTTGGGGTGTCATAAACTGCACCCCATATCCGATGGTAAACTTCATCGACCAACATGTATGTTCTGATTGCTCCACTGGCAGGCTGTTATCCAATCTCTCTCTCCCTCTCCTCAGGTCTCCCTATTACTTGAGACACAACAATGTTGAAATGAGGCCAATTAATTACCCTACAATGGGCCTAGGTGTTCAGGTGAAAGTGTTGTATATCTTTCACTTTAAATAAATAAAAAGTTAGGAATAATTAAGCTTAGTGAGGAAGGCATGTTGAAAGCCAAGATAGACCCAAAGCTTGGTTTCCTGTGACAAACAGGCAACCAAGTTGCAGATGTAAATGAAGAGTTCTTGAAGAAAGCTGAAAGTGCTACTCCAGTGAACACGTGAATGATAAGAAAGTGAAATAGTCTTGTTGCTGACATGTAGAATGTCTCAGTGGCCTGGACAGAAGACCAAACCAGCCGACAACATTGCCCTAAGCCAAAACCCAATCCAGAGAAAGGCTCTAACTCTCTTCAATTCTTTGAACTCTGAGAGCAGTGAGGAAGCTGCAGAAGAAATGTCTCAAGCTAGCAGAGGTGGATTCATGAGGTTTAAGGAAAGAAGCTGTCTCCATAAACTAAGTGCAAAGTGAAGCAGCAAGTGCTGATGTAGAAGCTACAGCAGGTTCTCCAGAAGATCTAGCTAAGATCAAGGATTAAGGTGAACACTACATGCTAAACAGTGGATGTTCAATGTAGATGAAACAGCCTTCTCTTGGAGAAAGATGCCATCTAGGATTCTCATAGCCAGAGAGGAGAAGTCAATATCCATTTCAAAGCTTCAAAGGACAGGCTATCTTGTTAAGCACTAATGAAACTGGTGACATGAAACTGAAGCCAAAGTTTATTGGCCTTGAAAACCCTAGGTACCTGAAGAATTACGCTAAATCAAGTTTGTGTTCTAAAAATGGAACAAGAAAGCCTGGATGACAGCACATCTGTTTACAGCGTGGTTTTCTGAAGGTTTTAAGCCCACTGTTGAGACCTATGTCTCAGAAAAAAAGAAGATTCCATTTAAAATATTACAGCTCATTGACAATGCATCCGGTCTCTGAAAGGCTCTGATGAAGATTACAAGGAGATTAATGTTATGTTTATGCCTGCTGAAGCAATATTCATTCTGCAACATATGACTTAAGGAGTAATTTTGACTTTCATGTCTTATTATTTAAGAAATACATTTCATAAGGCGATGGCTGCCACAGATAATGATTCTTCTAATGGATCTGGGAAAAGTACATCAAAAACTTTCTGGAAAGGATTTGCCATTCTAGATAGATGTCATTAAGAACTCTAGTGATTCATGAGAGGAGGCCAAAATTATAACATTAAGAGGCCTTTGCAAGAAGTTGATTCCAACTTTCATGGATAACTTTGAAGGGTTCAAGTCTTTAGTGGAAAGAATAACTGCAGAGGTGATGAAAGCAAAAGTAGAATTAGAAATGGAGCCTGAAGATGTTACTGGATTGCCACAGTTTCCTGACTTGATTGAATGAGGAGATGCTTCCTATGGATGAGAAAAGAAAGTGGTTTCTTGAGATGGAATCTACTCCTGATCAAGATGCTGTGAACATCGTTGAAATGACAACAAAGTACTTAGAATATTCCATAAACTTAGTTGATACAGCAGCGACAAGGTTTGAGAGGATTGACTCCAATTCTGAAAAAAGTTTGTGGGTAAAAGGCTGTCAAACAGCATTACATGCTACAGAAAAGTCTCTTGTGAAAGGAAGAGTCAATTGAAGCAGTAAATGTGATTGTCTTGTTTTAACAAATCGCCACAGTCACCCAAACCTTTAGCTACCACCACACCAATCAGCCAGCAGCCATCAACACTGAGGCAAGGCCCTCCAACAGCAAAACGATTCTGACTCACTGAGAATCAGAATCAGCCTTAAGGCTCAGAGGACTATTAGCATCTTTTAGCAGTAAATCATTTTTAAATTAAGGCATGTACTTTTTTTTAAAGACATAATGCTATTGCATACATACTTAGTTTACTATAATATAGTGTAAATGTAACCTTTGTTTTTGAGATGGAGTTTTGCTCTTGTTGCCCAGGCTGAAGTAAAATGGCGTAATCTTGGCTCATTGCAACCTCTCCCTCCCAGGTTCAAGAGATTCTCCTGCCTCAGCCTCCTGAGTAGGTGGGATGACAGGCACGTGCCACCATGCCCTGCTAATTTTGTATTTTTAGTAGAGACAGGGTTTCTCCATGTTGGTCAGGCTGGTCTCAAACTCCCAACCTCAGATGATCTGCCCGCCTTGGCCTCCCACAGTGCTGGGATTACAGGCATGCGCGACTGCGCCTGGCTGAAAACATAACTTTTATATGCACTAAGAAATCAAAAACTGCACGTGACTGACTTCATTGAGATATTCACTGTATTGCAGTGGTCTAGAACTGAACTTACAATATCTCTGAGGTATGCCTGTATCTGAAATGAATCTCTGTGTATTTAGAAATCAGTCATGTCCAAATGTATGATAGACTATTCGTTTATGTGGGTGGGATAAACAATATTCACAGTGTGGATTAAGGAGAAAGTACCCAAGTTCACCAACTATTAGGTTCCCTGGTGCAGGGTGGTTTCCCGTGCCTGGTCAGACTCGGTGAGAGTTGGTTGTGTTGATGGAGGTGGGGTCAGGGAGGGGAGCTCAACAAGACAGGGAGGCCATAGAGAGCAAGGGTCCTGCAGGCATGCAGACACTGTTAGACAGCTCTGAGGAGCATAACTTGCCTAAGAATTGTCCCTGGATTCTCCAATTTTGAGTTAGGGATCACAGAACATTCTTTTAAAACAATAATTTATCTGTCCTACACAACTGAAACGTTGTACCCTTTTACCAACATCTCCCAAGAACACTCTTAAGTGAAAACATTTTGTAGTCAGGTTTAAAATTTCAAAGCAGAGCAGGCATCTCTTCAAGTACATCTTTTCACATATTGCCTGGAAATGCTCAAAAGATGCTGTATTTGAATGGAAAAATGAATTCGGGATTATTGGTCTTGTGAGCAAAATGACTTCCAAAACACAGACTTCCCAGAGGAATGAATTTAAGCTCTTTGTGGCCCACCCCAAAGGTCATGGCAGACTTCCCCACAAGGCACAGTGACCAGATTTCCGGGATTCTTCTGGTGGAAGTGACACTGAGTTTGCTGAATCGAATGCCTCCTGCAAACTCAGATACTTGCGATCATAAGCCAGACTTAGTCCTTCGGGTCTGGGGATTGATTTCCCTGGGCAAAATATTGAACTTTAGTCCTAAGAAAAAAGTCTTTGAAAAACATTTTGGACATTAAATTAGCTCTACAAAGTAACATTTCGGTGCTTTAAAGAATAACCAAAAACACATGATTTCAGCTTCCCATAAATCAGAGAGGGTTTTGCCTAAGAGAAAAAATGCATGGCAAAACACATCACGAATAAACAGTTTAAGGCAATAATTAGGTTGCACAAGTAGGTCAAGGATTAGGGAAGGTGACATACAAATTTGCATTCAGGTGGAGCATGGCGGGGACGTGTTAGCATCAGCCCACATCTGGTGAGAGACAGGGTACCAGGAGTGCTGTTGTTCTCAGGTTGAGAGAGTGACTTTTGGTCTCTTGGTTCTTCACTTGAAGCCTGAGCTATCTCATATAAACTTTTATTTGGCATCATTTAGAGAAAATAAGACCAAGTTATTACAAATCTCAAATACAGAATTTATTGAGGAAATAAACTTTTACTAGTCTTCAAATAACCCGGCTTCCCTGTTAACATTGCTCGCCCATCACCACCTAAACAAATGGATGGATAAGGGAAATTGACCATCAGCACATGTGAGCAAAGCTTTTGAACTGTGTAAAGGTCTTGAGTGGGAAACACTGCCAGGATTTTAAAATATCCTGCATTTGATATTCTTGGCCTTGTAATTAGCCTTGTTCATGAAGCAATTCTTTTTGAAGGAAGGTCTTTGATGAAATGATCACAGCATTTGCATTAGAGTCAGGATAAATGTGGCTTTACTCTATGTGTAAAAACACTCATTTGACTTTCATCTAGGTTGTGAGGTTTGTTGGGAATTTCCTGGACACTCCATGACTCTTAAGCAAGGGTTCTTTTGAGAAGCTGGGGCGTAAGGGAGTGAGGGGTAAAGTATTGAGTATCTTCTGTGTGCCAGGCATTGAGCTTCTAAAGATGTCCTTTTAAAGATGTCCTTCTGTGTGCCAGGCATTGAGCTTTTAAAGATGTCCTAAAGAACTGCTAAAGAAGTTCTTTAAGAAGGCTTATTATCTTGATTTTTGCAGGCAAGGAAACCGAAGCTGGAGAGATAAAGATCATTTAACCAAGATTCACAGTGACTATCATTTCTCCACCTGATGTCCAGCAATATTGTCCAGGACTGGAAAATCCTTGGGTTGGGTCAATGCACAGTTTATCAGATTTGCAAAATCTTCTAAAGAGGGCCTTGCTCTCTTCTCCAAGGCTGATGATTGGGATGGGAACTAAAGGTGCATGAATTTGAAGCCTAAAAAGACCAATCCTCTTTTGAATTAAAAGAAGTCCTTTATTACATGAGCACTGGCATTGGTCAAAGCATGAAGAGCATCAGGGTGCCTGGCTTTGAATCCCGAGGAACCACGCAGCAGCACAAAACTGATCAGTGCTTGTTCGTGATGAAGTGGAGTCCAGATGAGTGGAGATTAGTCCACATGAGGTCCTTTGCAGTAACAACAAAGTAAATAGCAAAAGATCAAATAGTAACAAAATAAGTAACACTAGAATGAGCAAAATAATACAAGTAAATAAAATAAGAATTTAAGTAAAGGACTCGACTTTGTGCAAAGTTTGATACTTAGCGATAGGTACTTCTGAGGATAATCTATTACTACGTAGTCAATTTCTGTTAGTGTGCAGATGATATCCTGAGTTCACAGAACTCTTCAAGATCCTCATCGGCAGAGGAAGCTAGTCCAGTTGTCCTTCGGGTGCCTGAGTGGTGACCATGCTATGTTGTGAGTCTGGCAGGAATAATAGTCCACGTGCCATCTGTGTTCAGTGATGGAAATTTCTCCAATTGCTGTCTCTAAGAGTTGAGGTGAATTAACCCAACTGTGGCTGTTTAGGCAACAAGTAACGTCTTTCCTCACTACGGTGAAAGCTAGAACATTTGTTGGTTAATATTACAGCCCCTTTTTTAACCAAAAAGGGATTTGATAGATGGGGTTTAAAACCTCAGGAAACATTTCTAGTCACAATTACTCTCTCCATCTACATTAAGAATCACTTGGGACTGGTCTGGCAGCAGGAGAAAAGGCGAGATCAGATGGGCACCAACAGCTGCTTTCACGTTCCACGATGGTGAGTGTTACACCCTGTGCTGAAAAGGATGATTCAGGGTGATCCTCTTTTATTAACTTCAAAAGCGTGAGTTTTAATATGTTTGTAGATGGATAAGTTGGATTCTGAAGGTTAACTTTGTCTTTTTTTTTTTTTTTCCAGAGTGGACACCGTTGCTGAATTGTATGAGAAAAGCAAATCGTTCGGAAGGGGCTCTTCTCACCACTCAGATTACTTCTCAAAGCCTAACCCAAACCTGGGCCCTCTCTATGGGTTCCAATAAGCAAGAGCAGGAGGCAGCCAAAAGAGTGGTTCCTGGAAAGTGATCACATCTTTTGTTCATTTGGCAGCCTCACTCGCACGGTCTATTAGACCGTGACCAACTTTTTTGACCTCATATTTTAGAGGACTTTCACACCCTGAAGGGGAGAAAAGTGGTGGAAGGGACTTGACCTTGCTTTGCCTATTGAATTTTCCAAGAAGGAGTCCTGCCATCACGTCCTAAATGTCAGAGCTCTTGTTCCTGCACTTGTTCTCCCAGTGAAAAAGACTTTTGAGTCTCTCTCTCTCTCTCCAAGCAAGCCACCTTCAGAGCCTGTTTTAACTCTGTCCAATCACAAAGAGTTTAATGAATCCTTTTCCAGGGCCTCTCAGCTGAACCCATCTTGTCTTTTCATCTCCTTTGCTGATCTGGACCGCTTGTTTGCACTTAGGACAGCCTGCCTTGAGATAGTGTAAGAGAGTTCATTCAGAAGATGTGAGTGGAGTATTTGCCATGTGCTGGGCACAGGGCTTGGCAGGCGGGGCCGTGGGGTTGGAGAGGTGAGCAAAGCAGAGGCATAGCTATTGGGAAAGGTGGGTGCTGACTACAGGACTATGGGGACAAAGGCAGGGTGTGGAAAGGGACCGTCACAGGGGAGCCAGGGCCAGCTTTCTGAGGTTGATTACCTGTGACCAAAGCAGCCTTCAGCCCCTCAGCAGTGGTGGTTTGGGGGCTCTGGGGCTGGAGAGAGCCTAATGTGGCTGTGTAAGTGGGGGAGGTCAGGCATCTGGGCATGTTGAAGAACATTAAGTTTGCCCTGCCCCCGCGGCTCCTTTGTGGAGAATACCTTTTAGTTTGTAATTAGTGGTAGGCGGGTAACAGCTGCCTACTTGGTATATTTGTGAGTTATGAGTAAATATAGAACACCTGTTTATTAATAACAATCACCTGTTAAGAAGAGAATAAATACTCGGATCAGAATCTGCTCGGGGCCTTCAGCCTGGAATGCTGTCAGCCCCTAAGGCTCTCAGGCTGTTGGCCCCCATGGATAGATCCACTATGCTGTTCTATCTGGGGTCTGCCTCTCATTACCTTTAGTGCCGCCTGGGTGGGGTCTCCCGACAGAGCTGGTACTCGGTAGGGGCAGAGAGAGGATAAGGGAGAAAGGCCAGAATGAGGCTTACAAACTGGGGCATGGGGCTTGCCCTGGGTCTGTCCACTCACTGGTTCTCTCTTCTGTTAGTCAGCTCTGGGGAGCAGCAGTGTCCAATATATGCTTGTGAACAAATGAGCTTTATTCAGGAAGTTTAATCAGTTGTTGATGAATAATTAGCCACCAAAGATAATTCCTTCCAGTCAAGCCGTGGAAGATTCCATCTGGATTCTGTGTAACGGCGATTGTTCCTGCAGCGGCAGCCCCTTTGGATCAGACAATCCCGAGTTTGAGAAGGATGCTCAGTGTGTAGATTCCAAGTCTCAGGGTTTGAAAAGAAAATCTCAAAAGTCATTCTGGCCCCCTCTCTACTTGATAATGGTATTATAATTCAGCATGTTGAGGGTGACATTGAAAGGAAATTGTAAATGAGGGCAAACTTATGGAAAACTGCTGATTAAAAAGAAAGTCTTGGGAAAATTCCTGGCTTTCTCCTTTTCTCTCTAATCTCTTTCATATCCCACACTTTACGCCAGAAATCCAAAATCTTATAAATTGTTAGGAGAGAAAGCCACACATTAGAGAGTAAGAACTGTGCAATAGGTTATTCTATCTATCTATCTGATATCAATGTCTCTTCTATCAGTCATATCTATCAATCAATCATATTTATCCATCCATCATCTATCAATCATATCTATCTATCTATCATCTATATCTATCTATCTATCTATCATCTGTCATCTAGCTATCTTATCTATGAAACAGGAATCAAAGAACAATTTGGGAGATTTTAGATACAGCTAATATGAATCTAGAAAAATCCTCTCTTGAAAAGAAAATCACTAAGAAGCAAAGCAATCCAAGAGTCTTTCAAGTTACTCTGTAAAATTGCTTACAAACTTTAAAAACATTCGATCTTTTTTCCCTCCACAATCATCCTCACATTGCTTAGATTCACATTCTGCACGGCATCCTGAGTTTTTAATGAACATAAGATAAATTATGTTAATTAAAACAAGAATACTTTTGTCAATTAAATTTGACAATAAAATCTTTAAAGCATGTAGAAGCATACAGGCAGAAATATAACATTTTGCCACATACATTTTAAATAAAATAAAAATGGAGGGACAATTGAAGTCTCACCATAGTCCTGTTCCACCCTCGATTGAGCCATTTAATTTCTCATCCTTCACACCAAGAGGCAATCCTTATCTTGAATTAGATATGTAGTATTTACATCAGTGTTTTAATGCCTTCACTACAAAACTAAAACCACATTCTTTGTTCATCTTTACTATAGGTATGTATAATATTAAAATAACCTATGGTATTGGTTTGGGTTTTTAAAAAAATTACAAGAACAGTATCCTACTGTACAGTTTCTATGTTTTCACACTATTTCTCTCTCTCATCATGTTTTGGAGCCCTAATACACATAGATGTCGTTAATTCATTTTAAATGTTCTTTATTATGCCACTGTATCAGTATGCCATAATGTATCTATACCCAATTGATTTTCAAATATATTGAGGTATATTTGCTTCTAATATTTTCCTTATTAAAGTGTTAAAAAGAACATTCTTACCCATGTCTCCCTGTGCACCTGTGTTTGGAACTTCTTTAGGGTATGTACCTGGAGGTGGAGTTACTGGGTCTTGGGCAATGATGTCTTCAGCTTTATTAATCTTGCCAGGTGGCTTCCCGATGTGATTGTACCAATCAATTCTCCTGTCAACCTATAAACAGGGTGTGGAGTTTTCACCACTCCGTGTTCTGGTCCTCATTTGGTATTTCCAGAATTAAGTACCTACCTTACGAGTATAAAATTGCATTTTGACTTATTTTTTACTTTCCTGATAACCAGTTGGGTGGATCTTCTTTTTCTATATTATTTGGCAATTTAGATTTTCTCTTCTGTATATTGCCTGTTGATGTCCTTTTCCTGTTTTCATTTTCTCTTTTGATTTTTTCTTATTTGCTCATGGGAGATATTTATATATTCTGGATACTCGGCTTTTCTTGGCAATTTGTATTCTCATGCATTTTCTCAGTGTAATTTTCTAATAGAGGATGGACAAAGCAGAGTATGCAGAAAGAAGACTTTTCAGCTATCAGGAGATCTGAGTTTCTGTTCCGATTTTGCTACCAACTTGCTATTTGGTCTTGCACAAGTCATTTCATTTTCCAGGAATGTGGCCTCCATAGCATTAAAGTGATAGAATTTGATCTCAGAATCTCAGTCTCTTCTAGATATACAATACTATCAGAGTTAGACAAGGTTAACTGAAAAGAGGGTTAAGCCCAAATTAGGGAAAATCCTGAATGCTAGAATATTTAAAACCAGACGGATAACATATAATTTTTAATAAATTGTAGGGTTTAAAAACATTGTTTCCATAGTCAAATATGTCATTATATTTCAAATCCCCTGAGGCAGGCACCACATATGTTTGCCTGCTGGGGGATGCCCTGTGCCTTAAATCATGGCTGCATAATCTTTTTTAAAAGAAAATAAAAATAGAGGGACAGCTGAATGCTCACCACAATCCTGGCCCAATCCATTTCAAGAGGAATGGTTGGTTTGTTGAATCATGAAAGATTGGTGATCAGCTTATTAGGTATATAATCAATAGCCTGGTACTTACCTATCTAGGATAGTACTTAAGAATGTTTTCCCTTGTCCCTCTGAGGTGCGTTAACGTTCCCCTGCAATCTTACTTACCCTATTAGTAGAATAATATCTTTGAGGGTTTTTTTTTTTTTAATGATTATAACTTTGTACCAGTGTAGTCTGACTTAATGAATTTTTATTGTCATTCAAAATGAGAGTCATTTTAACTTGTTGCTACTTCTATATTTTCTAGAGAGAATAAAAATGCTAATAATAATTAACAAAACCACTTACTACTTTCTTCCCATTGGCTCAAAAAAGCAACTGGAGACACACTCTAAATTTTAAATGAGAATATCCAATCTGTCTCATGGCTGATTGGTTTTAGGAAAATGAATTTGAGTTTGTTTCATTACTTCATGGTGACTCTGGTTTCTAAATTGAAATAGGAGTTGATCATCAATCGCTCTCATTATGCAGCTGTATTTGCAAGGCTATTCAGCATCTCCATAAGACTAGGGCTGGTTAAACGATGGTCTATTTTTCATTTCTCTGTAGTGGAACCTAGGCTCTCCCCTTGGTGGGTCCCTAAATTAGTCTGTTTTCATGCTGCTGATAAAGACATACCCGAGAATGGGAAGAAAAAGAGGTTTAATTGGACTTACAGTTCCACATGGCTGGGGAGGCCTCAGAATCATAGTGGGGGGGTGAAAGGCACTTCTCACATGGCAGGCATAGGACATAAATGAGGAAGAAGCAAAAGTAGAAACTCCTGATAAACCCATCACATCTTGTGAGACTTATTCCTTATCATGAGAATAGCATGGGAAAGACAGGCTCCCATGATTCAATTACCTCCCCTTGGGTGCCTCCCCAAACACGTGGGAATTCTGGGAGATACAATTCAAGTTGAGATTTGGGTGGGGACACAGCCAAACCACGTCAGTGCCTCTGCTAATAAGTTCTATTGTTTCTTTACAAAATATTTGTGTCAAGTGGCTGACAGAGAGCTTCCCTTCTTGCTGCTGCATTACCTGTGGTTCCCGTGGCTGTGTTCTGCCCACCTTGCTTAGATCTGCCTTGTCCATGAGAAGTCCTGCTGGGATGCAGCGCCGTCTCCCTCCCAGGTGCCTCCCGCAAATCCCCTTACCGGGTGGAGCCCGCGGGGCTGTGCCGGGAGCAGGACTGGGGCTAACCGAGGGGCCTGCTGGGCAGCCTGGCCTCGGATCCGGCTCCTGGGACCACAGGCCTCGGCCCCTGAGGATACGGGCCCCCTGTGGCCATGAGGACGGGTGACTGCTGCCACCTCCCCGGCTCCCGGCGTGACTGGTCTGGCAGCCCTGCCTTCCGCAAGGCCGCGGAGGCCACGGGCCTTGGACCGCCCTATAATGTGATGGCTGGCTCCTCTCCACCATCGTCCGTGCCTCGGACACACCGAGCCACGGTGCCTTCTGCGGATCTGCCACGAGGGCGCAAACGGGCAGCGCCTGGCGTCCCCACGTGGCTGCACCCGCACGTTGGGCGCCGCGCACAGGAGTGTCTGAAGAGGTGGCTTTCCTCGTCTAACACCAGCTACGGCGAGCTGTGCCACACGGAGTCTGCAGTGGAGAAACGGCCCGACCCCTCACAGAGCGGCGGAGGGACCCGGGCCGCGTCGGCAGAAGCGGGCGCTGTGCTGCGACGGGGGTGCTTCCTGCTCAGCAGCCGGCCGCCATCTCCGGCGGAGCGCGCCTGCGCGGGCCCAAGGCCACTTCCGGCTCCACAGCCCGCTGGAGGCCGCGGGTCTCAGGGCTCTGACTGCCGGCCCTCACTATCGGCCTTCCTCACCCTCTATGTCTTCCTCTCCATCAGCCTCCTCACCATCTAAGTCCTCACCATCTATGCCCTCCTCACCATCTAAGTCCTCCTCACCATCTGTGTCCTCCTCACCATCTATGTCCTCCTCACCATCCATGTCCTCACCATCT
>NW_016107519.1:1425592-1426368 GCF_001604975.1 Cebus imitator | reverse complement strand
GTCCTCCTCACCATCGTCCTCCTTACCATTGTCCTCCTCGCCATCGTCCTCCTCGACATCTATGTCCTCTGGATGCCGATCTCCTTTTGCTACCATTGCCAGCTGCCCTCCTAGTGGAGAAAGACAAACCAGAAGTACGCCCGAAAATCCAGGAGGCTGACAGCATGGGGGACATCAGGATTCTCTGCTGGACTCCTGAAGAAGGTGGCTGAGGAGATGCCGCTGTGAAGGCAGGGCTCCCCAGGGCCTACAGCAGGTAGCTGGTGATGTCCTTTTCTGTGGAAGGATGGAAAGGGCCCGACACTTCCTACACGGCCTGAACACTTCTTAGGCCAAGAGACACCACGCGAAGCCTAATCTGTGATCCTGAGTGAAGATATTTTCAGTTTTTTAATTTTTTTGCACACCATTGTTCGTATCGAGGACAGGGTGGACACAGTCCTGAGCTTCTGACGAAGCAGGCACCCTGATCTCATGCTGAGGTCCTTGCGGCACCTTCTGGGCCAGCAGCTGAGGCCAGTGTATCAAGGGCATCCTTAGAGCTTGAACGTTCCAGCAAGCTTCTTGCGCGTCCCTGCACCTGGTAGGCCCACTTTCCTGGCACCCTCGACTTTCTATAAAAGTTGCATTCGTTTAAAAAACCCACCCCTGAATGAATAAAAGGAGCCCTGGCTGGCCAAAAAAGACCTGTCAGTTACGTTTCTGAAAGGCCTCAGTCACAGTGATGTGAAAGGCAATCAGTGACATAATTGCCAAAACTTGCAAGTAGAAAAGGT
>NW_016107519.1:1424372-1425392 GCF_001604975.1 Cebus imitator | reverse complement strand
AAAAAAAAAAAAAAAAAAACTCTGATGCTGTGTGGGAGAACTCATGCTTCTTCGGAGGGGAGGGAGAGATACTTTGCCCCCACTACTTCTAGATTCTCTTTCCATTGTGTTTTTTATTTTTATTTTTATTTTTTCATGAGAGAAGACTATTCCAGTAATGTCAAGGAGATGTGCTGCTGGCGTTAGGAGAGGCTGCTTCTGGAACCATCCTTACTAGGTTAATTGGAGTCAGGGTCAATTCCTGACTTAAGAATGCCAAGAGACAGTAACAAACTGAAGGGGCTATTGGGATATGAATCAAGACACTCAGTCACTTAGGAGACAGAGGTGGCGATTTTATTCTGAGGTCAATATTTTTAACAAGAAACAGAATCAGGCTGGGCATGGTGGCTCATGCTTGTAATCCCAATACTTTGGGAGGCTGAGGTGGGAGAATTGCTTGAGCCCAGGAGTTCAAGACAAGCCTAGGCAACACAATGAGATCCTGTCTTTACAAAACATAAAAATAAAACATGAGCCAGGTGTCGTGGTGTGTGCCTGTAGGCCCAGCTACTCAGGAGGATGAGGCAGGAGGATTGCTTGAGCTCAGGAGTTATGGGCTGTAGTATGCTATGCCAATGGATGAGGTGTCTGTGCTAAGTTCCACATCAAGATGGTGACCTTCTGGAAGCAGGAGACCACCAGCTTGCCTGCGGAGGGATGAGCCAGCCCAGGTCAGGAAGGGAACAGGTCAAAACTCCCACACTGGTCAGCAGATCAGTAGTGGGACTAAGCTTGTGTATAGCCACTGCCCTCCTCCAGCCTGGGCAACATAGGAGACTCTGTCACTTTACAATAAAAAGTAAAAAAATAAATAAAAGACCAAAGATGGGTGGTAGAGGAAGTCCTCCATTTGGCCTCTTAGGGCAGAACAGGGTAGGGCTGGAGGGAAAGGCCATCTGAGTCTCTGACTGTTCCTGGTCAAATATTTGAGGACTTTCCAACCTGTTTGGGTCTTTAGAGAGTCCCGACTCAGGATTT
>NW_016107519.1:1411636-1423645 GCF_001604975.1 Cebus imitator | reverse complement strand
CCCATTCAATTGCCCAGACTGGAGTGCAGTGGCGCAATCTCAGCTCACTGCAACCTCCGCCTCCCGGGCTCAAGCGATTCTCCTGCCTCAGCCTCCCGAGTAGCTGGGATTATAGGTGCCCACCACCATGCCCTGCTAATGTTTGTATTTTTAGTAGAGACGGGGTTTCACCATGTTGGCCAGGCTGGTCTTGAACTCCTGACCTCAGGTGATCCTCCCACCTCGGCCTCCCAAAGTGTTGAGATTACAGGCGTGAGCCACTGTGCCTGGCCCTGACTCAACATTTCTTCACAGTAGCCAACTCTTCTAAACACAAATCTGTTTCTTTCTTTTCCCTTCCATGTCCCATTTTTTTACCATCCAGTCATGAAAGGAGGCCAGTGGATTATCAGTTTATAGATAGGGAAAGAAAACATGTGACTTTGGGTGTAAGTGCATCTAAGAAATTGTGTTCCAACACGGCCACATTGTTATAATTTTAACTATATTTCAGAAACCCATCTGTATAGAAAATATTCTCTTATAAACATGAGTTGCTAAGGTAATCTTTGACATTGGTTAGAAATCCCAAGAGCTCTACCCTGAAAGCGCTATTTCTGAAACATATAAAAAGGTGAACTGAATGGGGACAATGACCATGAGGTTCTATGCAGATCATTGGCCTGGAGGATTTTCATAACTTTTCTCCTGTTTTATATTTATGCTATTAAAATAATACAGTGGCTGAAATCAGGGAACTTGGAGGGACAAATGGAGTTCTGTCTTCCTGTAAACCGTAGGAAGCTAGCTATCTGCTTTTGCTGGAGAGAGGAACAGAACTAGAATGAGATACTGCCAGTCTCATTACACAAAGCTGGCCATGTGTGCAGAGCCATGACAAGCCAGGGGACTGTGACAATAAAAGACAATGGTCCTGGCAGAGCTGATCCCATCCAAGGCTGCACAGAGTAGGGAGGCTGCATGGATGGTGACTCACAATCTTCCTGTGGGTTCCGTTTCCCTGCCCACCCTGGCCCTGCCTGGGACCCCGTAACTTCACGTGCATGCTGAGAACTCTCCAAGGGCCCCCGGCTCCCCACCCACCTCCGTTTTCTCTCCACTCCATGCTGTGCAGCCTGTGGCAGCTCCTTCACTCACCTCGACACGGCGTCAATAGCAGAATTCACAATCTTGCGCTGAGTCAGCTCCTTCTCATGACACCATCTGTCACTTTGTGACTCCAGGCTCGCCCGTCTCCTTCCTCTGCTGCGTTTGGTTGAAGCTGCCGATCGTTGATTCTGCCTTCGTTGGTGCTGCTGCAGCTCGCCGCTGAGCTCCTCTCTCCCAGCATCTCCTCTCTCCACTCCCCTCTCAGCTCCTTCAGCAACACTCCTCTGGCTCACAGCCATGTTTTCTTCAGTTATCTGTCTGTCTCCTAGCCTTGCCCTTCTCTTTCTTCTGCACACAAGTCCCTGCCTGGTCACCCTGAGCTTTGCTTTGATCATGGGGGTCCTCTGGTCAAAAATTTTCATTGGCTTCTCTTGGTTGCTCACTGAGTGAAGCTGCCTCTTCCTAACAGACCCACTCATACAGTTTGTGACTTGGCCCAAATTACCCTTCTAGCCCCAAGCTCTAACCAACTGTACTGCCCCATGCACTTGAACATCGTGGGATCCCTGCTGAACCGCCTTTCTCCTTGAGCCGACTCATCGGTTGCAATCCCATCCTCTAGGGCTTAAAGGGACAAATCATAGAAGCTGCTTTCACCTCCCTGAAACTCTGAAAATGACTCCACACCTCTGATTCTACAAAACTTTGTACCTTCTTACAAACTTTATTGCACCTGTGTAGGATTATACTTACGTGAGACTGTGCCTTGTTCACCACTAGATTATGTTTCCTGAGGATACGCACCATTATATTCTCAATGTCATTTCTACTGCACTGGGCCATCGAGTGTGCTTTTAAGGGACTAAAGTCCTGAATCAATGAATGACTGAAGTTCCAACTTGTACCCCTTAGAGAGTAATTACAACTAAATATATTTAAATATAACAATTATATCAGTACTAGTTAATGTTTATGTTTAGTCATTGAAATAGTTTCACTGATAAACAGAAAAACAGAAACATTTTTTTTGCACTTAATACTAGTGACACCTAGGAAACACTGGGCATACAGGATCGTAAGGCTGGTATTTTCCAAAACCTTTTTATAAATGCCTCCAGACCACTGTATTAGTCAAGGTTCTCTAGAGGGACAGAACTAATAGGATATATACATATATTTTATACATGTATATTTATAATATGTATAATATTTATATTATAAATATATAATATTTACATATATATGTATTATATTTATATAAGTATATTATATATTTATAATATAAATGTGTATTATATAAAATATGTCTATTATACATTTATAAAATATTTATATATTTAATATATATTTACATATTGATTTAAAATATACATATAAAAAGGGTAGCTTATTAAGTGTTAACGCACACGATCACAAGGTCCCTCAATAGGCCGTCTGCAGGCTGAGGAGCAAGAAGGGCCAGTCCGAGTCCCAAAACTGAAGAACTTGGAGCTCGATGTTCGAGAGCAGGAAGCGTCCAGCCTGGGAGAAAGATGTAGGCTGGGAGCCTAGCCCAGTCTTGCCTTTTCATGTTTTTCTGCCTGCTTTATATTTGCTGGCAGCTGATTAGATGGTGCCCACCAGGTTAAGGGTGGGTCTGGCTTCCCCAGCCCGCTGATTCCAATGTTAATAATCAATTTTGGCAACACCGTTGCGGACACACCCAGGATCAACACTTTGTATCCTTCAATCCAGTCAAGATGACGCTCAGTATTAACCATCACAGCCATGTTATGAATCATACAAGAGAGTTCAATTACTTTTTAAGTCTGCGTCATTTTATAATAAAAAAATGGTGTCCCTTATCTTGATTACACATCTTGTCACTGAGAATTGCATTGGAATGCCTTTTATTTATTTATTTAGTTTGAGATGGGGTCTCATTCTGTCGCTCAGGCTGGAGTGCAGTGGTGTGACCTCGGCTCACTGTAGTCTTAACCTCCTAGGCTCAAGCGATTCCCCTGCCTCAGCCTCCTGAGTAGCTGAGACCGCAGACGCACACCACCACGCCTGGCTAATTTTTGCATTTTTTAAGAGACTGGGTCTCCCTATGTTACCCAGGCTGGTTTTGAACTCCTGAGCTCAAGTGATCTGCCCGCCTCTGCCTCCCAAAGTGTTGTAATTGTAGGTGTGAGTCACCGTGCCCAGCCTCAAATGACTTTTGGATGTCTCTCAAATAAAATTTGCTTCTATTGATGCTATAAAATTCTGTGCTGCAGGCTGTGAAGGCGAATCTGAGGGGGAAATGGGACAGTAGTACCACTGAATAAATGCTCAGCATCTGGGGGGAGTGGCTGTGGCCTCACAAGTTAGGATCTGGCAGGTTTGATTCTCTGCTTAGCAGCAAGGATGATACTGAAATGAAAGAGCCAACGGAAACAGGATTCCTGCGCTGTGTTTAATGGAACTCTTTGAGGAATGAACACACGCGTGTGGGCAGAGGCCAGGTTATGCTGCAGGCATAAACAAGCCACAGCAAAGTTTATTTCTTGCTTCCCCAGAGTCTGTGGAGGTCAAGGCTCTCTCCAGAACAGCTGCCCTCGAAGGGGACAGTGGGACAGGCTGGCCTGATTCTGTGGTTCCATCATCTCAACCTTCAACAGCAGCGTCTGCTGTCCTTGTACCAGCAGAGAGGAGGTCTGAGGCCTGGCCTCCTGGAAGTCATGTGGGTTGAGGCCACAGCTCCACTGTCATCACAGGGCTGGCCATGGAGTGTTTAGGGGCCCAGAATAGGACAAGGGAATGTTGGTGAGTGCCGATGACTTCCACCACTTGTGAGAGGCAGGCACGAGGAGTCACTTATATTTTTCAGTGAAACGAGTACTCACTGAGCCAATACTTTATGTGTAGCACATTTTTTTAGCCTAGGCAGCTGGTGTGGGTGGAGAGGGGATGGTACATAAAACAGAATCCTCGTCCTCCAAGTGTTGAGAGCTTTCTGCAAAAGCAGGAGACTTGAAAGAATTTAACAGCAATGAAAGGCCTCCTGTGGGAACTTTCCGAATTTTATTTTTCAGACAATTTTTTTTTTTTTGGGAGAGGAGTCAGGAGGAGACATGGGCGTTCCAGGCAGAAGAATAGTATGAGCAAATGTGGAAGGGAGGACGGGGGTCCTCACTGAGGAGGAGGGGCCAGCAGAGAGGGAGGAAGAGAGACAGAGGAAGAGGTGGGGGAGAGGAGGAGAGGTCAGGTTTTCTAGAGAAGCTGCAGTCTTGGGAGAAAAGGCATTGGAGTTACGGTGCATAGCCTTGAATTCTCACTCTGGTTTCCCCACTTACTGCTCTGGGACCTTGGTTGAATCAATTCACCCCTTTGGGTCTCAGTCTACTCCTTGTAAAACGGGTGGTAAGCACTGGACTCATCCCAAGGCTTGTTCGGAGGCCTAAACAACAATACATTCCAAGCATTAGAACAGTGCTTGATGGAGTACAAAACTCTCAATCCGTATGAGCCCTGTCATTCTGGAAGGGGTGGGTTAGGAGGGGCAAATGTGCAAACTGCAGATTCCAGGAGAGTTGGAGCTTTATTCAATATAGAAGGGAGACCTTGACTTAGAGGAGATTGCCCAGTATCTGTGTAAAATCTGCATCATAAGGTAAACCCCCATCTTCTCTTCCATTTGTAAGCTTTACGGTTCAGCCCTATCAATCTCATCCCCAACAATGAATGCAGGTTGCGTAGACAGAAATTGCATGGCAACATCCCTCTTGTGAGCAATTCATTGCCCCCTGCCCAGGTCGGTTTTTGCTTCTCTGCCGGGTGGCTGTGGCCTGCTGGCTCCTTCTTCCATGCGACACTTCCCTAACACAATTTTCTGCTCACATCGCACAAGGGTGGACACAAGGAAATATAATGCATAGCTCTTGCTCTCAAGGAACTTACCAAATAGTCATATCAAAACCCATTTTTTCCAAGTCCATTTTTAGAAACTTTTGTTTCAATGGAATGAGAAAAAGTAAAAATAGCCCAAGCAGACATTTCAAAGCCATCTTAAATTGTGCTTCACTCATTTTTCCTTCTTATGTTGGGAGTATCTTTAGCTGCTATAGAGGGACAAAGAAAAGTAAATTCCTCACAGCCGTGAATGCTATTTATGCTCAATGGTACATTATGTTTCTAAAGAAATAGCTTGGGAAGCTGGAAGAGCCATTTTTTGTGGAAATCCAACTCTTTTTTTGTGGTTATTGCTGTCTTTCTGTACATTCCAACAACAGCTCACTGAGCATGTAAGAAGGACCTGCACCCTTGCGGGGCCTCCTCTGCAAGCAGGTGCTTGGCCCCTGCATCAAGTCCCAGACCTGGGACCTGCCATCCTGCCTTCTTCTCCTCTCCCTGGCAGTTTTGTCAGAAAAATGACAGGGCTTAGGCCTCTGACAGATAATTTTCCTGGGAAGCCCATCAAACCAGCAGGCAAAGATGCACACTTCCCTGTTGATGCAGCCTTGACAAATGACATTCTCCTGTAACCCTGAGTCTGCCATCCCCTCTTAACAGCACCGCCCACCATCAGTGGTGTATGCTTGACAGGGGTTTAAATGATTATCACCCTGCTTTCTCATAAAAAAAAGTATTTTTTTTCCTGTTTAGTCAATGATCATGATTTGGGACAGCAAAATATAAAATATCAAGTCACCCTATTGAATAAACACATTTCTAATTAACATGGTGGAGAGAGGTTGTCCTGGCTGGACGAGGGGATCCAGGATACGAGACCCATCTGTTATTGTTTGGACATCACTTTGAGGGAGTCATAAAAGGCAAGCTGTGCAGACAGAAACTCCACTTGGCCACTCCTCCTGTGGGCAATTAGCGTTTTGTGTCGATGTTAGTTTCTACGGATCTGTGTCCTCTTTAGGGTGTAGTGGAGAGCAGGGGGTGGTTGAACGGGGTCTTTTCACTGTTACACACCAGAGCAGAACAGACGGGACAGTCGAGTGAAGTCTCCTGCTCATGCTTGTAGTTCTTTGATTGCTGCAGCTATCATCTTGGGACTGTCCCTCTCAACATCTCCTTTTATGGAGATGGTGTCCTACAAGGGGCTGGGGGCATCTTAAGTTCCTTCTCATTCTTTCACGCCTTTGGATTTATAAAATAAAGCTCACATGTTCCTTATGAGAGCTGCCTACCATGGCTACTCCATGCCTGCCATGTGCTGGGGCTTGGCATTTCTCATTTACTTCCCATCCCAGTCCTAAGAGATAAGAGTGAAAGTCAACATGGAGTAAGTGTACTGAGTGCTTTGGAAGATCTTATCTGATGTTCCAAATAACCGCAAGTGGTGAAAATATTCTCATAGTGTCTAATAGTGGAGGAAACTGAGACTCAGCAAGATCAAGCAGCTTAACCCACGTCCCACAGCTAGTAAATTAGAAAACTTGGATTTGAACCCAAACACAAGGAACCCCCAAGGTCCACAGTCCTCCCACTGCTCCTATGGCTGTTCATCATCTCTAACACCAATGGTCATGTCATTGTTTTTTCCTGGAGTGCAGAGAGATCCCACAGCAAATCTTTAGAAGGACTCACACTTCCATATAAGAAGGTAAGCATTAGGCCAGCGCACAGTGGCTCATGCCTATAATCTGAGTGCTTTAGAAGGCTGAGGTGGGAAGATCACTTGAGGCCAGGAGTTTGAGACCAGCTTGGGGAACAAAGGGAGATCTCATCTCTACCAAAAAAAAAAAAAGTTAAAAAAATTAGCTGGGCGTGGTTGTGCATGCCTGTGTTCCCAGCTGCTCACAAGGCTGAGGCCAGACAGTTGCTTGAGCCCAGGGAGTCAAGAGTACAGTGAGCTGTGATAGTTCCACTGTGCTCCACCCTGGGCAACATAGCAAGACCCTGTCATCAAAAACAAAAAAGGACGTAAGCTTTAGAATTTTTTCTATACCTTTGTTTACCTTGCTTATTCTTTGATTACCAATTTTAGGCCAATTGATTGCTTTGTCTTCATAATTTTACAATTATTCTTATTTTCAGTGTATACTGTCGTTTACTGAAAGGATTGTGTCAATTAAGCCAAGAAACAATACGCTTAAAGGAGATAACATATCAAAGTTTTTGCAATTCTTATCCAAAGTGTTTATAATTTAGATTACACTTTTTTATTGATTAAAAATATTCAAACAAAAAGTATTACATCAACTGATACTTGACATGGAAAAACATGAAGAAACTTGAATGTGGCTGGGTGTAGTGACTCACGCCTGCTATCCCTTTGGGAGGCTGAGGCAGGTGGATCACCTGAGGTTAGGAGTTCAAGGCCAGCCGGGCCAAGATAGTGAAACCCTGTCTCTACTCAAAATACAAAAATTAGCCAGATGTGGTGGCACATGCCCATGATCCCAGCTACTTGGGAGGCTGAGGCAAGAGAATCACTTGAACCTGGGAGGTAGAGGTTGCAATGAACCGAGATCACACCACTGCACCCCAGCCTAGGCAACAGAGCAAGAACTTGTCTCAAAAAAAAAAAAAAAACTTGAATGTAATGAACATTTCCTTTTTTATTGTTGTTCTTATTAACAATCGGTTTAATTATTGTTAAGAGGAACTTGGTAGGCAGCTATCCTCCCCGTGTTGAACTTCCACAGTGCCTGTTTCATTGTCTTCCTCCCATTATGTCTGTGATATATTCGGATGGTCATGGCAAAGGAGGGGAGATTGAGGGGAGAGACCTTATCTATCTCTGCAGCACCTCTCGCTTGTGGAATCCCGCCTTTATTGTCCAACCTAAAAGTGGGGGATGTGACCTCCATCAGAGGCTGCCTCCTGAGCTCACATGCTCCTGCCCACCCTCTTCATTTCTCTGTTTTTCTGTTTCTCTTTTGTTCCATCCTTCCACCATCCATCACAAGGAGCTCCCATGCAGGTGTGTGCAAACGTCTGAGCCCAGGACCACCAGGGAGGGGGCTGGGGGTTCAGGCTGCCCCGCTGATGGCATGCATCCTCTCATTCCCTAAAAGGTGCCTGAAGGCCAGCAGAGACTTGTCAGAGCTCACACTCACCTCTACTTCATCTTTGTCAGCAAACCAGCAAGCAGAGACACACACGTCTTTGTTGATGTGGCTTTTACGAATGAACGGATACCCGGTCTTACTGACGTCCTGGTAAGAGGCCACTTACTGGCTAGAAATGGTCCAGCCCAGTATCTCAGTTTCAGATTTTGTGAGTAACCAAGTTCCTTTCAATACCTGGTTTAATGAAAGCATGCAGAGCCAGTTTCCTCATCACAGCAACAGTGGGCTCTGGCTGAGTCCAGTAGGGGCACTGGCCTGCCCAGGGTGCAGACGCTGCTTCCCCAACCCTGGCTTCTCTCTGGCCAGTGGCAAAGGCTTCCTTCTTCCATCCCTTAAGTCCTAGAATGTTAATTCCCCTCTGATACAACCATACTTCTTTCTCTCATTGTCTTACTCTCTATTTAAAAAATCCATTTATTTTCCTCAGTTTTCTCTTTTAATGTCATGATGCTTGCAGTGCTCACACAGTTTCCAACCTGCCCAGGAAGGATCTCATTCTCTTCCAGTGTCAGTTTTCTTTCTTTTTGGGAATTCTGCATGTTCTCCCTGCTTTGCATCATGTGCACCAGAACGCCCCCACATAACTTCACTGCCTTAGGACTCCTGGATTTTCATAACAACACTTGCAAATATTGCTTATTCTTTTGAGAATTACTAAAATTGCCCCTCTGGTAGAAAGATTGACTGAATAACAAAAACATTACAGCAGTTTGGAGACTGGAAGGTTTACCAGTCACTTCGCTGTGAGCCCATGGGGTAACTTCTGCCATGGACTGGGAAGTAGAAAATGATCTGTCAGAGGGCCCAGCTCATGGAACTTCAGGCTGGAAGAGTGCCAAGACAGATAAACTAGCGTCAGCAAACTTCTGTAAAAGGCCAGACAGTGACTATTTTGCAACTGCGAAACTCTATTTCTGTTGCAAGAAAGCAGCCATATACATTATCTAGACAAATGGGCGTGGCTCTGTTCCATTAAAAGTTTTGTTAAATTAACTTAAATGTGGCCTGAGGCTGCCTGGCTACCTTGAGTCCTTAGGTAGTGACCTTTCACATTAGTATGTGAACGAGCCTAATTTAGGAGCATAACAAACAGCTGAGTTTCAGCCAATCACAAACAGCCACCTTATCACACCATGCCCATATAAGGCAGCTGCCTGACTGTAGCCAATCAGGTGATTCCTCTACTTTGTCTCTGTATCCAGCCTACATAAGCCCCCAGCTCATAGGGATGGCCACAGATCTCAAGACCCTCACTGGTTTAGGATGCTTCCTGATTCATAAAGCATTCCTTGCTCAAATAAACTCGTTTAATTCAATGTGACTAAAGTTTTTCTTTTAATGCCTTATTTGCAAAAACTGCTAATGGGCTGAAATCGACCCATGGGTCAGTTTCCAGACTTCTGATATAGACTAAGACCCTGTTTTTACACAATAGAAACCAAGGTTCAGAGATGGGGAATGAATTGTTTAGAGTCAGAGAATTATCTTTGAAAGAGGTAAAACTGAGTCTCCCTGTAACAGGAGATAATGTACGATGAGGCATGGCTGTGAGGACTCACTCCTGGGGTAAGAGGGAATATTATTGGGTGAATATTCCAAGTCTGACTGATGGTACTGCCAAAGGCTGCAATTGCACCAAGTAATGAGAAACTCATCTATCTCTTGGGAGCACCTACGAAGAGCAAAACACATGCTACTTGGTATCAGAGAGTCTAGAAGGAATTAAAAACAGAAGAAAGGTGTTTTAAGCATGGAGTTGCTGTTTGCGGCTTCAACTAAGACTTGGTTTTAGGGTCTCAGCTATCTGCCAGTGCCGTAAGGAACACATGACATTCCAAAAAGGAAAGAGAAGGGAGCTGCACTGCTTTAGTTGAAGGGTTTATGGGAACAAAATTAATAGTGACATTAGCATGAAGTTTCACACATTGCACAGAAAGGAGTAGACATAAAATAAATCAATGCTTATGGGAAGAGAAAAGTCCCTCCTATATTTATTAAATTATTTAACAAATGTTATTAAAAGATTCCTAGCTGCAGGCACCAGTCTAGGTCTAAGACATACAAGACCTCCCTTACCTTCCCCTCCAATGAATCCAACCTAGGTCACTGAGAATGTGTGGGGCTGCTGTTACATCTTCAGTGTGAGATCGTCTGTGGTTCTCTTGCATATTAACTCACTCTTCTCATAATTGAGCTTGAGCAGGCCCAGGGAACCTGGCCTATAGCTAGTGATAGAACCTGCAGCATTTCCAAGTGAATGAATGAAGAGCGCAGATGCATGGTGGTAGGTCATTTTGCAGGTGAGACTAGGCCTTGTGGGGAGAGAGAGAGTGAGAAATAAATTCAGTGAAAACATTTTCCCCATGGGAGATGAGAGTTCCAGCACCCAGAGTCGGAACTTGATTTGAGTGAAGACTTGGTAATAAGTGCAGATATTTAGAGCTAGAAGATTGTATTAATACCTGCAGTTAAGATGGTGGAGAACTTGGGGAAAAATGAGTAAGACAGTGTTGTTGCATTGAGAAAGAACCTCTTTAATTCTTCATTTAAACAAGTTTTGGGTTTGGGACAATATGGTGGTTAGTGGTTAGATATAGAGGAAGGGAAGATTTAGAAGGGACTTGGGAGCTACTGGAACGTAGTGAGAAAGAGAATGATAGTGAGGGGTGTGGTCAGAGGTATAGGCAAGGGCCATTAGTTCATGAGGAATGCTGTGGTGAGAACCCCCCCTAATATTACCTGCTTGTAAGTGCAAATTGAGCAACCAGGAAAATTAATTGGTTAAAAAAGTACTCACTCTCAAGAGACTTGAAAACATGTATTTATACATTTATGAAGGTTTACAGCAGTATGATTAGTCATAATATTCCCAGTGTGATAACAACCCAAATGTCTGTCAGCTGAGGCATGAATAAACAAAATATGGTATATTCATGCAATGAAATAGTATTTATCCATAAAAAATAATAAAATTCTGACACAAACTACAACACAGATGAACTCTGGAAACATTATGCTGAGTGAAAGAAGTCAGACACAAGGGTTATACAGGTTTAGTATCCCTTATCTGAAATTCTTGGGATCAGAAATGTTTCAGATTACTTTTTGGATTTTGGAACATTTGCAAGTATACATTGTGGTATCTTGGAGATGAGACCCAAGTCTAAACATGAAATTCACTCAAGATTCATGTACACTTTATACACATAGCCTGGAGGCAATTTTAAACAATACATATATTTTTAAATTTAAAGAATTCTTTATTAAATTTTTTCCAGTTCTTTTTATAGTTAGGGTATATCCCACTGGGAATGCCTGTCAAATTCTTGTGTTTGAAAGTCATTTGGAATGGTTCTTCTTTGGCAGTTATGCCACCACCAACTGGATACACATGTTCATTTGTTTCCTTTGATTTGATCTCATATCTTATTTATTTTTATTTTAATAGCGTTAGTGGGGTACAAGTGATTTCTAGTTACATGGATGAATTTTATGGTGGTGAAGCCTGGGCTTTTAGTGTACCTGTCACTCAAATGGTGTACACTGAACCCAACTGGTACTTTTTCATCCCTCACCTCCCTCCCACCTTCCCTGCTTCTGAGTCTCCAGTGTCTATTATATCACTCTGCATGCCTCTGTGTACACATAGTTAGCTCTCACTTATAAGTGAGAATGTGCAGTATTTGATTTTCTATTCCTGAGTTACTTCACTTAGGATAATGGTCTCCAGTTCCATCCAAGTTGCTGCAAAAGACACTAATTTATTCTTTTTTATGGCTGAGCAATATTCCATGATATCTACCTATAGATCTATATCTATATATGTACATACTACATTTTCTTTTTTTTTTTCTTTTTTTTTTTTTTT
>NW_016107519.1:1404901-1411511 GCF_001604975.1 Cebus imitator | reverse complement strand
CCACCATGCCCAGCTAATTTTTTGTATTTTTAGTAGAGACGGGGTTTCACCATTTTGACCAGGATGGTCTCGATCTCTTGACCTCGTGATCCACCCGCCTTGGACTTCCAAAGTGCTGGGATTACAGGCGTGAGCCACCGTGCCTGGCCCCATACTACGTTTTCTTTATGCATTCATCAGTTGATGAGTACTTAGGTTGACTCCATATCCTTGCAATTGTGAATTGTGCTGCAATAAACATACATGTGCAGCTGTCTTTTTGAGATAATGGCCTGTTTTCCTTTGGGTATATACCCAGTAGTGGAATTGCCAGATTGAACGGTAGTTCTATTTTTAGTTCTTTGACAAATCTCCATACCATTTTCCATAGAGATTGTACTAATTTACATTTTCACCACATCCATGCCAATATCTATTATTTTTTGACTTTTTAATGATGACCATTCTGACAGGGGTAAGTTTGTATTATATTAAAATCTCATGATTTTAATTTGTATCCTGATGATTAGTGATGCTTAGCATTTTTTCACGTTTATTGGCCATTTGTGTGTATGTGTTTTCTTTTGGAAAATATCTGTTCTTGTAATTCGCCCACATTTTAATGGGATTATTTGTTTTTTCTTGCTGATTTGTTTTGAGTCCCTTGTAGACTCTGGATATTATTTTTTTGTTGGATGTATAGTTTGTGAATATTTTCTCTTATTCTGTAAATTGTCTATTTACTCTGTTGATTATTTCTTTTGCTATGCAGAAGCTTCTTAGTTTAATTAAGTTCCATTATTTATTTTAGTTTTTTTTGCATTGGCTTTCGGGGTCTTAGTCATATTCTTAATAATGTTGTGCATGAAACAATGTTTGTGTACATGAGGTCAAGTGTGAAATTTCGCCTTGTGGCATCATGTTGACATTTATAAGTTTTGGATTTTGGAGTATTTTGGATTTTGGATTAGGGATGTTCAACTTGTATATGGTATGACTCCATTTACATGAGATGTCCACAGTCAACAAATCCATAGACATGGAAAATAGAGCAATGGTTGCCAGAGGCTGCAGAGAGGAAGAAAGGGGGAATGACTCCTAAGAAGGATAGAATTTCCTTTTGGGCTGAAGAAAATGTTTTGGAATAAATTAGTGACGTTGGTTTAGCACAATCTCAAGAATATGTTAAAAACTCCTAAAGTATACTCTTTAAAATGGTGAATTGTATGGTATGTAAGTTATAGCTCTACAAAACTGTGTCTTCTTAAAAGGTAAAAGAGTTCTAACAAATATTCCACTTTTTCAAATTACTTTTGTTACCTTGTATGAAAAAAGGTAACTAAGTGCATCTTGGAGTGACTCTGGGGATGGATCAGCAGCTTGTAAACACAGTGTCAGTGTGTGTTCCTCATTGTCTGGTTTGTGCTTTCATTTTTATGTGAAGACTTGTGACCCAAACTGATAATGGGGAATTATGTTAAAAACAGCCACATTGGCTTTTAAGTTTTTAAAATTTTTATTCATTTATTTATTTTAAATAAAAGCAGAGCTTTGGTGAGTTTATTTGACCTATTTTTAAAATGGTTGTATCCATGTTGGTCCATCAGAGCACAGGATGCTTTGATTCCCCAATGCATTCACTATAAGGCAACAACTCAGACTTGTAGAGTACATTCGTAGAATTCCTGGTGGAGTAAAGCGTTTTCATAAAACCTGTGAAAGCCGAAGGATGATCTAGACCAGGCAGTTGATATCCTTTGGTCACAGCGAAGGAGGAAGCTTACATAAGTCACAGTGGTTCATTCTATGGCCAGAGGAAGCACTTAGAACTCCAGTTGTGTGATACTAGAAGGTGTTTTTTTTTTTTTTTCTTTTAATAGTACTAGTTTCTAAAAAGAACTACGGGTAATATGGGACCAAAGAGAAAGAAAGGAAGGGAAAAACCATTCAAAATTTATTTTGTGCTTCCTTTGGATCTGCTTTTTGACATAGGTTCAAGATGAATTATAAGTTCCCAGGTTGTCTTAAACATCATTTGAATATGTTTTAAAACCGATTACATGAAAAAAAAGAAAGAGCAAAGTTTAGGGAAAAAAATCATTGTGATCCTGACATCATCACCAGACGTTAACATCTGTTCTCTTGTTTGTGCCTCAAACCACATTAAAATATTTGATGTCCCTTTAAAAAAAGGGACTGTTCTATGGGTTTGCTGAGGACTTTAATGACAAATACATTTCACCTTTAACCTTGAAGTAAATGAATGTCATGCTGTTCCTTCCTTGCAGATGTCAAGTATTCTCCACAGTGGGTTAAAGAAGTCAGAGAGTTGGCAGACAAGAGACTGAAATGTGTACTTGTACTTGAAATGGATTTGGAATAAACATGTGCATTTTTCTACTGGAAAACATTTTCAAAGAGAGACTATGGGATTATCATTTGATGTTCTCTTTTTGCTATATTTTCCTTATTCGACTTACTCGCTCTCTGTTCTAGCATCTTACTAAAGAAAACATGTGTCTAGAGTTTGAACAAATAATATTTTGTATTTTTAGCTATAATTGAATTTTACGAGTTTATTTGCAAGACTTTTTTGTCAAATGCTTTTTGTGCGTCCATTGAGATTATCATTCAGTCCCGTGGTTTTTACCTTTCATTTTGTTAAATGTAACACATTGACTGATTTGTGTATATTGAACCAACCTTGCATCCCAGGGATATATCCCACCTGGTCAGGGTGTGTAATCTTTTTGATGTGCTGTTGAGTTTGATTTGCTGATATTTGATTGAGGATTTTCACATCTGTGTTCATTAGAGATATTGGGCTGTAGTTTTCTGTGGTGTCTGTGTCTGGTTTTGGTATCAGGGTGACGTTGCCTCATAAAATGAGTTTAGAAGTGTGTTCTCTTCTGTTTTTTTGGAAGCATTTAAGGAGGATTGGTATTAATTATTCTTTGAATGTTTGGTAGAGTTTATCCATTAAGCCATCTGGTCCTGGACATTTCCATGTTGGGAGGTTTTTGCTTATCAATTCAATCTTCTTATTTGTTGGTCTGTTCAAACTTTGTTTCTTTTTGATTCAGTCTTGGCAGATTGTACGTTTCTAGGAATTTATCCATGATAAAAATTTTTAACAAAATAGATGTGGAAAGAACTTACTTTAACACAATGAAGGCCACTTATGATTAACATCATAATCAATGGGGAAAAACTGAAAGCATTTCCTCTAAGACCAGGAACAAGATAAGGATTGCCACTCTTGCCACTCCTATTTGACACAGGACTGGAAGTCCTAACTGAGTAACCAGGCAAAAAAAGAAATACAGGGCAATTCTGAATTGGAAAGAAAGAAATAAAATTATATGTTTGCAGGTAATTTTGATATGACCTTATATGTATACAACTCTGAAAACACCATAATAAGAATGTTAAAACTAATAAATGAGTTCAGAAAAGATGTAGGACACAAAATCAATTTACAAAAATAAATAATGCTGTTTATACCTACAATGAACTATCTGAAAAGAAAATCAGGAACACAATCTCACTTACAGTAGCATCAAAAAGAACAACATGGGTGTGAAAGATCTGTACCCTGAAAACTACAAAATATTAATGAAAAAATTGAAGAAGATACAAATAAATAGAAAAGTATCTCCTATCACAAGTTGGAAGAATTAATATTATGTATATAGAATACATAGCAGTCTACAGATTCAACATAATCCTGATCAAAATTCCAGTGGCATTTTTCACAGAAATAGAAAAAACAATTATAAAATTCATATGGAACAAGAAAAGACCCCAAATAGCCAAAGCAATCTCGAGAAAGAAGAACAAAGTTGGAGGTATCACACTTTCTGACTTCAAATTATATTTCAAAGCTATAATAATTTAAATAGTATGGCACTGGCATAAAAATAGACATATAGATCAATGGAACAAAACAGAGAGCCCAGGAATAAACTCATGTATATTCAGACAACTAATGTTCAACAAGGGTTCCAGGAATATACAAGAGGGAAAGAATAGCCTCTCCAGCTAGCAGTGTGGAGAAAACTGAATATCCACATGCAAAGAAATGAGATTGGATCCTTATCTTACACTACACACAAAAGTCAGCTCTAAAAAAAAAAAAGACATAACACCTGAAAAATATAGGGTAAAAAAGGCAAAAATAAACATGTGAGACTACTTTAAAATAAAAAGCTTATGCACAACAAAGAAAAAGAATTAAAAAAATGGAAAGGCAGCCTGCAGATAGGGAGAAAATATTTGTAACCATATCTCTAAGAGTTAATACCCAAAACATGTAAAAAAACACATGCAACTCAATGACAAAAAACCCCAAACAATCTGATGAAAAAATGGAGAAAGGACCTAAATAAACATTTCTCCAAAGAAGACATACTAACGGCCAACAGGTATATGAAAAGGTGCTCACCTGTCATCAGGGAAATGGATAGGAAAACCAGGAGACACCTGTTAGGGTGGCCATTATCAAAAAACATAAGTTGACAAGTGTTGGCAAGGCTGTGGAGAAAAGGGAACCTTTGCACACTGTCAGTAGGATTGTAAATTTGTATAGCCATTATGGCAAAGAGCATGGAGGTTTCTCAAACTATCAAAAATAGAACCACCTTATCATCTGATAATCCCACATTTGAATTTATACCCAAAGGAATTAAAATCAATCTCTCAAAGAGATGTATGCATTCCCATGGTCATTCCAGCATTATTCACAATAGTCAAGATTTGAAATTAACCTAAGCATCCATCAACAAATGAATGAATAAAGAAAGTGTGGTATATATACTTACACACACACACACACACACACACACACACACACACACACATAATGGAATACTATTCAGCCTTAACAAAGAAGGAAATCCTATTATTTGTAACAACATGGATGAACTTGAAAAGAATGCCAAGTGAAATAAGGCAGACACAGAAAAAAGAATACTGTATTATCTTGCTTATATGTAGAATCTAAAAAAAGTGTAATTCATAGAAGCAGAAAATAGATTGGTGGCTACCAGGGTCAGGGGTGGAATTAGGGTGGGAGAAATTGATAGATACTGATCAAAGGGTACAGGTTTCAGCTTCACAGGATAACCATATTTTAGAGATCTCATGTACAGCATGATGACTATAGTTAATACCGAACTCTTGAAATTTGCAAAGAGAGTGGATCTTGTGTTCTGACCACACACACACACACACACACACACACACACGCACGCACGCACAAAGGTACCTGTGTGAGGTGATAGATATTTTAATTAACTTGATTATAGTAATTAATCATTTCACAGTGTATATGTATATCAAACTTCCAATTATATTTTAGTAAACCTGTTATTTAAAAATAAAAAAGATATTTTTGCACACTAAACATTTTTTTCCACTCAAACTTTTTGAAAGTATATTTTGAAAATATTAAAGAATAATCAGGCCTCATTAATTACAGGCTCATGCCTGTAATCCCAGCACTTTGGGAGGCCAAGGTGAGAGGATTGCTTGAGGCCAGGAGGTCAAGGCCAGGGTGGGCAACATAGCAAGACCTCATCTCTACAAAATCAGAAAAAATTAGCCAGGTGTGGTGTCACACACTTGTAGTCACAGCTCCTCAGGAGGCTGAGGTGGGAGGTTTGTTTGAGCCTGGGAGGTCAAGGCTGCAGTGAGCTGTGATCACGCCACTGCATTCTAGCTTGGGTAACAGAGTGAGACCCTGTCTCAAAAAAAACAGGAATCATTTTCAGCCTTTTAAGTAAATATCAAAATTCCCTTAAGAAGGTTTTTTCGGCCGGGTATGGTGGCTCACACCTATAATCCCAGCACTTTGGGAGGCTGAGGCGGGAAGATCACCTGAGGTCGGGAGTTCGAGACCAACCTAGCCGACATGGTGAAATCCAATCTCTACTAAAAATACAAAAAAATTATCTGGGCATGGTGGCACATGCCTGTAATCTCAGCTACTCGGGAGACCAATGCAGGAGAATCGCTTGAACCCTGGAGGTGGAGGTTGCAGTGAGCCGAGATCACACCACCGCACTCTAGCCTTGGCAACAAAGCGAGACTCCGTCTCAAAAAAAAAAGAACGTTTTTCCTTTAACCTCATTTAAGAGTTTAACTGCCATGTGAACTAGATTTAGATGATTGTTTTCAATTAGCCTTAGAGAATTCCTGTAATTCTGAGTGTGAGATTGTTTCCAAGGAGTGGCTGATTTCTGCTCTTCCCATCTTTCCTCAATGTCTGCTTGTCCCTAGAATAGAAAGTATTAATTATGCTACGGTTCAGTGGGCAAAGGCCCGATTATCTTTCAGGATAATCTCAATTTTGGTGAATATTTGGGTCTATGATATTCCCAACTTGTATTATGTAGGATATTAAAATTGTGCCTATGACAGCCTCTATGACATGAAGCTGCTTTGATTGTGTTCGTGACATGCATTCCAAAGGATGACTTCCATTTGCTTTTTGTTCTTGCATGAACAATGACGCCACAGATCTGGGTCCACATCAGCTTGTGTTCCAGGAGCAGGGTTTATGGGGGTTTACCCATTTTTTTTTTTTTTTTTTTTTACGGAAGAAAGATGTCTTAAAACTACTTGGCAGCAG
>NW_016107519.1:1359036-1404766 GCF_001604975.1 Cebus imitator | reverse complement strand
TATTTTTTAATAGAGATGGGGTTTCATCATGTTGGCCAAGCTGGTCTCGAACTCCTGACCTCAGGTGATCCACCTGCCTCATCCTCCCAAAGTGCTGAAATTACAGGCGTGAGCCACTGTGCCCAGACAGGTTTACCCAATTTAAACTGTCATAAAGTACTTAGCTTGTCCATTATTCCTGCCATCGAGAGAGTTACTTGTTTTCCTCTGACAGTTGTCCTAACCTGCTTCTTGTTTTCAGATCCCCAGATCATTCCTGGGGTGGAATGGGGGCCAAAATGATGCCGGGGACCTCATCACCAGCTTCTGGGTTATTAAATAAACAGTAGGGCTATACAAGGCAGTTCAGTTTAACTATTTCTTGTTCAGGGCATACTGATAGAATCTATAAAGTGTAAAAAATAATAAGTAGGGCAGCCTGCCAATATCAAGGAGGCCATATAACTGTAATGAGGGGAAGGCTATGCTTGTGTTTCAAGAGAAGTCTAGAAAAGCGTTGTAGGAGCTCAGAAGAAGGAGAGAGCCAGGAGTAGAGGGAGATCAGAGTGGACTGCCTGAAGCAGTACCTGAGGTGACTTTAAGCTGTGGTTGAGAAAGGCGAGAGGGATGTTTGTGAGGAATTATTCCAGGGAAAAGAGGCAAAATGAGCAAAACATGGAGACAGGAAAGGTTGACTATGTTCAGTGACTAGACTGATATCACGTGGAGAGAGTCTTGATTGCAATATTTGAGTTACATCATCAGCAGTGATGTCTGGGACAGATGAGCGCACTCCTTCAAAACCCATGGATTCTTGGCAAGGACACTGCAGGATTCAGTTTTTATCCTCATCTGGAAGCATAAGGAGACGTACAAAATCTTTTCTAAGCACCAGTTCTGCTCTCGTGTTTGATGATTCATAAACACAGGCATCAATTAGGGGTCTATCTGGCAGTCTAGGCAGGTGACATGGGGTCTGCTGGGATGGCACAGAGGGGAGAGAAAGGAAGGGGAGAGTATGAGATGGAGAGTGGCTATTCCTTGGGAACGACTGGAGGTTGGAATTGAGAGAGATGGAGATGAACAGATTGTGGGATTCCAAGCTCAGTTTTCTGGACCAATGGTAATGTCATTAAGAGAAAGAAGGAAAGTAGAGGAAGGGGCTAGTTTTGTGGAGAGGATGAACTTGGTCTTAGACACGATGAGTTTAAGGCATGGGCTTCAAATCTAGGTGGATACATCCACAAGTTGAAACAAGGTGCTTTGAGAGGACGTGCAGACTGGAGAGGTGAATTTGGGGGTGGTGGTTCTCTGAGGGCAAGGAAGGATGAAGCAGAAAGGAAAATGCTAGAACCTAGATGGGAGCAGGAGGAGCCTGGGGAGACGGGAGTGTTGGAAGAAGAAGAAAAAGTCGGGGCAGGAGGAGGAGGAGGGCATTTGACAGTGTCCTCTACTTCAAGATGACGGGAGCCTAGTGGTTTGGGGGAGATGCAGAAAGCTACCCTTAAAAGGTCTTTGGGGGTCCCAGCTGGGTCTCCTCCATTTGGACCTGGTTCAATGAAATTTAAAGAGAGCCAAGTGACAGAGAGGGGAGATCAGCATTGTGAGACGCAGGAAAAAGTTCCTTTTGGAAGCCTTCCATGAGAATTGCTTGCTCTCATTTTATAGTTTTCTTAACATCTTTCCCTTCTTTTTTTTTTGTGTTCCTGATGTAAAGCGCAGGGACTCTCCGGGTATCCCTGGGAGTGATGAAGGTCTCTATTATGATATATTACACCAATACCAGACAAGAGGAGATTTCAAAGTCACAGAAGCTTACTTCCTTGTCCACAGCCAGCATTACCTGGAGTTGGGGATCAGGTCTTGGGACAATCGTCAGTGGGAGGAAAAAACCCCAAACCCAGCAAGCCCAAATGCAAATGATTACAGTGCTCCAGCAGTATTTTCTTTTCAGGGCCAAGACTGGGTACACCACTGAAGCAGGTCAAAAGGTGAAGGTGGCAGAGACCTGGCACAGGCACCTGGGCAGGTCTGTGGAACCTGCCACTCGTAGCCACTGGGATCCAACGCAGGATGCTGTGGCCTTTGCTGTCCTCTGTCACTGTGGGCCAGTCCATACCCCAAGCGAGGGTTTCTCCCTGTGCCCCACAGTGCAGTGCATGATCAGGCAGGGCTCCCGGGCTAATGGTCCCCAGGTTTGGATTTCAGGGGGTGGAAGCTTTCAGGCGGGGCAGCGTTGGCAGGCAGCCCAGATTCTGGAATGTGTTACTCTGCCTGGTGGGCTAGCAGTTTGGCGGATCAGGTTCCGGCTGGTGAATACAGGAGAACAATAGGCATGTGGTTGCTGGACTAATTAGCTGTGTGGCTCTTCTCCCGGCTGTGCCCTTGGCTGGGCCTCCAGTCCTGCTGCCACTGTCTCTGGGGTCTGGCTTGAATGCTTGCTGGTTGAGGAAGCCCTGCAGGGAAGAGGAGGCATCAGGGGACTGATGTCTGCCAGCAGGGATCGGGCTTGTGATTACATCCCAAGTGTGGCACCCTGGTGGCATTAGATCAGGAGCTGACCCTGCATAGAGCCGGCGTTTCTTGGGACACAGCTGTGACTTGTGAATGGCTGTGGGCACAGAGGCCTCAGTGGGCATGTTTAATTTTGTCACATGGGGAATGCGCTTCCTACACCAGGTGCCTTCCATGGGTCTAAATATTTCAGTGGGAGGCAGGTAAGCTGAATTGAGGGCCAGGGTGGGAAAGGCTTCAAGGTTCATGGAGCATCAGCCAAATTCTTGGGAGAATGTCACGTCTGGATCTTGTGGAATCTTACCTTTGGGAGAGTCACAAAGGTCTTGAATATTTGACAGGAAAAAAAGAGGATTTTTCATTTAGGATTGTCTAATCCAGCCGAGGAGAATTCATATTTCCACAAAATTCATATTTCCACAAAACAGTTACAAGAATCTTTAAATGAGAGGGCTCTCCCAGTGGCTGTGAAACATGATGAGAGGTTTAACTTACATCTTTTGGGGAATTCACATAGTTTGAAAAATAAGGGGCGTCATTATTCTCATCTTCAAAAACTCTTCTTTCTCAGATCGGGAGCACCGGGAAAACTGGTGCAAATGGAAGGAAGTAGACCCAGACCTTACCCCTTCCTAGGTGACACTCTCCCACCTGTCCCCAAGGCATTGTTTTAACCCTCTCTCATGAAGGGGCTCCCTCAAGATTTGAGAATTAGACCCTACTTTAGACAAACCCAATAGGGCCATAGTTGAGGAAAGAGATGTTTAAAATAGTTCTCCCAAAGTTCTTCAAAAGAAGAAATGAAGTTGACTGTTATTTTTTAAGAGGATGCATGAATCCATGTTGCTGATGACCCGGGAAGGTTTTGCTTGTTGAGGAACACGGCCTTTCAAAGCTTTGTCCTTCTGTCCACAGCACGGAGCCACCTGGGAGGCTGTGAGAAAATGCAGAGGGCCAGGTCCGATCTGGGCCCACTGAATCAAAATTGGCATCTTATCAAGGTCCCCAGGGGATTTGTAAAAAGCAGAGCATGGGAAGAAACAGGTACCACTACGTCCTGAATCTGAAAATCTCTTTGTTCTCTTATGAACTTCGGTTTCTCTTTATCTCAACCTCAATCTCTTTGCTGGACAGTTTTTCTTTCTGTCTGTTTAGCCCGCTAATCCACAGAGATGCCCTGGATCACCCTTGGGACACCTAGATTCTCTCCACATGAAGCCTGTGAGGTGATTTGACAGTTGGAGACTTTCCTGTTAACAGCCATTATAATAACACATTCCCCCAAACCAAATTCAGCAATTATTAACAAGTTGAAACAGCAAACGATGTTTACTAAGGCATTCTTCCTGAGGCTTAACGTATCCTGTGAAGAGGGTGGGGTGGGTCTAGGAAATCTTAGCTCTACCTGGAGTTCAAGGTAATGTCAGAACCAGAGATTGAAGTAGGGGGGAAGCATCTCTTCCTTAGGAGTCAGACGTGGAGATCTTTCTACATGCACAGTTGGCCAGTGATGACCTTGTCACTGAAGTGACTCCATTTCAGGGATTAGAGGATGTGCTTAGTGGTTGAAATTCTCTCCATCGCTGGCTTCTGCCTGGAGCAGGTATGTGCAGAGCAGCCTTCAGTCAAGACAGTGCGGTCACTTGGATGAAAGGGACCTGGGCTGCATTTGGGCATATGTCTCTGTGTGTGCCATGGGTACCCAGCGACGGCAGTGCCCACAGGAATTTGCTTCTCACTAAATCCTCAATGCCTGGTACAAAACAGATGCTCTATTACTATTTTCTCAATCAATTGTAGCAGTAATCTCAACTTGCATCTGGGGCTAAAAATTCCTGAATCTCTTAAAGACACGAATGTTCATTTGCCATGGTTCAGGCAGGCTGTATTTTGCTATCAAACATGTATGGCAGAGGTAAGCACAGGCCCTGCGAAGGGTGTGCTTTTCTTTCTTTTCTAAAGCAAATGTGCAAAGATGATGTGCATGTATTTAGTGTGGACATGCAGAGATCTTGGACTCCTGGGCGTGGAGTCTCCTAGACTCCATGGGCACCTAATTCAGTCTTGCACTCTAGCAGGAATTCCCTCTACAATGTGGACTCATTTATTCAACAAAGCTCTGCTGATGGTTTGCAAAATGTAGCACCTGCCAGACTATCTGAGGCTCTGTAGGGAGGTGATACATTTGTTTCTGATCTCTAGGAGCTCACAGTTTACTCGAGGAGTCAGACATTTAAACAGGTAATGACTCTGCTTCTTTACAGGAAAGATAAGTATATAAAAGGTACTATATAGGAATGCAGAGGAAGGAGCACCCAGTGCTTCCTGAGATGAGGCTGGGAGGACAGGGATGGCTCCCAACACATGATCCCATCACAGACATTGCTTCTTAAGAATCAGGAGGCATTTTCAGATGACTGACAGATGACAACTTATTAGGCATTTAATGAGTTCCAGGCACAATCTGAAGTGTTTTTTACATGTGCTAATTCACTTAATCGCCACAATAATGACTAGTTTATTATTCCCATTTTACAGATTAGGAAAGTAAGGATTGCGATGTCGGGTAACATAACTTGTGCAACCAGTAAGGGGCCGAGGAGGGAGGGAAAGCTAAGCAGTGTGTTTCCGAGTCCTGGTTCTTCAGCACTAGGTTAGACTCTCTCCTGCACAGGAAGAAAGACACTTGATGGAGAGGCAAGGTCTGTGAACAACTACGAGGGAGTCAGGGAATCAGGAATTAAGGTTGACTTGTGAACAGGGCTTGGAGGAGTAGGTCGGGCTGGATCTTGATTTAAATGTCATTTTAAGGAATTTAGTATTTATCTCTGGGTGATAGACAGTTACGGGAGGATATTTTTAATTGTGGTAAAACAATGTAACATGAAATGTATTATTTTAACGATTTTAAACATGCAGTTCAGTGGCATTAAGCACATCACACTGTTTTGCAACCATCATCACCATCCGGCTCTATAACTTTTTTGTCTTCCCAAATGAATCTCTTCACTCATTAGACGATAGTTACTGCCCATGAAAGTCCCTGGCAACCACCATTTCCCCAGCCCTTGGTAACCACTGCTTTTTGTCTCTATGAATTTGACTACTCTAGCACCTCATATGAGTCAACGCATACATTATTTACCCCTTTGTAACTGGCTTCTTTCACTTAGCACGATGTCCTCAAGGTTCATCCGCGCTGTAGCATGTGTCAGAATTTTCATCCTTCTTTAAGGCTGAATAATATTCCATTGTACGGATGGACCACACTTGGTTTATCTATTCATCTGTCAATGCATATTTGGGTTGCTTCTGCCTTTAGGTTATTGTGAATTGCGGGATTCTGATCTGGCGAATGGTATAATCAGATTTACATCTTAGAGATGCAGAGACATAAACTAGAGCTATGATTGGCAGTGTGCAGGCTGGAGGGGTGAACAGAGACAAGTTTTAGCCTGTTATAGTAATTTAGCTGACAGACAATGAGGGCTTGCACTAAGGTAGTATTGTGGATAGATTAGAGGAGGGACAGATTATAGACACATAGGAGTAGAAGGCACCGGATTTGGTTACCACTTGGAAGGGGTTGGGGTAAATGTGGGAGAGTTATCTAGGACTTCGCTGTTTGATCTTGTAATTAGGTAGACGGTGGTCAGATGGCACCTACCAGGTGGAAGAGAGAATCTCAGAAGGTCCGTGCTGCAGGAGGTTTTCACTTACCTCCTGAAATTCCATGCAACTGTATATGTTCCATGCCTTTTCCTGGTAAGAGGGTCTATAGCTTTCCTTAGATTGTTAGAAAATCTGTCTCCAGTCAAAACGAAGAAGCAGTGATTCCGCAGGACTGACTGGATCAGATTCTGGAGGGGCAGAAGCAAGCGCCCAGAGCACAGGCGAAGTTGACCTTGGACGCAGGTGAGGAATGATGTTTCCCTACGCCCAGAAGACGTGTGAAAGATAGTCATGCTTTGCCTGTGCAGGGTGACGCTGGTGCAAGGAAGTTGAGGTGGTTCTCATCTAATGTTCTTTTGCTTGTCTTTGTGAAGGAGGAGACCAAGCGTTCTGTCCCTGTTGAGTGAGGCGGTGGCTTCAGAAGAGGTGGAAAGAAACTGGTGAAGTGTTGGGGTCATCACTTCTGGGAGTGCAAGGGAAGGCTCCGGAAGTGACCAAGGGAAGAGTAGAGGGACATGTGTGAGCGACAAGCCACATCCCAAGGGCGTGCCACATGCACCTGCCTGACCTTTGGTAAGTACTTACTGTTGGAAAGGTCTCTCTCATTTAGAGTCAAAATCGATTTTCTCTTGTCTCATGTCCTTCCTTTTCTAAGCTAACTGTTCCCATTTTCGTTCTTCAGCTCCATAGGATGTAGTTTTCAGAGTCGACCTGGACTCACAGTCTCCTCTGAAACTGTGGTGTTCATTGCTCCACGTGAGGCGCTAAATCTGGCCTGATTGCTGAGACCTGCTCCTCATGAAGGTTCTAAGACCAAACCTTCATGAATTCCAGCTGGAAGGTTCTTGCTCGATAGAGCTGAAGGTCACGTCTCTCCTGCATTTCCAGCTACAAGCATGGGCCTATATTGTAATAAGCGCTCATTGATTGAATTTGCAGAAATCTCTAACACGAGGTGGAAAGTAATCTTTACAACTTAGAATGGAAGTAAAGGAGATTAAATGAAGATGAAATAAAGCACTGTTCCTGCAAATACACATAAGCTGTAAAGCGCTGTACACCATGTGAGTTATTATCCTCATGATCTTCTTAATCTGGACCCATTATTTCTGAATTCAGAATCCAGTCTGTGAGTCTCATCACAATGTTCTTGTTCTCTCTTTACAACTCATGCAGTCCAGATTATTCAGCTATCGCAATTGCTTGAGTGGGATTATATTAAATCCCTAAGGTTCAATTTGCGTAGACGATGCATCTTCCTCCAGCTTAAAATATCGATGTGTCTCAGATGGATCTGTGTCCTAGTTTACCTTAGTATTTTGCTTTAGTGCAGAGATTAGGAAACCTGGTTACATATTTCATTATGAAAAATTTTAAATGCACAAAATCAGGAGGAAAAAAGAGTATAGTATACACTTACGTATTCATCACCCATATTTGATGGTTGTTGATATGTTGCTACTTCCCTTAAGCTACCCATTTATAAAATTTTTGTTGAAACCACTAAAAAATATCTTGTACTACCGTTTTATTTTATTCCTACATCCTTTAGGAATACATACTTATTTTATTCCTGCATATTCCTGCATCTTTAAAAAGTATGAAGATTTTCTTTTATAACCACAATGCCATTGGCACACCTAAAAATTAATATTACTTGCATAATAAAAATTTCTGTGTTGTTTAAAAACATTTTCTGATACTTGGCTTGTTCAGTTGAGGTGCTGTGCCTTAGCCAGTTCATGCGGTGATGACCAAGTACCATAGATTGGGTGGCTTAAACAACAAGCAGTGATTTCTCACAGCTCTGGAGCCTGGGATGTCCAGGATCGAGGTGCCGGGAGACTCAGTGTCAGGCTGCCTTCCCCCTGCGTGGTCACTCGCAGAGCGAGAGCAAGCTCTGGTCTGTTCCTTTTCTCATAAAGGCACTGATCCCGTTATGGAGACCCCACTCTCATGACCGCATCCAAACCTAACTACCTCTCAAGGTCCTACATCCAAATGCCATCACACTGGAGACTAGGCGAAGGCTTCAACATAGGAATTTTGGGAGGACACGACATTCACTCCTTAAACACACCACAGATTGCACTTGTTGTAATGTCTCTTGTGTGTCTTTTAATACAGAGCAGACCCTCCCTTCCCACTTCATGCCCTTGTTGCAGAAACTGGGTCAGTTGTCTTGGAGAGTGCCCCACATTCTGGATCTGTCCATTGGCTTCCTTGTGCAATCATTTAACTTACTCCTCTACCCGCCGTGTTTCCTGGAAACGGAAGTTAGCTCCAGAGAGTGCATCAGGTTCAGAAACATTGTTTTGCAAGACTATTCCGTAGATGGTTCTCTTTGATTCTTTTATCTGAGCGAGGCTGCCACAACTCCTGGTCATTCCACCTTCAGGGACGCTGAGACTCATCATGGGTTTGGTACAGAGTAATCTTTAAAATTAATTATTGAACATGATTTTTCTTCTGATTCTCAAAGTCACACATATTTATTATAGAAAATGTACAACTTATAGATAAGCAAAATAAAAAAAAAATCATCTTAAATTCTATCCCTAGACAGCTGCTATTAAAATTTTCGTGTAGATCCTTCTAGTATTTCTTCATAATTATTTTATAATTGCCTCTTCCCATTTGTAATGCATGGGAAATAGCATTTGATGCCTTTAAATATTCTTTTCCAATGTCATTGGCTATTTAGTAGTCCTCGTACGGCTCTGTAAGAATTTATTTGATTGACTACTTTTGTATGAGTCATGAAAAGCACAAACCTATTGACCAAAATGCTTATTCGATTTGACCCCAAACCACTCTGACAGCAAATGACAACAACTGCATGACCTCTGTGTCCTGGGATGGTGGCTCTTCTCCTCCCAGGGAGAAAGGGGTAGGGGAGAGGGTGGCAGATTGGTGATCTTTTAACATTTTCCTGAAGTGTTGAAACACATTTTCTATGTCTTACTGAATAAGCTACCTTGCTCCCGTGCTCGAGATCCCATTACATAGTCTACCAACTGGTTTCATGTACTCCCCAAATGCTCATGCCTCAAGGTGTATTTGGGGATCAGCAGCACTAGTGCTGTCTGGGGAACTTCTTAGAAATGCAGAATCCCAGGCCCCTCCTGCGGCCCTCTCCATCCCAATCTGCATTTTAACCAGATCCCCAGGAGTGAAGTGTGAGACACTCTGTTCTAAAATACGTAATGAATGCCTGGAAAGGCTGGCTCATCCTGAGATGCATGCGGAACAAACATGCTAAATTCAGCCATGGAACAGATCTTCCTTGCAGGCCAACTGGGCATGCTTGCTTTCTAAGGATGGAGGGAAAAGCCAGCAACGTGGCTCAGACGTAAGCCTGGCAGTGGCTGGGAGCCTGGGATGTGGGGTGCAGGCTCTATCTTCCTAGCTGTGTGACCTCAGCTAGGTGAGTTATAAATGAGCTAGTCTGCCCTTTCTACTCAGTATAACGGAGACCATATTCCCTATTTCATAGGGATGATCTGAGGTTTAAATAAAATCATGTTTATAAAGCACTGAGTAGTGCCCGGCATTTCGTATCTGCTCCATGAATGTCAGCGATTGTTATTAATGATCACAAAAATGCTAAGTTCCATGAAGCAGTGTTGGGAGCAAAGATTACTTGACAGCAATTACTCTTGGGAATACTTTGCTATTTGGAACAGCTAATAGTTTTAATACTAATACTTAACATTTAACACTAATATTAAAAGTCATGTAGAACTTTTTCCTCCTAACATCAGCTACAAAATAAGTAACCAATTTCAGCTGCTGTTTCCACGTACAGGAAATGGTAAGACATTTAATTTGAACACATTTGTGTTACGCTCAGAGCAATCACCCACCATGCACCACACATTGCTATCTTATTCTTTTACCCAAATGAGGAAAAAAAGTAATCAAAAACAGAACAATCCAAAACTTCCTACTGCTCTTTTAGAAAAGGTCTTTCTCTCTTTCTCTTTTTTTAGATGGAGTCTCGCTCTGTTGCCTAGGCTGGAGTGCAATGGCGTGATCTCGGCTTACTGCAACCTCCATCTCCTGGGTTCAAGCGATTCTTCTGCCTCAGCCTCCTGAGCAGCTCGAACTACAGACATATGCCACCACATGTGGGTAATTTTTGTATTTTTAATAGAGACGGGGTTTCACCATATTGGCCAGGCTGGTCTCGAACTCCTGACCTTGTGATCTGCCCACCTCAGCCTCCCAAAGTGCTGGAATTACAGGCCTGAGCCACTGCACCTGGCTGAGGTCTTTTTCTTTAATACAGGCTGAGGCTTCAATATGCTTTGATTGCAAATAGATTGTATAAACCAAGAGCTTTCACCTTTAAAATGATCTGTCCAGTTCAGTTCCACAGCGTTCAGTACAGACAACACAACAAAGACTTACACTCTTTACTGTCCTATTTGAAGGAAATGAAATAAAACTACTACCAAATATAGTGTGGACCTTCTTCAACTCCTAGCATAAATATTTGCAAAGCAAGCCTCGGTGGCATGAAGACCATGGGTGATAGAGGATTAATCTGTGATAACACTTTTCTTAAAGATAGATCTCCTGACAATTAGAGGTCAAATTCTTATTCTGGGACTCAGCTAGAATGAGTAAAATACCTTTGGTCGTTAAATATCCTCCCATGGGAGAGAAATACATTCTCTTGGGACATTATTTAACTCCAGTGAAAGGAAACAACTCTGTTCCTATTCGCAAAAATATTATGTTTACCTTACATGAATAACCTTTAAAATCCTTACTTCTCTAAAGCAGGTGAAGAATCATCTTAAATTAACTTAACCTCAGAAAGCATGAGAATCCTCATCATGCCAGTGGCCATTGTCATTCTTAGATGTTTTCCTGCTTCAAGTGGTCATGAGGCTCTGAGGTTTTCATTGTGAAACGGATCCCAGGACACTGCTGAGTAGGCCTGCTGAGCATGGTATGATGAATAGACTCTCCTGACGTTCGATGCTGTCCAGTATACAGCTTTCCGGGGTCAGTGAGCGAGCGAGGGCAAGTCTGTTACTGTGTAGATGTGATTCAGAAACTGTATTCCAGATTAATGAGCCTGGTCTCATAATTCACCTGCTTGGAACGTGTGACTCGTGGAATTGATAAATACACACATTTCTAGAAACACTTACATATAGTTTATGGGTATAAAATCTGTCACAGATTTTGTTGAAGTTAGAAAGCTTATTATCAAGCTAATTAATAATATAACTAATTATACTAAGCTCCTAATGATTTATACTTTTATTTGTAACTTTTAACATGTTATTAGGCCTACACAAATTCATGAATGAGAATTTTCCCATTCTTAATTTACTGTGATCGTTTCTTCTTGATCATTTTGAATCTTTTTAGAGTTTCCTATGCTTCCAGGCTAATAATTCAGACTCACCTGGATAGAGCAACATTCCAATTCCTTCAAATCCTATGACTCACTTGCTCCACCCACCCCACAAAAAGATGGCTTACATCCAATTCCTTGTAAACCCATAGCTCGATTTTCATTAGTGTTGTACCAATTTCTCCTAACTCACAGACCCATGAGCCAATGTTTCATTCCCAAGGAAGGCATCTGCTATTCCTTCATCCCTCTTCCCTTTGAATGACTATTTTCAAAATCAATTTGTGATTTTCATTGTCACAAGCTTAGAAATATTTAGAAATAACTTTCTAACACATTTGCTCAAGCTTCATGAAAACAAGCGAGGGAAGCCTGCAGCACGCAGGCTGTCTTTTCTCAGAGCCAAGCCCAACACGGAATGTGTTGATGGCTCCTGCGTTTCTGCAGGGCGTTTGCCCTGCTGGGAGGTCCTGATTGCTGTCTAACTGGCAACTGGGTCTGAAGAGCCTGGAAGAAGGGGATGGCTTGTGAGTATCACTCACCTTTTGGTTTTGGGGATGTATAATGAAGGTCACAACGTGGGGAAAGTGGTGTTTTATTTTTAGAATACCTAATTGCAAAACAGAATAACATGGGTTACTCCGACTATTCAGTTGCCATGTCGGTAATAAGGCTGTGTGCAAATATTGTTCTCCCAGAGTTTCTCTGGCACAATAAGCCTCTTGCTTTCTTTCATTGCGGTAAAAATATGTAACATAAAATGTACCATTTTAACTATTTTAAGCATGCAGTTCAGTGGCATTAAGTGTATTCACATTGTTGTACAACCATCACTACCATCTATCCACAGAACTCTTTTTAACCTTGTAAAACTGAAGTCTGTTCCCATTAAACACTAGTGCACTTTTCTCCTCCAGCCCCAGCTAACCACCGTTTTACTTTCTACACTGAGTACTTCATAGGAGTGGAATCAGGCAATATTTGTGTTTTTTGTGTCTGGCTGATTTCACTTAGCATCATGTTCTCAAGGTTCGTGCATGTCATACCATGTGTCAGAATTTCCCTCCTTTTTAAGGCTGAGTAATATTCCATTGCATGGATATGCCGCATTTTGTTTATCCAGTCATTTGTCAATGGATATTCCAGTTGCTTCTACTGTTAGGTTCATGGGAATAAGACTGCTATGCACATGCAGGGTATAGAAATATCTGTTCAAGTTGTTGTGGGTATATGCCAAGAAGTGCAATTGTTGGATCACATGGTAATTCTGTGTTTAGTTTTCTGAGGAATCATTGTATTTTTTCCACAGAGGCCTCACCATTTTATATTCTCACCAGCAGTGCACAAGGGTTCCAGTTTCTCCACGACCTCACCAACACTTATTTTCTGCTTTTTTTTTTTTTTTATTTTAAATACAGTAGCTGTCCTAATGAGTGTGAAGTGGCATCTTATTGTGATTTTGACTTGCATCTCCCTAATGACCAGTGACATTAAACATCCTTTCATATGTTATGGGTCATTCGTTTATCTTCTCTGGAAAAATGTCCTTTGCCCATTTCATAATTGAGATGCTAGGTTTTTTTGTTAGTTGTTAGGCCCTTTGCTTTTATAAATCTGAGTGAAGCAATTCCATCAGTCAGTCAAGCAACACCTCCAGACTTTTAGGTGTGAGGCATTGTGCTAAGCCCGTGCCAAATTCTGCTCAGATGGCAGCCTCCAGGTTAACAGGACTTGATATTTTCTTGTAGAGTAACTCTCTGGAATTACTCAAGGGATTTTAAAGGGTCTGAAAACCAGACTGTGAGAAGCAAAAGAGCTAACGTGTGCCCAGGGAAATCAGCCGGGAAGGCTGATCAGAAAACCCCCTCCTCCCCAGGAGCCGTGGCCCACTAGGTCTTAACTTCTGTCTTTGGATAGAATCTCATTACTAGCAGGAAAGTAGCACTCCTGGAACAAAACATACTTTGGCACTTACGCCTCTTCCAGATGAAAGCTTACAGTTTTTTTTAAACATTTCTTTGAAACTGTGAACTTAACATGATTTAGGTTCTTGAAAAGCCATCGTTAACGGGCACTCTTCTTCCACCACTACGTGGACCTTTACTCCACACGCTCTCTAAACACAGATAATTACCATGGTAACCGCAGGGTTTCATGACTAGCTCGCATACACTTGCACCTTTCTTAAAGAAACACAGAACACAACAACGTAGAATTAAAACAGTAAATCATTGCAATGTTTTTTATTTGTTTTTGCATAGTTGTCAGAATTTAGAGAAGAGCTGGACCTTGTCATCCGCTATCAATCGTACTTGGAAAAAGTAGACGTTCGGCCAGGCCCTTTGACATCCTACCAGAAAACAGGGTCTTGTTTGTAACATTGTGTAACGAATGACCGATGGGTTTCTAGATTGTTAGGGTCAGAAGATGCTTGAAGCAGAAAATGTCATTAAGAACACGAAGTACTGAAGAGTATAGATTTTCACGTGACACAGTCACTGGGCCAACTATCTGCAGTGAAGTTAGTTATGATTACCCTAACGTTGGTAAAAGTTTGGGCAAACATGCTTTTTTAGGTAGCATCTAATTTGATCTTTAGCTGTATTTGGAAACATGCAAAACAATTTTGTTGTGCTTTCAAAAGTCTTTCATTTTCTGGCTATGCAAACAAGCCTTTTATTGCCCTGTGAATGCTCGATGAGTGGTCAGCAGAATGAAACCCACATGGTGCTTTCACCGGAGTCATCTGCAGACAGCTTTTGACTAACAGCAGCATCTGGGCCCTTGGAGACACGGCCGAGCTGAAGATCCACAGGCCGAAGAGAAAGCACTTATAAACGCTCTTAGCAAGCCACCTCTCCTCGGTTTTGAACATTTCACTGTGTTCTGTCCATGAGTGAAAAGAAATATCGTTCTGTAATTCCACATGCAATGAGGACTACCCCTTTCTGCCTAATGGAATGTAGCTCTGATTTCTCTGTCATTAGCCACTCTGTTTCTGAGATACTGATGTTTTGATGAGAGAGAAGAAAGAACTCTCTTCTGTTTGATTGTTTTCTTTTAAATTAAACGTAGTAATAAATCTAACTCAACCAAAATAACTGCTGACCATTTCATATTAACATAGCAGTGAAGATGAACTTGGGCAGTGCAGGATGAATGTCTCTCTGTGCTTAGATTGGAATGCCTCCAAACCCTTAAACTCCCACACCAATTTGGAAAAGCCTACCTGAGGTTTTTATATCCTTAGCCTAAAAATACATTTTTCATGTATAAGATAGAGCCCCTAAGTTTCAAGGACGACTGTGCTATACTTCAGAAAGTACACAGAGATAATGTTGGAATGAGAAACTATTTTTTTTAACCTAGTGAATATATTTTTGCCTTCCACATCTACCATGTATGTGCCTTTCTCTGTTTTCTGTAATTTAATTAGAATTCTATAAGACTCAAATTCATGAATTAAGAAATAAAGCAATTGGCAATCTGCTTACTTACCTCGGACCTCCTGTGTGGGGGATTAAGAACAGCTGTGACATCATTCTCACCTTTCCCCTGCTGTCTTGTCAGTGAAGATGGTGCATGAGGTGACAAAATAAGGCAGCCTTCTTCTGAGCCTGGACAGCCAAGTGAATGCTCTCTGCTCTCCTGTGCACAAGCTGGAGTAGTCCTGGAATGCTGAGGGGGAGGAGGTGAGACTTGAACAGGTGCATGAGAAATGGATAGAATTTGGAAGAAGACCAAGTGATGACATGATGAGAAATCAATGCGCTGATGGCCCTCTGTTTGAAAGAATCATTACTTGTTTCATTGCTATGTTTGAAAAGCCCCGAACGGTGTACGAGGTAGACCTCCTGTCCTAACAGAACATATAGTTTAGTCAGGAGTAAAGGCAGGGGTGTCCAGGTCTTGATGAAGGCCTGGCTCCATAGCCCTTAAAACTGCGGGGTGGGTCAGGTCTTCTCTAAGTCTTACATTTGCTGTAAACTCGCCGGCCACAGGCAGCTTTCCTGTGCTCTGTCCCCAGCCTGGAGCACCTGTTCTTGTTTACTACGTCATTCCCTCCCACCCTTCAGATCTCAGTGCAAACACTGCTTCCTTAGGGACACCTTCTCTGATAGCTCTGGAAACGTAAAAACCAACCCCCCTCTTATAGGTGATTGTAATCCTTGGTACTATCCTTTGCAGCCACAGTCACAACTTTATTTATGGGATTATTTAATTATCTATGCATCCCCTACTACACTGTGACCTCCAAGACGGCAGAAAATATTATCTGGCTTTGTTTAACTCTACATCTCTGGTACCTAGTATCTAGTACTACTTGGCATAGAGTAGGAGCTCAACAAATGCCTAATGGGTGGTATTGCTGAAGCAATCAGCTGACTCCTGGTGGATGCTCTTCCTGGGGGTTTAATGATTCTCGTACCCACTCTCTTTCCACACCTCCTTGGATTACCTTTATTCAGTCCTTGTCATCTTGTCCCAGACTCTTGCTATGGACTCCTTAATGATTTTGTCACCTGTAGTTTTGCTTTTTTCTTTTTTTAAATGTAAACAACTGCTCTTTCAGCCAGAGTAAACCTTGGCAATGCAAATTTGATCATGTCCGTCTCCACTGAAGGGTTACGGCACCCGGGCCCTGGGTGATGTGATGCCTGCCTTTTGAGTCCCGCAGGGCCCCTGATCTGACCCCATGTCCCGCAGAGCTCCTGATCTGACCCTGTGTCCCGCAGGGCCCCTGATCTGACCCTGTGTCCCATGGCCCTCTTTGCAGAGCCTCTTGCAGCTTCTTTGACTCTGAGATGTTTCACACTTTCCTACTTAGCACATATTGTTCCTCTAGGCTAGGATGCCTTTGCCCCTGTATTTTATCTGGAAAAATCATACTCATTCTTCCAGACCAACCCAAATAGTTCCCCAGATTCTCCAGTCAACTCCTTCTATACCATTGATAACGGAAGTGCTGGGCAGAGGAGGGTGTGGTCCCTTTAAATGATGGAAGGCAGGAAGGGAAGTGCTGGGTAGAGGAGGGTGTGGTCCCTGGCTAGGGCTCCACCCCCACAGACCCACCTGAGGACAGGCATTTCCTGCCCCAATGTTGCATTTCCCAAGACCACCCTGGCCTGTCATGCCCCCATCCTGTGTCTCTAGCCAGCAGACACACAGGCTGCTGGGCATTGAGAGGAGCCATCAGCAGAGGAACACATGGGTGGCTGGATGCTGACATTGACAGGCAGCTGCACGCAGCAGGGCACCAACAGGCAGAATGCTGGTTTGGCTTTGGTCGGAGGAGAGCCCAAGCCACCAAGCAGCTCGACTCCAGGGGAAAACCATCTCCCTTTTGGCTCCCCCATCTGCTACTTCCCCTCAACAAAACCTTGCACTCATTCTCCAGCCCACATGTTATCCGATTCTTCTGGTACACCAAGGCAAGAACCCCGGGTTGGAGAAAGTCCTCTGTCCTTGGGATAAAGCAGGGGTTTAATTGAGCTGGTGAGCACAAGCTGCCTATGGATGACTAAAGTAAAAGGGCACCCTGTAACACACCCCCACTGGGATTCAAGAGCTGTAAACATTCATCCCTGGACACTGCTGTGGGGTTGGAGCCCCACGGCCTGCCCATCTGTATGCTCCACTAGAGGTTTGAGCAGCGGGGCACTACAGAAGCGAGCCACACTCCCATCACACGCCCTGCGAGGAGGAAAAGGGAACTTTGCTGTTTCACCATCAACTGCCAGGTAGATACCTCTCTCTTTTGCCCTTATAACAGTGGACTGTAATTACATGTTTACGTGTCTATTTCACTTACTGGACTGAATTTTTGGAGGGCATGGGTCATGCTATTCATGTAATTATTTCCATCTTGTCTACATCTGACCAGTGCGGAACGCAGTCCACGTGCAGTGCTTCAATCCACTGCGTGACGACTGCGTTCCCTTTTTAGCCTGTCATGTCACGTTGCTCTTTCAGTAAAACAAACACACTCTATGTTGCCTTGACATGAGCTGCAGTTGCTGTTACGTGGACTTCCTACTCCTGGCAGAGTTTGTTTTTCGAACCTGATGGAAGCACTTTATGATGAGCTCTTAGTGTGTTTGATACTGTTTTTGGTTCGTTTGCTCCAGTCTATTGAGATCTTCTAAATCTTGATCTTGCTATAAAACATATTATATGGGATTATCCACTGACTTGAGAATTGTGCACTTTTATTTTAAACAGAAATGTCAGGCCCATAACAGACCCATAAATTAAAACTCTAGCATATCGTTGGAAACTCTAGTTACTCTCACTTTCTTGATTAAAACTCGTTGGCAGTTCAGTCCGTAAGAAATCTACAAAGCTGGCTGGGTGCCGTGGCTCACGCCTGCAGTCCCAGCACTTTGGGAGGCCGAGGCGGGTGGATCACATGAGGTTGGGAGTTTGACGCCAGCCTGACCAACATGGAGAAACCCTGTTTCTACTAAAAATACAAAATTAGCTGGATGTGATGGTGCATGCCTGTAATACTACTCTGGAGGCTGAGGCAGGAGAATCACTTGAACCGAGGAGGTGGGAGTTGCGGTGAGCCCAGATTGCACCATTGCACTTCAGCCTGGGCAGCAAGAGCAAAACTCCATCTCAAGAAGAAAAAAAAAAAAGAAAGGAAAAAAAAAGAAAAAAGCAATCTACACAACTGTATTATTAACTTTTTAATTTTTTTATTCTCACCCGCAAGTAAAATACTTGAGGAGACTTTGTTGAAAATCTGATTGAAATAAAGGTGTATTTGTAGCATTCTGCTGCTCCACCCCCTATTCCTTTAACCAAAGGTCACAGTGGGTTAATTTCTCCAGCCTGCTGGTGGTGACTCCATGCTGGCTCCCAGGGCTTGCTGCTTCCTTTTGAAGGTGTTTACCACCCTACATTTAATAATTTATTAGATAATTTTTTTTCTGGAGATTGACATAAAGCTCTTTAATATTACTACTTTCCCTGTTTCCAATCTTTTGGCACTGCTCCTGTTCTTGCCAAAGTTGAAATACAGTGATTGTGACCATATTTGTGAATCCTTTTAGTACTTTGAATGTTGTTCAGTGGGACCTGAAGACTTGACTTTTTAACATCAGCAGGTAGTATTTCTTACTATTGTTTTTTTTTAATGTATTAAATTTTCTTCATTTATTTCTTTTTTCCCCCCATTTATTTATTTTATAGCATTTTAGGTTTTGGGGTACATGTGAAGAACATGCAAGATTGTTGCATAGATACACACGTGGCAGTGTGATTTGCTGCCTTCCTCCCCATCACCTACCTCTGGCATCTCTCCCCATGCTATCTCTCCCCAGCTCCCTACCCCACACCGTCCCTCCCCTATTTCCCCCCAACTGACTCCAGTGTGTAGTGCTCCCCTCCCTGTGTCCATGTGTTCTCACTGTTATTTTGACGTTTAATCCGTTGAAGCATTGCATTTTTATTTTGCCTTTTCAATTTTAAGGCCCTCCACAAACGTTCAGAAACTTATTTGTCTTACTCATCATTATTTCTCTAGTACCTGACCCATTATGAGATCTCAGCAAACATTTGTTTGTTTATGTAATTATTATTTCACTTAATCCAGTTAGTGAAATAGACACCTAAACAAGTAATTGCAGTACACTGTGATCGGAGCAAAAAGTAGAGCTACCTACCTGGCACACTCGATGTTACAGGAGGAGTTGACTGGAGAAGTCTTCATGGAGGGAACTGTTTAGGTTGGCTTTTGAAGAATGAGTATAATTTTTCAAAATAAAATGCAGGTAGCAAAGGCATTTCGTTCCTGATGCTGTAACCTTCAGTGTATAGTGACAAGATTGGATTTGCATTGTTGAGGATTTACTCTAGCTTCGAGAGCAGCTGTTTACAAGAGAAAGGGCCAAACTATGGACGGCAGTGAGATGAAAGTTCAGTCAAACGTGGACTCGGCCTACAGGATTTGTAACCCAGTGCAGACTGTTTCAGGTGTGGATCACCTGTAATTTTGTAGATATTCCCATTGCCTTGAACATGATCTATTTTATTTTATTCCATATATTTTCATTTTTACTTCTTTTCAAATAAACTGGTTCACATAAAAATCTTTTTTGTTTTCAACTTTTATTTTAGATTCAGGGGATGCATGTGCAGGTTTGTTACCAGGGTATATTGCGTGATACTGAGGTCTGAGGTACGAATGATCCTATCACCTAGGTACTGAGCATAGTACCCAATAGTAAGTTTTGCAACTTTTTCTGCTCTCCCTCTCGCTCTCATAGTCCCCAGTTTCTGTTGTTGCCATCTTTATGTCCACGAGGACCCACTGTTTAGCTCTCCCCGTAAGCGAGAACATCGGGCATTTGGTTTCTGGCTATCTCCATCCAGGCTGCTGCAAAGGACATCATTTCATTCTGTTTTATGGCTGTGTGGTATTCCATGGTGCACATCTATCACATTTCCTTTTTCCAATCCACTGTTATGGGCACCTAGTTGATTCCATGTCTTTGCCATTGTGAATAGTGCTGCAATGAACATATGAGTGCATGCGTCTTTTTGGTAGAAGAATTTATTTTCTTTTGGACATGTACCCAGTAATGAGATTGCTGAGTTAAATAGTAGTTCTAAGTTATTTGAGAAATCTGCAAACTGCTTTCCACAGTGGCTGGCCTAATTTACATTCCCACTAATGGTGTGTAAGTGTTCCCTGTTCTCCACAGCCTTGCCAGGATCCACATAAAAAATCTTGAAAATAACTTAGAATGCATATTTTACTTCTAAACCCAGTTTATTTTCATTAACAATAATGTCAAATGCTTATTTCATGTGAGAATATCCTCATTATATACTCTCAAGGTTTAAATAATGTTTTCCCTTATGTAATCTTGATCTGTGACATGAAAAATTTACCAAATGGATTATAATATGCTTCTCATGCTTCTAAGCCACTGGCAGTCAGAAGTGTTTCATATCATCATAAAATCGGATGCTCAATTTAACAGTCTCATCCCTCCCTTAAATGAATGGTAACAGGATCAGTTTTCATAGATCAAGAATGTCACTTCAATTCAAAGTAATTTATAATGATAATTTTTTAAAAATTAGTACCTGTATCCTCAAACCACTGGCAAAATGGAAAACACAGGCATTATAGGTTGACACTCAGGAGAACGTATACTTAGAAGACCTAAAGAAGATTTGCATCTGGAAGAAACTGACTGGAACAATCAGCTGAAATGAAAGAGAAGTATAGATGTTAATTGTCATATTGAAATTACACCTGTTGAGGACGCCTTTTGGTGGGGTGGGGTGAGCTGGGGTGGGGTGAGAACTCACCCATGATGTGTCCTATAAAATACTGATGGAGGAATGCGTTTAGTGTCTTTTCTTCCCTTAGTGCCTTAGAAATAATTACTTTGCTTTAAACCTGAACAGACACTTTTCAAAAGAAGACATACAAGCAGTCAACAAACATGAAAAAATCCTCAACATCACTAATCGTCAGGGAAATGCAAATCAAAACTGCAACGAGAAACCAACTTACATCAGTCAGAATGACTATTATTATTAAAAGACAAAAAACCCCCACAGGTATTGGTGAAAATGCAGAGAAAAGGAAATGCATATATACTGTTCGTGGGAATGTAAATTAGTACAACCTTCATGAAAAACAGTATGGATGTTTTTCAAAGAACTAAAAATAGAGCTATCATTCAATCCACCAATCTCAGTACTGGGTATCTACCCAAAGAAAAATAAATCATTATATCAAAAAGATACCTACACATGTATGTTTATTGCAGTAAAATTCCCAGTTGCAAAGATGTCGGATCAATATAAGTGTCCATCAGTGGATGATTGGACAAAGAAAATGGGGTACTTATACACCATGAACTACTACTCAGCTTTAAAAAGAATGAAATCACGTTGCTGCTACAGAACTGGAGGACATTATCCTAAGGAAAATAACCCAGAAACAGAAAGTCAAATACTGCATGCTCTCACTTGTGAGTGATAACAAAATTCTGGGCACACACGCATAGCAGAAAAATAATGAGGGACTCTAAAAGTGGGAGGTTGAGAGGAGGGAAATGGTTGAAAAATTATCTACAGGGTATGATGTTCACTGTTCGGGCGATGGGTAGGTTAAAGGCTCAGACTTCACCATTACGTAACATATCCATATAAGTAAACTGTACTTGTACCCCATACATCTATTAAACAAAATAAAGTGTTGCAAAGAAACAAAGACAGGGAAAAATAATCCCTTTGCTTTCAAAGTATTGGCTCTACAGTCCTGGGTAATGTGTGAAAAGCTGTACAACAGACAAAGTGAGTGATGATGCTGGCGCCGTATCGAAACGGGACTGGAGAGAGTCAGGTTGCAGCGATGGGAAGAATAAGGGAGAACACATGGCAGATAGTCTGAATTTTACATCAAAATAAGAGAGTGAGAGGGAAAGGAAGTCAGGAAGAAGAAAGAGAACAAATGAGGAGGAAAGGCCCATGTTAAAGGCGGCTCTAGTGTCTGCAGTAAGTCAGTGGTTGACCGTTTGCATAGAGGACACGTCACCTTGTCTTGCAGCCACTCCCAGAGATCAACTTCCATCAAAGGTGGGGAGGCCGGGGAGTAACTCAGAGGGTCAGGGAAAGCAGCCAGTGTTCTGCATCTTGGTTACCAATGTTCCTGGTTGACGTGGAGGTTCAGCTGGGCAGAAGCTAAACCAAGGGGGTGCTGGAGAGGATGGCTTCTTTTAGCCCAACCAGACAGTACCTGTAGATAAACCGGCTTTTCAACGGCAGAGGTAAAGGGCTTGGTTGGGATTGACACGACGGCTCACCGTATCCTCTGCTCCCCAGCATGTGTGGTTTCTGAGGTCTTGCTGTTCCCAGAGGGCCTGCCTGGTGGTAGCATTCTTTCTACTTCAGCACCTCAACATTCCACAATGGCAGGAGGCCGTGAACCCACCTCCCACTCACCCGGAGCTGGTGTGGGCTGGGAATCGGGCATCTGGGAATCGGGCATCTGGGAATCGGGAATCTGAAAGTGCCACTAGTCTGTTTCCAGTTCAGTCCTTCTAGGTTCAAATCCATTTCTGAACCTTCAAGAACTGGCTCTTTTAGAAACATTCCTTCAGGTGCAGAAAAAAAAAATAACATAAATGCAATTGAAAAGATATTAATCTACGAATTTTTCATTTTTTGTACTGTAACATTGATGTAATTTTTATTTATTATGACTTTCTACTGCTCTGATCAGAAGACTGTGTTTACTGTCTACATATTATTTTGGGACAGTATGATTGTGTGTTTCCTGTTTTGGCACGTGGACTATGGAAATATTAAAAAATGACCTGTCCTGCCTGCTAAACAGGCTTGGTTGGCTCCTGGCTCCGGTGGAGATAACATCTTGGGCAAAGGCTTAGGGTGAGGAGTGCTCCGAGGGTCTGAGTGATTGATTTGTTAATCATTTCTTCCTTTTCTGAATTGTCAACAGTGTTAGTGCTGGAGACAGAACTGCACACAAGATGAAAGATCTGGTTTTGGTCACAGTAAATTCCAGAAGCCGGGGGCAGAACGCCCAAGCAGAGTTCTGGTCAGCCTACTGGTCTCCTCTCTGCTTTGGTGGAAATCAAACCACAGTAGGCCTAGAAGGTTGACAGTCCTGCCCACGCGGTCCCTCCTCAGCTTTTATCTCTGACCATTTCCCAGCCTGCCTTTTGCTTTTCCCAGCTCCCCACAGGGAAGACTTCCAGAAGTATGAAACCCCTAAGAAGAAGCAATTGAATTGGAACAGATAAAACTAAAGTGGAAAGAATGTGGCAGCTGTGAAAATCTGGAGAGGGCAAAGGAAGTCACAAATTGTCAATTTAATAAGCCCAAGAAAAGTTATACATCCTAAAAACATATAAATTGCAATAAGATAAAATGGAGTTTCCTTGCATGCAATTTCAGGTAATTCAGGAAAACAAAGAGATTTCAATTACTGTATAAGCAATTCAGCTCCCATTTAACAGGAAAGAAGCGCTTAGATTATTTTCTCTCCTGCATATGCATCCACTTCTAAAAATAATGCCATGCTGTTTTTTTTTGCTATTCAACTCAAACAACTTGATTAATTAGAAATATATAATACGTCATGAAAGGGAAATCACTTTAGTACCATTCATACTATGTGCTGAGCCCCATTAACCGATTCATCAAAATAGCATCTTTAGTGTATGAAGCGTAATTTTAGAAATCATCAGCTTACATTTTTAAGATGACTGACAACAGTACTAACATAGCAAATCGCTACTACAATGAACAGCATTTTATGTTGTCACACTTTCTACAGCATAGAGATTTAAACTGTGATCAATAGCAGACTGTAGCAGGCAAAAAACTGACACTCATTCAGACACTGCTCACAATATCCTGACAGAACTTCCTTAACGCCCGTGTCAGGGGATCCTGGAGAAATGTACCATTTGGTCTGAATAGTGTGAATGGGCTCAGAAATATTTAAGTCCTATTATCCAACCTATGTGTATATCAAAGATAATTGATAAAATCTTTGTATGCGGAATAGTGGTAAGATATCGAAAAGACACCAAAATGCTCCCTAGTGTGAAGACTCAGCCCTGTGATGGAAACACTTCTGGACGAGACTCCGGACCAGAGTCAGAAGTGGATTTGAGAGACTGGGACCCAAATCACTTTGTCTTTTTAGGTCTCATTTTCCGTATCTGGACGAGATCCTTAAGGTATCCTCAGGCTCGAAGTTCATGAGTCTATGACTTCTTGGCTTAATCAAGATTTATGAGGTGTTGCTGCCCACAGACTTCTCCCTTCCAGATTAGTGGAGGTATGGAGGGAAGAATGTGTTTGATGTCTTTCTCCTTCGCTCAACTGTAAACCACTGCAGGGCAGGGACAGCGACAAACACAGGGGTGTCTCTAGCATCTCACAGACAGGGGCTCAGTCAGCAACTGGTTTTTCTTTTCTTTTTAGTTGACGTGCAATAATTGTATATATTTATGGGATACAGAGTGATGTTTCCATATGGGTATACAATGCGGAATGGTTAAATCAGGGTAATTGGCACATTCGTCGCCTCAAACACCTATCATTTCTCTGTGTTGTGAACATGCAAAATCCCCTGTCCAGGCTTTTTGAAAGTCTATGACAAAGTCAATCAGTGATCATTGAATGAATGAATGAATGGTCTGCTGGGAACTGAGGGCAGAAGTGCTGGCGGGAAGAGCCTCACATGACGATGAGGGTGTGCTGCTTTTTTTCTGGCTAGAAAATGTTCTTGCTTGTTCTTTTAAAGATGGACTTTTACTGGCCAAAGACTTAGATCCAAAGAGAATATTAATCTGAAAGTAACAAAGTGTGAGTTTTATAGGCTCTGGACAACTCAGGCCCAGCTGTTTCTTTTTAATAGGGATGGCTTTTCTCTCTCTCGCCATTCTCTTCCAGAGGGGGTTCATGCTCTCTGACATTCCCTTGCAAGAAGAAGGGCTTTCTCTGTTGTTCTCGCCTCATTTTAGAATAGGTTGAGTTTTATTTAAAAAACTAAGTCTCCTATAAGGTTTTAATGACAGCCTGAATGGAGACCTTATTATTCTTTGTTGAAATCTCCAACCTCTTTAGAAGTCTGGTTAAAATGTCTCTCTGCTCCCTGGCCTCTCTGGTTCTCCCAAATCATAACACCATACTCTTCTGAATTTCTGTCACACCTGAGGGTATAGTACCTCTCCTTTGTGACTAACCACAGACCCATCCGGGGTAGGCCCCATTCCTTCCACCAAACTCTGCTCTGCTCCAGGGCAGACACCGGCTGTATTAATTTCGTATGTTTTCTAGCCCTTCCCTTTGCCCTTTCTCTCACTGGCTGCTAAGAGTCATTTGTTGAACGTGGGACGGAATGATTTCTAGGGAAGCTGAGAAAGGGAGTCAGTCATATTCTGTTATGCCATGTAAGTCACAGACTTTTAGGGGTAGCAGAGATCTGAGGGATGACAGCATCCAAGTTAATCATTTTATGTTCGGCTTCATTTCTTAACACATCCCTGTGAGGTGGAATTTCAGGATTGCAACATGACTGCAAAGACGAGATTTTCAATAGCACCAACAGCTGCAGTTGCAAACACCTTGTTCAGAAAGCGGAGCTGGAGCCTATTTCCACAGCATGGACAGTAGCAGAAGAGACTTGAGTTGATGTGGATCGTTTACATTCGCAGAGATTTGTACCTCAGTTTGATAGCTGCTGTAGTCTCTTTCCTCCTCTCCCACAGCTCCTACACTTAACATGTTCCTTTACCATTGTTTGGTCTCCTGTGTCAAATAAAGCACCTTTTATATTTAGCACAATAGGCCTAGTGTCGAGTTTGTCTAGTCCAAAGTGCTGTGCAAACATTAACCCATCCGACTCCCCTTGACCCCACGTTGCCCACCCTGTTTAAACACTACAGTTTTTCTAGATAACCACTTGGGGCAGTAGCTATAAAAATTATAGAAAGCGCAGGAGAGTTTAAATATCTGCTGGGGTGTGTTGCATGCTGATGTTTCCCCTGATGCTAGAGGTCTTAAATCCGATTGTTTACAGTTCAAAAGTCTTCCGGAGAGATGATAAAGGGCAAGTTGCACGAAACAGGAAGTGGCTGGATGCCCTGTAGGGGATGAGGGCTTTTGATGATGGACTGTTCAAACTATTTCAAAATAGCGATATCCAAAGATTTTATGACCAAAGTAGAATTAAGCAACAAATTCTTGAGACTCTGCATAAATCAAAAATCACCCCCCCACACACACACAATAAAAATATCTGGCTGAGTTTTGGGGAGTGAAGATGTTAATTTATCTAGATGGCATGTTGACTATCGCTCTTTCTCGGTAGCCTCCGCTTTCCTCTTCCATCGGAGAGGCGGAGCTCATCCCTCCTTTCTGCCTTTGGAATTTGTAATACATTGTAAAAGGCCCATTCCAATTCTATCATGAGGAATGGAATTTGAGGAGTTCACAGTTAAAATTTTTTACAAAAGAATTGTATTCTATTATAAGAAGAATTTTTGGAAAATTCAAAAGTTGTAATTATAATGAAAATTTAACAGTTCCTCCAAATTCTTGTCTCTAATTTATGTAAAACTTTAAGCCAGTCGCTTCAGTTCTGTGGGCTTTTTCCTCATCTCGAATATTCATGTTTATTTTGACCATTTTTGTTCAAGATCTCAGTTACCGTAACACTGGCTTAAAAATAATAACTCAAGGAAACAAAATTAGTAGTACTGGCCCCCAAACTTTGAAATTTTGTATGTTATCAGTATTTTCATCTCTGATGCTTCACAGAGAGCTGATGGCAGCATATTCAGACCTCTGTTGCTGCCTCTTTGCCCTGTGTGTACGTAAGTATTATGTGTGTGTGTGATTGCATGTATGAATCTTCTGTCTTGTGGAAAACAGACACCTTCAATGCACCTAATGGCTTAAATATCTCTTATTTACTGTTCAAATGATAGTTTAACAGGAAACACTTTTAAAGAAATGTCTCAGAGTTAATGGTATTTTCAAAACGAATGAATTTGATCATTTTAGGCCTATTTTTGTCCAATAAGTAAAATGTAAAGGTATGACTGTCAGACAAGATAAATGGGAATTGCCCTCCACATCTTTTGAGCAGTCTGTTGTGGGTTCAATGTACACTGTAGCTCCCTGGATGACAGGCGATAGAGTCTCCATGTAGCGAGACAAGGGTGACGCTAGCGTCGTGAGTGCTTCCTGTCACGGCGAGAAATGGGCCTTGTGAATTACAGGCCCCAAAAAGTGAAGAGACCACCGTCATGTCCAGACTTCCACACATTCCCCGTTGGCAGAAATGTGTGAATCAAAATAAAATGCTTCCAAATCCTAAAACGACAAAGTTCTGATTTTCCTCTATTATTTCTCCAGTGCTTTTATTTTATTTTTTAAATTCCACTATTAAGTTATTTCAAACTGATGTTTTGATGCCACTGCCTTGCTTTTTCATATGTGCTCAGAGCGCAATTGACATGTAGAGTGTGACAAAATCTATGGCAAGGGCTGACATCAGTTGAGATTCGCCGAATCAGGGACCACCCTGAGATCACTTCTGCGTGTATGCAGGTCTTGTAAACTCTCAGGCAGATGCAGAGCCCAGCGTAGTTCCTGGCACATACTGAGTTTCACATTTATATAACATTTTTCTACCCAAGAATGTTGATAAGCCAAGGAATAATGCCAATACTTATGAAATTCACATACAATAATATTTACGTATAGAAATGTCCATGAATGTTAATAAATCTTCAAATAGGGATTACACAAATGTGGAAAAACAGGTCTTTTGCCTGAGAATCTCTTTTCACAATGGAATAGCAGACGATTTGTTCTGCTTTTCCCCTTGTGAGGCAAGTAGGTTTTTCCCAAGCTCTGTTTGTTAAAATTCTCATGCCTTTTCACTCTTTCAGAATAGATTCTCTTATCATTCTTTTGCCTAAAATCATAAAGTCATAAAACTGTAATTACAAAAATAGGGTTATAGCTTGAAACATGTTGAAACACCTCATCATGGATGACTAAACTGGTGGAAAATCTGGAAAAACACTGCATTATTTTAAAATTAATTGTTTAATGTGGTGCAGTGTAGCTATACTACACAAATCTGGACGTACTATGGGTCAAACCATGTTTTCTGAAAGGAGCTACATACTAATTAAAATTATTATGAGGAGTGACCTTGAATGAATGTCTTGATTATTAATTGAGCAATAATCTAATTTCAGAATGAAAGTTAATATGAGTTCCACTATATATGGCAAGGTGTTTCCAATTTCTAAATTTAATATTATCTGAGGCTAATGGAAAAGTATCTTCCAAAATAACATGAAACATATTAGGACAGATTTTAGTGTGTTAAATCACAATAGAGCTTTTAAACATATTTATGGAATTACATGCTACACAGTAAAGTCGGCATTTCAGAGACCCAATGTTTAAGCTTGTCTTGAATTTTAAAAACAAAGTTCATGTTATTCAAAAATAGGTTTCAGTAGCTTAGTAAAGTTTGAGAAGAAAAAGTTAATTCAGTTACAAAATTATACCAAGATGGAAAACACACTTTAATTCAATATGAAAAATTGCCAGAATTCTTTTCAGTGTGTTTGCATAACAAAAATAGCCAGTGCTATGAATTTCATTTTTGCCAAAATTATGACATTCCTCAAGGAAGAAAATGGCACATGAACCATTTATGTGTATGAGCGTGTGCTCCAAATTGTGAGGTAGTTTGGTGAGGAAAACTACTTTAGAGGTTTTTCTTTCTCCAGCTGAGATTTTTGAATTCCCCACGATACCGTGTTATATAAAATAACTTTCTGAGTTGATGGTCTTGATTTGGAGAAAGCAAAATCTTTTTGTTTCGAATGCTAATGACTTTTTTCTCTTTTTACCTGTGTGGTATTTGTTTAGATGATGTATTAATTGTGTTGATTTTAGAGTTCTTCCCTGCATCTAAAGATACTCTCCTGCTTTTCTAGTTGTTTTTTCGTGGCTTTCGAGGAAGGTGAGATGCTGTTGCCACCGTGTTGTCATGTATAGTGTGCTAAATGACAGCTGCAAACCTTTCCAGGGATGCTTACCTGGGGTGCTGTGACTTTCTTTGCCCTGAACGGCAATGTTCAACGTTGTCTTTCAGGGATCTGTCTTAATAAGGCCTGAACACGCTCTTTAACTCAAGGCCTGACAATGATGAAAAAAGCACACTCTGACCTAGAAGCCTGTTTACATTTACCTCCAGCCTACGGACAAGCCTAACAGCGACAGCAGCAAGCAGTGGCCGCAACGCCCAACACTCAGTTTATTCCTTTTAAGGAATTTGGGAAGCATTAGTCAAGAAACTGTTCCTGTCCTGAGCTTTTCTGGAGGCCTTCTTCTTTCCACATCTGTGAAACTCATCTCTGTCCCCTACCGTTTCTAGCCTATGCTGTCTGCATTGGAATGGTCAGCTCCCTGTATGGGGGCACTTCTTTATCCATAAACACTTCCGAGGTGCCTGGTTGGTGTTGGTGCCACGTAAGGCTGGATGCGGCAGACGAAGCATGGTTCCCATTTTCCAAAGCTCATAGGGGGTGGCAGGAGATGCCCAGGGGACCCTCTGACTGCACAGCAGTGACATTCTATAGCAACTGGGAGAGCACTAGGAAGGGCCAACTGAAAAAGCTAGGGTGTCAGAGGGAGGATTGCAGCAGTCAAGCTGACGTCCAAATCAGAGATAATATAAGGCTAGCTGTCAGCTTTGCATTGTATTGGAAGAAGTACATGGGAGACAGAAAAGCAATTATTACCTGCTTAGGGCATTGTGTCTTGAAGGCCACATTCTGACTTTGTAAAAATACTGCTTCTGTGGTGCCTTAAGAAGGCTGTTTCATAGCTGCTTGTCTCCAAAAGGAAGTTTTTGATTAAAGTATTTATACCCCAAGGATGAAATTAAAAATGAGGAAATTGGTTTCTGCTCAGGTCATTGAGCAACTGCTCAAAGAAAGCCTGAAGGAAGTGAAATCAGCGTGTCAGAGACATACCTGCAGTCCCAGGTTCCCTGTAGCACTATTCACAATAGCCAAGACATGGAATCAATCTAGGTGTCCTCCAGCCAGTGGATAAATGGATAAAGAAAATGTAGTAAATATACACAATGGAATAGCATTCGGCCTTAAAAAAGAATGAAATCCTGTCATCTGTGGCCACATGGAGGAGCCTGGAAGACATTCTGTTAAGTAGAATAAGCCAGGCACAGAAAGATAAATATCACATGTTCTCACAGGTATGTGGAAGCTAAGAAAGTTGATCTCATAGATGTAGAGAGTAGAATGACGCTTATCAGAGACTGGGGTGGTTAGGGGGAAGGGGAATGGGGAGATATTAATCAAATAATATATACCTTCAGTGAAGAAAATAAAAAATGTCCAGAATAGGCAAATGTATAGAGACAAAAAGTATGTAAGTGATGCCTGGGGTGCAGGTTTAGGAAGAGGAAGAGAATAAGTGCTTGGGGTAGAGAAATGGGGACTGACTAGTCATAGGTATGGAGTTTCTTTTTCGAGTAATGAAAATGTCCTAAAACTGATCATGCCGATGGTTGCATAACTGTGAACGTACTAAAAACCACTGGATCATACACTTTATTTATTTATTTATTTTATTTTATTTTTTGGAGATGGAGTCTCACTCTGTCACCTGGGCTGGAGTGCAGTGGGGCAATCTTGGCTCACTACAACCTCTGCCTGCTGGGTTCAAGTGATTCTCCTGCCTCAGCCTCTCGAGTAGCTGGGATTACAGGCACCCGCCACCACGCCCAGCCAATTGTTTTTTTTTTGTATTTTTAGTAGAGATGGGGTTTTACCATGTTGGCCAGGCTGGTCTCAAACTCCTGACCTCAGGTGATCCATCCACCTCGGCATCCCAAAGTGCTGGGATTACAGGTGTGAGCCACTGTGCCTGACCTGGATCATACACTTTAAATGGATGAATTGTGTGATACATGAATTACATCTCAATAAAGCTGCTTTAAAAAAAATCCTGCAAACCAAACTACTTGTAAGTAGATCCTTTATTTTTTAAAAAGGTATATAGGGAAAACTTGGCTGTTTGTGAGCAGGTGGAAGACATGGCTACGTGCACAAAATGCAGACAGACTGGAGACAATTACTGAGTTATTTTAAGCTTTAATAAGGGGCACTGAGTTTAGTATTTCGAAGCACCTTTTTTGGTTTCCGAACTGACTGGCAAGTTATACCAGTGGTTTAGTCCTTTATTTTGCAGACATGAAAATATAAAAGCAAAACAAAACAAAATTAAAAGAGAAAAAACTCCATAAATCCAATCCTGACTTTGAGTGGAGGAAACAAAACAAAAACTCTCTCCATCCTGTTTCCCAAATATTTTTTTTTCCTGAATATTGGTGTATGGAGCCAGAGGAGATTTATTTCTTTATTTCAGTATTTTGAAAATGTAAGCTTTAAGCATTTGAGCAAAAATAACTTTGACCATCGTGGCTTTGTGTTAAAATATCTCAATTTCTCTTATCAATATTATCTCATCATCACGCAAATTCTTCTATTGTTTTAGTCAGTCCTTACCAGAATGCTGTTGTCTTTTGGCCATACAAATTGTGTTGTTCTCCACATGCTTTCGTGTAAACACTGTCATCTCTTGCATTGCTTTTGAAGATTGCTTTCTAATTTTCCTCTGTGGAACTGCTTGTAGAGCTCCTTGCCTTTCCATCTAATTAGAGATGCATTTATAGTTTCATTGCAGTCTCTAGAGCCATCTGTTTTATTTAGTGTTTTATTAGTCTAAAAAAAAAATAGTTCTAGGCTGGGCAAATTGGTTAATACCTGTTATTCCAGTGTTTTGGGAGCTGAAATGGGAGGATTACTTGGGGCCAGGAATTTGAGATCAGCCTGGGTAACATAGTGAAACACTGTCTTTACAAAATAAATAAATAAATAAGCTAGGCATGGTGGTGCATGCCTGTAGTTCTAGCTACTTGGGAGGCTGAAGCTAGAAGATTGCTTGAGCCAGGAATTCGCGGATGCAGTGAGCTATGATCGTGCCACTGTACTCCTGTCTGAGCAACAGAGCAATGCTGTGTCTCAAAACCAAAACCAAAACCAAAAACAAAGCAAAAACCACAAAAACTTCTAGTTTCTGCTGTCACTGGTTAAGCTATTTGAACTGAGTCTTATTCTACTGTATTTATCTCCAGGATTAATTTTTTTCCCATGAAGTTCGCAGCACAAAAGCCTAAAAAAGCCAAAGTTACTTTTTACCTTTGCCTATATTTAATAATTAATGGTGAAACATATGTGAGATAAGAATAATTAATTTTTTTAAAGCACTGACTTCAATTAAAAGGTAATGTTTATTTGGTCAGATTGTTGCTTACTCTGAGGATGGCAAACCCAAAATTTGATCATGTAAAAAATTCTAAAAGGAAAACAGAAGCAAATGAAACTGACCAGATGTCTAGAAGTGAACAGATTTTATTCAAATATCCAGTTAGATACGAAACTCTGGAGTGATGTGAGATTCTGGGGATGAGCCTGATCTGGGCACTGCTGGCAGGCGTGGTTGTGCAGCCAATGAGCTGCTGGGCGGCGTGGGACTCAGCCCTCCCTGCCCACGGCTTCAGTGACCTGGCTACATCACCGTGAGTGTCCTTAGCTGTCAAATTAGAAAAGCAGTCCCCAGTGTGAGCACTGGATGAGGTGGCGTTTGTATAATGCTGAGCAGAAAGCCTGGCAGATGGAATCTGCTGCACGAAAACCTTATGAACCTAAATTGTTCCTCTATTTAGGTAATTACTGCTTCCTACTTAACTGTTCAACTATTTCACGTTGACTGTCAGCCTTCTAAAGGTAGGGCCTGTGTCAGATTCATTTCTGTGTCATCTACATCTCCTGGTAGATTAAATATTCTAGGAATATTTGTTGAATGAATATATGAAGGCACGACTACATACAAGTGCTGATGAAATATTTTTACTATGTTTGGTTGGGACTTTGTAGGATGTAGTGGTGTCTGGTGCTGACCAACACAGATATATAAACTGAACATAGAATCTGAACATCTCGTATATAATTTGGAATAGCCTTGGGTGGTCACAGATCAAGTTTTATATTGTCTCAAATTAGAATCTGGGCAGATGTTGAAATAACCAATGAGTGTTGTGTCTCAAATGATGAATTCCTAACTTCTGTGGAATGGATCCTTTAACAAATGGATTCTTTTTTATATTTTATTGACTGAAATGCTGATTACAGGTAGTTTCTTAGAGTGCTTTTTATTAACCCAAAGGAGAAACTAGGATTAAAGTAAATTTAAGCCTTACTTACATGTCAGCCAGATCACATTTTCTTTAATGGAAGTAGCTGCTATGATAGCATCCCAGACAGTTTCCTCTGTGCAGCTCAAAGTTGTCATGGAGGTGTGTGACACGGGGGTGCAGCCTCACAGGATCCCTGCTCACAATCACCTGTGTGCAGTTAGAATCACCCAGTCTGGCTTCTCACTATTTCCCTGAGTTTATGTTAAGAGCTAGAAGTTACTATGTAGAATAAAGATAAGGGACTTTTTTTTTTTTTTTTTTTTTTTGCTATCAGTAAGAGTGTAAATAACATGTCTCAAGTGATGCCGGAGAAGGTATTTCTGAACTCAGAAAGAAACAAATTCATTGTAACTCCTTCAAAGGAGGGAAAGATGAGCATCTTACTATTTTTGGTTAGATCCTGCCTTTGCCAAATCTTGGCAGTGAGCATTTGGCCTGTAGTGGGGAAGACAAGGTCTGGGCCATCCTGGGATGCCATCTAAGATGCCAATTATTTCTTTTTTGCAAAAGAGTCTCACTCTGTCATCCAGGCTGGAGTGCAGTGGCACGATCTCAGCTCACTGCAAATGCCGTCTCTTGGGCTCAAGGGATTCTCGTGCCTCTGCCTCCAAAGTAGCTGGGATTACAGGCATGCGCCACCACACCAGACTTTTCTTTTTTTTTTTTTTTTTGAGACGGAGTCTTGCTCTGTCACCAGGCTGGAGTGCAGTGGTGCAATCTCGGCTCACTGCAACCTCCGCCTCCTGGGTTCAAGCGATTCTTCCGCCTCAGCCTCCCGAGTAGCTGGGACCACAGGCGTGTGCCACCACGCCCAGCTAACTTTTTGTATTTTCAGTAGAGATGGGATTTCACCGTGTTGGCCAGTCTGGTCTCAAACTCCTGACCGCAAATGATCCACCTGTCTCGGCCTCCCAAAGTTCTGGGATTACAGGCGTGAGCCACCACATCCAGCCCTGATTATTTCAATAGTGGGGTGATTTGGGCCATGACAAGCCCCCACAGTGCTGTAGCTGGCACCCCTACCTTTTGGGAGACAACACTGTATTTTAAATACAGATTCTTGAAACATCTTTCTTGAAAACCTTTAGTCTAAATCCATCTGATTTCTGGATAAGTTGCAAGGGGACCATGTTTGCTGTTTGTGTGATGTGGAATAAAACATTCAAAATTATACTGCATTTAAATATCTCCACTAAGAAGGTGAGAACAATTTCTAAAAATAATAAATGAGAAGGAATTGGAGTGTGGTGGTGGGGGGAGGGGAAAGTCAGATGGTTGGTGGATACATTGTGTGTCTACTTGAACTCATGTTTTGTTTTCATGTTCAAATCAAGAAAAGAAATTAAGAGAGACTGGTAATGGGAAGTAATCTTAAGTCCCCAGAAATGAACCGCATTTTTAGTATTCCTGCGTGCGCTCTCTTTCTTCCTCTCTCCCTTTCTGTCTAAGTCCCAAATCTGTTCTTTAATGCGATGCATGGAAATGAGCGGTGCAGTTCATTAGCTCTGCCAGTAGAGGGAATGGCTCCTTACCACGTGCAAGGCTTCCCCCAAATCTCCTCCTGCGCTTCAGTGTCACGTTAGTACAACTTTGCAGATAGATGCTGTCAAGGGAGTTCAGGGCCAGTGATGTGTGGTGAGTTGATCTTCATCTTTCAAACTGTGTTCCCGTAACTTTCTTTTTTGTGTTATTTTTTTAGTCGCTGTCTCTGATTTCTGTCTCTATTTCTGTGTTTCTGTCACTGCCTCCTTGACCTCCTTTCTGGGCATCTCCTAGTACATTCCTAGAGCGTCTAGTGTGCTTTCTCTGTGCCCACCAAACCTTGAAACCCCTTAGGCACTTGGGGTTTTCTAGAACATGAATTTTTCTAGAACACGAATTTTTCATGAAGATTGTGTTCACAGAGGGAAAGCACTGGAACATTCTCATTTATTGGATCCCTTATTCACCCTAGATGTGTAAGCCAAAACTTGTATTCATGACTGAGACAAGTCTGCAAACAATTTTCTGGGTGTTGAAGGCCAGGCTGCGTCAGGTTTGGGGGTTTGTCGATACCCACATAGGCATCATTGTTCTAACTTTAAAGTTCAACGTATGTGGGAGGAAAATCCCTAGATCTTATTTTTCATGCTGTGTGTGCTTGAATAAATGTGCTGATTTTAAGTCTATCTATGGGAAACTCTTTTCTATTATTAGGCCATTGTAATGTTCGAGAAGCACTCACTGGGCTGAATGATTGCTCAAAGTCAGATTCTCCCCAAGTCAGACGTAGAAGAGTTTGTGAAATATAGTCTCCAATAAAAGTTGGCACTGGATTCCATCTCTAGTTAACAATCCTGCCTATGAATTTGGATTAATATTTGGAAAAATTCATTTGGTATGATCTACAGCCTCCCTCCAACACACTAGTTTGTTGAGACAATAGGCATGGATATTTCATTCCATTGGTAGATAACAGCATAAAGCATTTCTATTTTTGAGTGAGTCACCAAGAATCCTGCATTTCTGTTGGTGATTTATTATATTATCTGGCTACTCTTGTGGAAATGCATGGAAATTTCGTTTATGGCAAACGTGGTTTAAAATGCCGGGATGTCTTCTTGTACCACATTTAAGGTTGTGATATGGGAAGGCTGTCTGCAAAAGAGAAGGAAGTTTGATCACACTGGGCTATTGTGGCCTAAACAACTTGAGGGTAATGAGAGCCATTCCTGTAGAGCTGCTTCTAACCATGCCAGTGTCCTAGCACACTCCATGTGTTACATGCTAGCATGAATTCCGACAAGAATGTTGGGGTAGGAACTGCTACCACTGTTGGATGGATGAGAAAACTGAGGCTGGGAGAGACTGGTCACTATGCTTTCCTATGCTGCTAGGAAGTGACAGAGCCAGGATGCACACCCACCTTGGCCTGCAACCTGAGCCATTCACCTTCTTCTCCACCCCAGGCTGCTTCCCAGACTCCCTCGTTGGAGTCCTTGGGTAATGACTGTCATCTCTGCATGGCTGTTTGGATGGCATCTTTGGCCTTTTCTTACATTTCTCTCTGAGCAACTTTCTTCTCTTGTATGCCTTAAATCCCTCTGTTCTAGTTTACAGACTCAGAGATGAAAAATATTGAGTATGAATTGCAAGTAAAATGTTTTGTTTCATTTTTGGCTTTGGAAAACAACGTGGATTCTTTCCCCACAAGATCATATACAGTGCATTCAGGGGCGACACAGGGTCAGGGTTCTTTCAGGTGGAGTAGGCTTTGGTCTGCACCAGGACTCGAAGTATGCCAGGAGTTACAGGGTGCTGCAGAGGTGCAAATGAAAGGGCTACCTGCAGACACCTCGCTCCCCAAATCAGACAGAAGAGACCTCCTACGACTATTGGGGTGCCTCCAGCATGGAGGACTCCTGCTTGGCAAGGTAGAGTAAAAAATGTGTTTATTAAAGAACTAGCGGTGGAACATAAATGGATGTTGAAATAGACCAGAACCAGGCGAAACAGCCCACCAGCAGATAGCCATAAAAATTAAGGTTACAAAACAGAACACATGCTTTGCCCTGCTCCTCCATCTCTGAACTCAGGGTCAGGCCCTCAGCCTGAGCTGCGCTTCCCAGCTGGTGTTTGCTTCGCTCCAAATAGTCTTTCTAGGCTTCTCAGCCCAGGCTAAGCCAAGGTGTCATTTCTCACCGTCTCTTTTATAAGATTTATTTCATATTATTTGTGTTTGGGATGGCTGCCTTTGAGTTTTTCTAGACAAGATACAGGCTCCTTTTTGACACACTGGTCTTCCTGGGAAGAGGACACAAGGAGAGGAATTGGGAGGTCAGGACAGAGTGGAGAAAGTGATTGCCTACATTTTCTGTAGAATTCTTAGCCAAAAGATCGCAGAAGATTTTGCCCCTATTATATACACCACACCTTTTTCTTCTTCCAATTATTAATTAACCTCTTTGAAGAGTGTCTTGGGCCCAAGACTCTGGCTCCATCTGAACCTTCTTCCAAGAAGAATGTAGATTTCCTTGTTCTCTGTATTGACAGACTTCACTAAATGCAGATACAAGAAGAAAGGGCTGGGAATGTGATGATATAGGATTCCCAGATTTCACATTCTAGATGCAATGCAAATGTCGCTGGCAGAACAGGGGTCATTTTGCAGAGGCAGTTCATAACTTGCTTTGCCAGGATTAGTCTTGGCTCCTACAAGTTTTCGGTTTCTGCAGGATCTTTGTGTGGGGATGCCAAGAGGGTAGATAGAATTTTAAGAATTTTGCTTTCATGTCAAGATGATTCAAGTAAGTTTTCTACTTCCTTTCGCTTTTTGTAGCATGTAGAATATCTTGGGATTTTTAATGCACCTCTCCCTAATACCTATAGAATCTTCAATAAAAAATATTAGGAAGTCCTTAGATTCTACAAAGTAGAGATAATTGTGAAGAAAATAATTGCTAATGAAAGAAGTAAGCTCATCAGGCTTTCCTCAGAATAACAGAAAGCGTTTAAAATCTTGACTATACTACTTTAAACTATAAAGATAATACCTGCTTGGACAGTCTTTTAAAATCAGCAATATTAATTTATGAGCATCAAATTAAGCAGAGAGGCTCCCCAAATACAACAATTCACTATTATTATTGGTTCTTTGAAAGACTCTTTATAAATTCAAAGTCAGAGTCAGCCTTGGAGAAACATATTAGAATTGCCGCAGAAATATAGGAAAAAAATTCAACTTTGTTTTTCATGCATCTGGGAAGATCTAGGCAAGGTAAATTACACCAGGGTGTGCAATTCACATGCAATTTACTGTTCTACCTCTTTAGCAGAAAAAGTGAGAAGGGGAGGAAGAATAATCATTTTCCTATATTTTTATAGTGGCTATAAATGTTTTCATAAACAGGGCACCTGTTCAAAAGAATTTTTTTTCTTGAATGCAATGCTAGAGTGATTAAGCCAATGGAAAAACCAAGGAAAAATAAAATTCCAAGATTTGATACTTTCTGGGGAGAAGGTTGGAAAGCCAGTGGTCTTTTAAATTTTAATCCATTGTGATTTTGCCACTCACTGAAAATCCTCTTTTAGTAATGAAGAACACATTAAGGAAAAGCGTGATGTTTTTTCTCCTTGCTGATATTTGGTACCAAGTGATGCAGCCCTCACAGAACCTCTAATAAAATGTCCGCCATAGCTGATCATCTGTGTATGTCTCAATGAGCATACAACATTGATCAGGGCCTTGAGTTTCTTTGGAGTGAAGTTCAGTGGGATAGAAAATTGGAGTTTCTGATTACACTGTCCCAGATATCTATTTTATGGATCCAGGTCCACTATTTGGAGAACGAAGTAAAAACTGTTTTAGAATTCAGAACTTGGAAAAATATGTAGCTACCTTCAAACTAGTAAGGAATTTCTTTTCCTCTCTCATTTTCTCCTTTCCATCCTCCCTCCTGTCCATCTGTTTGTTCAACCATATATCCTAAGTAGTGGTATCTATGAGTGACTTTTTTGCTTAATCTAGCTGGCAGAAAGCTTAGACTTAAGGTTTATGCTCAACTTCTTTAACAAAAGCAGTAATTACAACAGCTAACATTTATTGAGTAATTACTAGGCCTCTTTCGATGTGCTAAGTAAGTACTTTACATAATTCCATTATTTAATCCTTATAACTGCCCCACTAAGTAGCTGCCAATGTGATCCTTATTTTCCAGATGAGAAAGCTGGGGTTTATGGAGGCACTTGGCTTATGCAGGTGGCAGCTGGTAGCAGTGGAGCCTGGGTTCAAATCCAGATAGGCTCTGTCAGATCCTGTGCTTTTAACATGACTTGGAGCTGTCACCCTGTGCCTCTTCCACCTTAGATCTTCTGTTACAGATATCTTAACTCTGTAGTGCTGATCTTTTTTTCTTATTCAATAGGTCAATTGTAAAAGGGCCATCTGTTTTAAAGTGCTTCAAACTTGTTTTAAAATCAGATATGACTGGTATTCCTTCCTCCTTTGCAACCTTTCAAGGACTGCTTCCTCTCCTTGGTATGAATCTTACACAGAGCACCTCCTTCCTACTTCTCTATAATTGTTTATTTAAATAATAATAATTATTATTATTATCATCATTTATTTTTTGAGATGGAGTTTCACTCTTCTTGCCCAGGCTGGAGTGTAATGGTGTGATCTCGACTCATTGTGACCTCTGCCTCCCAGGTTCAAGGAATTTTCCTGCCTCAGCCTCCAGAGTAGCTGGGATTACAGGCGCCCGCCACTATGCCTGGGTAATTTTTGCATTTTTAATAGAGATGGGGTTTCACCACGCTGGCCAGGCTGGTCTCGAACTCCTGGCCTCAGGTGATCCACCTGCCTTGGCCTCCCAAAGTGCTGGGATTACAGGCATTTGCCACCACGCCTGGCCTAAACAATTATTTTGAACAATCTCTTATTAAAAATAAACAAGCTTTAAAGTATGTTTGAAGCTTCCTTCTTCCTTCTCTTCTTCCTTCCTTCAACCTTTTGCAGAGTAAATCACTATCCGGAAGTTGGAATGCATTCTGTCCATGCATTTTTGTGTGTGTTTTCTCCACATAAAGATATATCCACAAGCAACAGATACTATTTGTATGTTTAAAAATGTGTGTAAATGATGCCACATTATTCTGCAACTTATTTTTTCACTTAATATATTTTTTGAGATATATCTATGTAATCTAATTCATTTATTTAAACTGCAATATAATGTTTTATCAGGCAAATAAATAACTTTTTTAAAAGGTTATTTAAAAAAATTTTGGTAGGTTTCTGGGGGACAGATAGTGCTTGGTTATGTGGATAAGTTCTATCGTGGTGATTTCTGAGGTTTTGGTGCACGCATCACCCCAGCAGTGTCCAGTGTTCCCATTGTGTAGCCTTTTATCTCTCATCCCCTCCCACCCTTCCCCCCGAGCCTCAAAGTCCATTGTATATCATTCTTTTGCCTTTGCATCCACGTAGCGTAGTTCTGACTTATAAGTGAGAATACACGATGTTTGGTTTTCCATTCCTGAGTTACTTCACTTGGAATAATGGTCTCCAACTCCGTCTGGGTTGCTGTGATGCAATGATTTAATTCCTTTCTTTGGCTGAGTAGTATTCCATGGTGTGTGTGTGTGTGTGTGTGTATATATATATGTATATACATATATATGTGTGTATATATATACACGTATATACATTTATATATTTACATATATATACACATATATGTATATATTTATACACATATTTATATATTTAAATATTTATATATTTACATATATATGTGTATATATATGTAAATATATGTGTATATATATGTAAATATATAAATGTATTTACATGTATATATATATACATGTATATTCCATTTGGCTGAGTAGTATTCCATGGTGTGTGTGTGTGTGTGTGTGTGTGTGTGTATACATATATATATATATAAAACAATTTATTTATCCACTTGATTGATGGGCATTTGGACTGGTTCTGTATTTTTGCAATTGTGAATTGTGCTGCTATAAACGTGTGTGCAAGTATCTTTTTTGTACAACAGCTTCTTTTCCTCTGGATAGATACCCAGTAGTGGGATTGCTGGATCAAATGGTAGATCTACTTTTAGTTCTTAAAGGAGTCTCCATACTGTTTTCCATAGTGGTTGTACTAGTTTATACCAGCAGTGTAAAAGTGTTCTTTTTTCACTGCATCCACGCCAACACCTATTGTTTTTTGATTTTTTAGTTATGGCCTTTCTTGTAGGACTATGAAGGTATTGCATTGTGGTTTTGATTTGCCTTTCCCCAATGATCAGTGATATTGAACATTTTTTTCATATTTGTTGGCCGTTTGTATACCTTCTTTTGAGAACTGTCTATTCATGTGCTTAGCCCACTTTTTGATGGTATTGTTTTGTCTTGCTGATTTCTTTGAGTTCCTTGTAGATTATGGATATTAGTCTGTTGTCAGAAGTATAGTTTGTGAAGATTTTCTCCCAGTCTGTAGGTGGTCTGTTTGCCAATTATTTCTTTTGCTGTGCAGAAGTTTTGTAGTTTAATAAGCTCCATCTATTTATTTTTGTTTTTATTGCATTTGCTTTTGGGTTCTTGGTCATGAAGTCTTTGCCTAAGCCAATGTCTAGAAGGGTTTTTCAAGTTTTTCTAGAATTTTTATGGTTTTAGGTCTTAGATTTAAGTCTTTAATCCATCATGAGTTGATTTTTGTAGATGGTAAGAGATAAGGATCCAGTTTCATTCTTCTACATGTGGCTTGCCAATAATTCCAGCACCGTTTGTTGAATAGGGTGTCCTCTCCCCACTTTATGTTTTTGTTTGCTTTGTCAAAGATCATTTGGCTGCAAGTATTTGTTTTTATTTCTGAGTGGGTTCTCTATTCTGTTCCATTGGTCTATGTGCCATCTTTTATACCAGTACCATGCTACTTAGGTGACTATAGCGTTATAGTATAGTTTGAAGTCAGATAATGTGATGTCTCCAGATTTGTTCTTTTTGCTTAGTCTTGCTTTGGCTGTGTTGGCTCTTTTTTGGTTCCGTATGAAGTTTAGGATTGTTTTTCCTAGTTCTGTGAAGAATGATCACGGTATTTTGATGGAAATTGCACTGAATTTGTAGATTGCTTTTGGCAGTATGGTCATTTTCACAATATTAATTTTACCCATCCATGAGCATGGTATGTGTTCCCATTTGCTTGTGTAGTCTATGATTTCATCAGTGTTTTGTAGTTTTCCCTGTAGAGGTCTTTCAACTTGGTTAGGTATATTCCTAAGTATTTTTTTTTTTCTTTTTTTGCAGCTATTGTAAAAGAGGTTGAGTTCTTGATTTGGTTCTCAGCTTGGGGGCTATTGGTGTATAGCAATTCTGCTTCTTTGTGTACATTTTGTGTCTTGAAACTTTACCAATTTAATTCACTTGTGAGACCTAGGAACTTTTTGGATGAGTCTTCAGGATTTTCTAGGCATACAATCATATTATTGGTGAACAGTGACAGTCTGACTTCCTCTTTACCCATTTGGATGTCCTTTATTTCTTTCTGTTGTCTGATTTCTCTGGCTAGGACTTCTAGTACCATGTTGAATAGAAGTCATGAAAGTAGCTATCCTTGTCTTGTTCCAGTTCTCAGGGGGAATGCTTTCAATTTTTCCCCATTTAGTATAATGTTGGCTGTGGATTTGTCATAGATGACTTTTATTATCTTAGGTAGGTCCCTTGTATGCTGTTTTGCTGAAGATTTTAATTGTATAGGGATGCTGAATTTTGTCAAATACTTTTTCTGTGTCTATTGAGATGATCATGTGATTTTTGATTTTAATTCTGTATATGTAGTGTATTACATACATTAAATCATCCCTGCATTCTGGTGTGAAACCCGTTTGATCTTGCTGAATTATCTTTTTGATGTGCTGTTGGATTTGGTTAGCTAGTATTTTGTGAAGCATTTTTGCAACTATGTTCATCAGAGATATTGGTCTGTAGTTTTCTTTTTTTGCTGTGTCCTTTCCTGGTTTTGGTATTAGAGTGATACTGGCTTCATAGAATGATTTAGGGAGGATTCCCTCTTTCTCTATTTTTTTGGAATAATTTCAATAGGACTGGTATCAATTCTTCTTTGAATGTCTGATAGAATTCAGCTGTGAATTTACCTGGTCCTGGACTTTTTTTTGTTGTTGGCAATTTTTAAGTTAGTACTTCAATCTTTCTGCTTGCTATTGGTCTGTTAAGAGTTTCTATTTCTTCCTGGTTTAACCTAGGAGGGTTGCATATTTCCAGGAATTATCCATCTTCTGTAGGTTTTCTAGTTTGCACACATAAAAGGGTTCATAGTAGCCTTGAATGATTATTTTTTGTATTTCTGTAGTATCAATTATAATATCTCCCGTTTCATTTCCTGTTGAACTTATTTGGATCTTCTCTCTTCTCTTCTTGGTTAATCTCACTAATGGTCTATCAATTTTATTTGTCTTTTCAAGGAACCAGCTTTTTGGTTCATGTATCTTTCATATTTTTTTGTTTCAATTTCATTTAGTTCTGCTTTGATGTTTATTATTTCTTTTCTTCTGCTGTGTTTGGGTTTGGTTTGTTCTTGTTTCTTCAGTTCTTTGAGGTGTGACCTTAGATTGTCTGTTTGTGCTCTTTCAGACTTTTGATGTAGGCTTATAATGCTATGAGCTTTCCTCTTAGCACTGCTTTTTCTGTATCCCAAAGGTTTTGATAGGTTGTGTCACTGGTATCATTCAGTTCAAAGAATTTTTAAATTTCCTTCTTGATTTCATTGTTGACTCAACAATCATACAGAAACAGGTTATTTTATTTCTATATATTTGCATGGTTTTGAGGTTTCCTTTTGGAGTTAATTTCCAATTTTATTCCACTGTGGTCTGAGAGAGTTACTTGATACAATTTTGATTTTCTTAAATTTACTGAGACTTTTTTTCCCACATGTATTGTCTAATTTAATACATTTAACAACACTTAGATTATATAGGTAATGATATCATTTTTGTTTAAAGTTGAGAAAATGAGACTTTAAGGCAAGTGAGCCACTGGGATTCCTTGACCTTCTTTAGGCTATAAATCCTCTTATCTTCCCACTACCCCTAACCCGTTTCATTCAGACAATGCACACCACCAATGCTGAAATGCAGAGCTCTCCAACTTCTAAGCAGCCAGAACATTTTTAAAGTCCTTGAGTCCAAGGAAGGGTGTGGTCTTCCCAACATCAATCTCTGTTAAAATCTAAATGCTAGAAAAATAGTCCGTGGTGAATTCAGCCAGTTTGGAGACCGGAACGTATTGTTCAGAGATCCCCTTGCATTTATTTTAAACAAACTATTTTTTAAAAACAACAAGACAATATGGGAGTTATAGCATGTACAGCTCACTGAAGTATTCTTTAAACATCACCCCAGAGCTCCACAGGAGTTCCTAAGCTTCAGGCTGTAAAACTCATGATACAGAATTTAAGTCAGCAGAATAGATTAAGACCTCAGGCTCTGGGAACAGGCAGATCTGAGTTCCTGTAAAATATTTGCTAGCAGCCATATTCTAGACAAGCTGCATAATTTTTCTTTCATATATATATGTATATACATTATATATATATATACATATATATATGCACATATATATGTGTGTATATAAATACACATACATAAATAATGTATATATATATATACACACATATATGTGTGTATATATATACATATACACATATATACATATTTTATTGCACTTTAGGTTCTGCACATGTATATCTATGCACATATATGTTCTGCACATGTATATATATGCATATATATATGTTCTGCACATAAAAATATATATTTCATTTATATGTATATATACACACACACATATATATATACACACACACACACACACACACACACATATATATATATATATTTTATTGAACTTTAGCTTCTGGGGTACATGTGCAGAACATGCAGGATTGTTGCATAGGTGCCTTCATGGCAATGTTGTTTGCTGCCTCCATCTCCCTGTCACCTATATCTAGCATTTCTCCCCATGTTATCCCTCCCCAACCTCTCTACCCTGCCCGTCCCTCCCTTATTCCCCCCCAACAGACCCCGGTGTGTGATGCTCCCCTCCCTGTGTCCATGTGCCCATGTGTTCTCAATGTTTCAACACTTGCCTATGAGTGAGAACATGTGGTGTTTGATTTTCTGTTCTTGTGTCAGTTTGCTGTGAACGATGGTTTCCAGATTCATCCAACTCCCTACAAAGAACACAAATTCATTGTTTTTTATGGCTACATAGTATTCCATGGTGTATATGATCCACATTTTCCCTGTCCAGTCTATCATCGATGAGCATTTGTGTTGGTTCCAGGTCTTTGCTATTGTAAACAGTGCTGCAATGAACATACATGTGCATGTGTCTTTATAATAGAATGATTTATAATCATTTGGATATATACCCAGTAATGGGATTGCTGGGTCAAATGGAATTTCTATTTCTAGGTCCTTGAGGAATCGCCACACTGTCTTCTACAATGGTTGAACTAATTTACACTCCCACCAACAGTGTAAAAGTGTTCCTATTTCTCCACATCCTCTCCAGCATCTGTTGCCTCCAGATTTTTTAATGATCACCATTCTAACTGGTAGATGGTATGTCAAGGTGGTTCTTGATTTGCATTTTTCTAATGATCAGTGATGATGAGCATTTTTTCATATGTTTTTTGGCCTCATAAATGTCTTCTTTTGAAAAGTGTCTGTTCATCTCCTTAGCCCACTTTTGAATGGATTTGTGTGTGTGTGTGTGTGTGTGTGTGTGTGTGTGTGTGTGTG
>NW_016107519.1:1356338-1358661 GCF_001604975.1 Cebus imitator | reverse complement strand
TCAAAGATCAGATGGTTGTAGATATGTGGCATTGCCTCCGAGGCCTCTGTTCTGTTCCGTTGGGCTATATCTGTTTTGATACCAGTACCATGCTGTTTTGATTACTGTAGCCTTGTAGTATAGTTTGAAGTCAGGTAGCGTGATGCTTCCAGCTTTGGTCTTTTTGCTTAGGATTGTCTTGGCTATGCGGGCTCTCGTTTGGTTCCATATGAAGTTTAAGGTGGTTTTTTCCAGTTCTGTGAAGAAGGTCATTGGTAGCTTGATGGGAATAGCATTGAATCTATAAATTTCTTTGGGCAGCATGGCCATTTTCACAATATTGATTCTTCCTAATCATGAGCATTGAATGTTTTTCCATCTGTTTGTGTCCTCTCTTATTTCCTTGAGCAGTGGTTTGTAGTTCTCCTTGAAGAGGTCCTTTACATTCTTTGTTAGTTGTAGTCCTAGGTATTTTGTTTTCTTTGTAGCAATTGCGAATGGCAATTCATTCTTGATTTGGCTCTCTTTAAGTCTGCTATTGCTGTATAGAAATGCTTGTGATTTCTACACATTGATTTTGTATCCTGAGACTTTGCTGAAGTTACTTATCAGTTTAAGGAGCTTTTGGGCTGAGATGATGGGGTCTTCTAAATACACAATCATGTCATCTTCAAATAGAGACAATTTGACTTCCTCTTTTCCTAATTGAATATCTTTTTTTTCTTTTTCTTGTCTGATTGCTCTGGCTAGAACTTCCAACACTATACTAAATAGATGTGGTGAGAGAGGGCATCCTTGTCTAGTGCTAGATTTCAAAGGGAATGTTTCTAGTTTTTGCCCATTCAGTATGATATTGGTTGTGGGTTTGTCATAAATAGCTTTTATTAGTTTGAGATACATTCTGTCGATACCTAGTTTATTGAGAGTTTTTAGCATAAAGGGCTGCTGAATTTTGCTGAAGGCCTTCTCTGAATCTATTGAGATGATCGTGTAGTTTTTGTCTTTGGTTCTGTTTATGTGGTGGATTATGTTTACAGACTTGTAAATGTTGAACCTACCTTGCATCCCTGGGATGAAGCCTACTTGATCGTGATGGATAAGCTTTTGGATGTGCTGTTGAAATCAGTTTGCCAGTATTTTATTGAAGATTTTTGCATCTATGTTCATCATGGATATTGCCCTGAAATTTTCTTTTCTTGTTGAGTCTCTGCTGGGTTTTGGTATTAGGATGATGTTGGTATCATCAAATGATTTGGGAAGGATTCCCTGTTTTTGGATTGTTTGGAATAGCTTTAGAAGGAGTGGTACCAGCTCCTTTTTGTATGTCTGGTAGAATTAACTGTGAACACATCTGAACCTGGGCTTTTTTTTGGTTGGTAGGCTATTAATTGCTGCCTCATCTTCAGCCCTTATTATTGGTCTATTCAGGGTTTCGACTTCTTCCTGGTTTAGAGTTGGGAGGATGCAAGTGTCCAGGAATTTATCCATTTCTTCCAGGTTTACTGGTTTATGTTCATAGAGTTGTTTGTAGTAATCTCTGATGGTAGTTTGCATTTCTGTGGAATCAGTGGTGATATCCCCTTTATCGTTTTTTATTGCATCTATCTCTCTTTTCTTTTTTATTAGTCTGGCTAGTGGTCTATTTTGTTGATCTTTTCAAAAAATCAGCTCCTGGATTTATTGATTTTTCTGAAGGGTTTTTTTTGTGTCTCTGTCTCCTTCAGTTCTGCTCTGATCTTAGCTATTTCTTGTCTTCTGCTAGCTTTTGAATTTTTTTGATCCCGCTCCTCTAGCTCTTTCAATTTTGATGATAAGGTATTGATTTCAGATATCTTCATGCTTCTCATGTGGGCATTTATTACTATAAATTTTCCTCTAGACGCTGCTTTAAATATGTCCCAGAGATTCTGGTACATTGTGTCTTCATTCTCATTGGTTTCAAAAAACATCTTTATTTCTGCCTTCATTTCATTGTTTACCCAGTCACCATTCAAGAGCCAGTTATTCAGTTTCCATGAAGTTGTGCAGTTCTGAGTTAGTTTCTTAATCCTGAGTTCTAATTTGATTGCACTGTGGTCTGAGAGACTGTTATGATTTCAGTTATTTTGCATTTGCTGAGAAGTGATTTACTTCCAATTATGTGGTCAATTTTAGAGTAGGTGTGATGTGGTGCTGAGAAGAATGTATATTTTGTGGATTTGGGGTGGAGAGTTCTGTAGATGTCTATTAGGTCCGCTTGGTCCAGATCTGAGTTCAAGTCCTGGATATCCTTGTTAATTTTCTGTCTCGTTGATTTGTCTAATATTGACAGTGGAGTGTTAAAGTCTCCTACTATTATTGTGTG
>NW_016107519.1:1346727-1355108 GCF_001604975.1 Cebus imitator | reverse complement strand
CAAACCTTTTTTTTTCAAGGTTCTTAGTTTCTTTGCATTGGGTTAGAACGTGTTCTTTTAGCTCAGAGTAGTTCATTATTACCCACCTTCTGAAGCCTGTTTCTGTCAATTCATCAGAATCATTCTTCATTCAGTTTTCTTCCCTTGCTGGTGATGAGCTGTGATCCCTTTGAGGAGGAGAGGCATTCTGGTTTTGGGTATTTTCATTCTTTTTGTACTGGTTTCTTCGCATCTTTGCGGATTTATCTACCTGTGGTCTTTGTAGTTGGTGACTTTCAGACAGGGTCTCTGAGTGGCTGTCCTTTTTGTTGATGATGAAGTTATTTCTTTCTGTTTTTTAGTTTTCTCTCTAACAGTCAGGTCCCTCTGCTGTAGGACTGCTCAATGTCCACTCCATACCCTGCTTGCCTGGGGATCACCTGCAGTGGTTGCAGAACAGTAAGGGTTGCTGCCAGTTTCTTCTGTTATCTTCCTCCCAGAAGGATACCTGCCAGATGTCAGCCTGAGCTCTCCTTTATGAGGTGTCTCTTTGGGTATACAGGGTCAGGGAGCTGCTTGAGGAGACAGTCTGACCCTTATAGGAGCTCAAGTGCTGAGCTGTGAGCTCTGTTGTTCCATTCAGAGCTACTGGGCAGGTACATTTAATTCTGCTTCAGTGGAACTCACAGCCGCCTTTTTTCCGAGGTGCTCTGTCCTGGGAAGGTGTCGCTTTATTTATAAGTTCCTGACGTGCTGCTGTCTTTTTTCGGAGATGCCCTGCCCAGTGAGGAGGTAGCCTAGTCACAGTCTGTCAGCAGAGGCGTTGCTGAGCTGCCGTGGGCTCTTCTGAGCTGCTGTGTGAACTTGCTTGTGGTGTTGTTTATAGAGGTATAGTTAGAACTGCCTTGGTAAAGGAGGTCTGCCTCTGTAATGGTGGACTGCCTCAGTAGTGGTGGATGCCTTTCCCCCCATGGTGCTGGACCATCCCGGGTCCAGTTGCACTTGCTGTGAAATACTCATTCCAGGGCATTTCAGATTGCTGGTCTTTGTGGGGGTGGATCCGCCAAGCCAGATCACCTGGCTCCTTGTTCTAGCCCCTTTTTTCAGTTGAATGAGTGGTTCTGTCTCCCAGGCATTCCAGGTGCCAGCAGATTTGTGTGAGTTTTTGTTCAGAGATCCACTCCACTGGCTGAAACAGCCATGCTGGAAACTCATGGTGCTTTTTAGCCTGGGAATTACCTGGTCTGTGGGCAGTAATAATTTGTTTGGAAATGTAGTGATCACTCACCCTCTGCATTGTTCTTGCTGAGAACTGCACTCCAGAGCTGTTCCTATTTGGCCATCTTGAATCTGCACCTGAAACTTGTTTTGTGGCCTGTCATATGGTCTGTCTTGGAGAATGTTCCATGTGCTGATGAATAAATTGTATTCTGCAGTTGTTGTGTAGAATATTCTGTAAATATCTGTGGAGTCCATTTGTTCTAGGGTATAGTTTAAGTCCATTGTTTGTTTGTTGACTTTCTGTCTTGGTGATCTGTCTAGTGCTGTCAGTGGAGTATTAAAGTCCCCCTACTGTTATTGTGTTGCTGTCTACCTCATTTCTTAGGTGTAGTAGCAATTGTTTTATAAATTTTGGAGTTCCAGAATTAGGTGCATATATATTTAGGATTGTGATATTTTCCTGTTGAATTAATCCTTTTATCATTATATCAAATCCTTCTTTGTCTTTTTCAACTGCTGTTGCTTTAAAGTTTGTCTTGTCTGATGTAAAACTAGCTACTCCTGCTTCCTTTTGGTGTCCATTTGTATGGAATAGCTTTTCCCTTCACTTTATGTTAAGTTTATGTGAATCCTTTTGTGTTAGGTGAGTCTCTTGAAGATAGAAAATACTGATGATGAATTCTTATCCAGTCTGCCATTCTGTATCTTTCAAGTGGAGCATTTAGGCCATTTACATTCATGACAATGTTAGTATTGAGATGTGAGTTACTATTCTATTCATTGTGCTATTCGTTGCCTGAATACCTTGTTTTTTTTGTTTTCATTGTGTTATTTTTATATAGATCCTGTAAGATTTATGCTTTAAGGAGGTTCTATTTTGGTGTATTTTGAGGATTTGTTCCAAGATTTAGAGTTCCTTTTAGCAGTTCTTGTAGTGCCGGCTTGACAGTGGTGAATTCTTCTAGCATTTATTTGTCTGGAAAAGACTGTATCTTTCTTTGATTTATGAAGTGTAGTTTTGCTGGATATAGAATTCTTAGCTGATTATTATTTTTTTTTCAAGGAGGCTAAAAATAGGACCCCAATCCCTTCTAGATTGTAGGGTTTCTGTGGAGAAATCTGCTGTTATTCTGATGGGTTTTTCTTTATAGGTTACCTGATGCTTTTGCCTCATAGCTCTTAAGATTCTTTCCTTTGACTTGACTTTAGATAGCCTGATGATTATGTGCCTAGGCAATGACCTTGGTGCAATGAATTTTCCAGGTGTTATTTGAGCTTCTTGTATTTGGGTGTCTAGATCTCTAGCAAGGCTGGGGAAGTTTTCCTCGATTATTCTCTCAGATATGTTTTCCAGACTTTTAAATTTCTCTTCTTCCTCAGGAACACAAATTATTCTTAGGTTTGGACACTTAACATAGTCCCAAACTTCTTGGAGGCTTTGCTCATTTTTCAAAATTCTTTTTTCTTTGTCTTTGATGGATTAGGTTAATTCAAAAGCCTTGTCTTCGAGTGCTGAAGTTCTTTTTTCTACTTATTTGATTCTATTGCTGAGACATTCCGGCACATTTTGCATTTCTCTAAGTGTGTCCTTGATTTCCGGAAGTTGTGATTGTTTTCTATTTATGCTATCTGTTTCACTGAAGAATTTTCCTTTCATATCCTATATCATGTTTTTGATTTCTTTGGAGTTCACTTTTCTCTGGTGCCTCCTTGAGTAGCTTAATAATTGACCTTCTGAATTCTTCTTTTGGCAATTCAGAGGTTTTGTTTTGGTTTATACCCATTGCTGGTGAGCTAGCGTGGTCTTTCGAGGGCATTAAAAAACATTGGTTTGTCATATTACCAGAATTGTTGTTCTGGTTTCTTCTCATTTGGGTAGACTATGTCACAAGAAATATCTGGGACTCTGGGACTCGAGGGCTGCTGTTCAGAATTTTTTGTTCCATGTGGTGCTTTCCGCCTTCCCCTAGGGATTGGACTTCCCGAAAGCTGGACTGCAGTGATTGTTACTGACCTCCTGAATCTAGCCACCCAGTGGGCTAATGGGCTCTGGGCTGTTGCTGGGAACAATCTGCAAAGAGTCCTGTGATGTGATCTGTCTTCGGGTCCCTCAACCATGGATACCAGCACCTGATATGGTAGAAGTAGCAGGGGAGTGAGGTGGACTCTGTGAGGGTCTTTGGTTGTAGTTTTGTTTAGTGTACTGGTTTTCTTGAATGCGGATTGTGCTAGCAGTGAAGTTGTCATGTGGACAGACTCAGAACCTCTGGTTAGCCAGGATGTTACAAGCCGTGGAATTAGCTGTTGTTTTCTCCTCTCTTGGAGTGGGGCCATTGTTTGATGAGTTGCTAAAATGGTTTGAGTTGGTTGACCTCCAGCCAGGAGGTGGTGCTTTCAAGAAAGCATCAGCTGTGGTGACAAATAAATAATTTTAAAAAACTTATTCTTTTTTAGAGACAGGGTGTCACTCTGTCACTCAGGCTGGAGTTCAGTGGCACAATCGTAACTCACTGTAATCTCGAACTCCTGGGCTCAAGTAATCTTTCAGCTTCAGCCTCCTGAGTAGCTGAGATTATAGGCAGGCACCACCAGGCCTGACTAATATATATATGATAATATATATATATGGTAATATATATATAGTATTTTAATAGGCTGGTCTCAAACTCTGGGCCTCTCAGATTTGAGATTACAGGTATGAGTCACTGCCCAGCTTAAATAGCATTTTATTTAACCATTTCCCCTCTGAGAGACAGTTAGATTGTTTCAGTATTACTAATAACACTGCAGCAAACATTCATGGATTGGCTCTTCACTTTGATTCTAGTATCCTGTGTCATATTGAAGTTTTAGTTTTAATACTATCAAATTTATACATCTTTTCCTTTTTTGTGTGTTTTGTTAAATATATTCTTCCATGCTGCAATAACATAAAGAGTATCTCCTATGGATTTTTATAGATTTGCTTTTCACATTTAGGACTTTAATCCATTTCAGGTTCTCCCTGGGACTTAGATCCTTGCTCAAAGAAAAGATAAAAGAAGTACTTTGGAATGAAGGTTAGTGAATCCAGAGAAAAGGAAGGAGATATAAAATGTGCTTTTGAACAAAAAAACTGGCAAATGTGAATAAATCTAAATGAGAGTTCACTAGAAGACTATTAATCATTATGACTAATTTGGGAATAAAAACAAAGTGAAATTGAAATGCCAGGCAATAATAAAAAGGGGGAAATGATTGATATTAAAGCGTTTGAAGCTTCTAGTGTAAATCAAATGTATCCATTGTATTGTGTTTATTAATCCTTCTTTCACATTTTCCATCTCTTATATCTGTGTATATAAATCACATTGGTAATTTCCTCAGATCTTCCAATTCAATAACTTTTTAATTAACCTGTGCATAATCTGCAGTTGGACCTATTGAATTATATATATGTATATATACATAATTGTAGATTATATATTTATATATAATGTATAAATATTTATAAATATATATTATTTAAAAAATATTAAATAATATGTGGTTTATTAATTTTTTGAGAGACAGGGTCTCACCCTGTTGCCCAGGCTGGAGTGCAGTGATGTGATCATAGCTCACCGTGCTTAGCTCACTGTACACTGAACTGCTGGCCTCAAGCCGTTCTTCTGCCTTGGCTTCCCAAAGTGCTGGGATTGCATGTGAACCACTGTGCCTGGATTTTACTTCTGGGAGGCCTAGTTGGGTTTTGTAAGTATTGCCTATTCTTTTATAATGGTTGTAAGACATTCTTCTATGTTTTAAGTCAACTTAAAATGCCTGTATTATCCATTTTTATTGCCCATTTTACTATCAATAGAAATTGTTGCATTCTCTAGTTCTTGAGAGTCAATGCTTTGATTTGCTGATTGTGCTGCCTATTGCTATTGTTGGATTATTTCTTCTTGGGTTTTGTAGTTTGGGATTGTGAGCTCATCATCAGCAGAGCTTTGGCCTTTGGAATCCTGTTGGGATTGGGGTTGAAGGGTCATCCCCACAACACTGGCCTTTGATTGCTTTTGTGTGATGTCCTGGGGCTGGCCTGAGACTAATCTGTACATTACTTATCAGCTTGTGGGATTCTTAGCCTATGTTGGTTGATTAATTCCAGCTCCAAGCACAAGTTACTTGTAGTCTGGGGTTTTGTAATCTTGGGTTTTTGTTTTGTTTTGTTTTTCTTCCCACAGCCTCAGCCCAGGCAGGTGAGAACCCCAGTCCCGGTGAGAGAATCCTGAAGCTACTGTCCTCTGAGGGATCTGGCTCTATGGAGCCATTTTGGTTTGAACTCCCCACCAAGAATAGCACCACAGCCTTATTACCTATTGCTATGTGTGGGATGAAAACTCCCTGATAACCTCTCAGGGCACACATGAATCCGCACGTGCAATTTCATTTGTCTCTTATGTTTGTTTTCTTGAGTTTTCTCTTTCTTTCTTGCAAGCTCAGCTCTCATATAATGGATTTTCTGGTTACTTTGAAACCTACCATCTCTAGGTACTTACAGTGAAATAATTGTCAGGTTACAGGTTATCTGGGTTCTTCTGAAACATGAAGTGTAAAGCCTTTTTATACTATTTCCAGAGGGTGAATCCCCCTGAAGATTTCTGGCTCATCTATGGCTTTAAGATGGGATTCCCAGGAGTTTCTGGGACCCAGGCTTTACTGGGCAAACCACTTCAGGATGCTTACTGAGAGCTTCTCATGTTGCTAATTGAGTGTTTTTGGGCCCCATTTATCTTTTGAACTGTAACAACTAAAATCCCGCCCTCTTTTCCAATATCCTCTTTTCAAACGATGAACCCAAGTATGTCTTTTTTTTGGTTTGTGATATGCCATTAAGATGTGACTTCCACTTTATATTTCTTTAGTCTCTAATCAGCTTCTAAGATCTCTCATCTCTTTTAAAGATACCTCTCATCTTCCTTTATTTTGATTTCATTGTAAAAAGAAAGATTCCCAATCTGATAATAAGACTGAAGTGTGCTTTTCAAGCCCATCTAGTTTCTCTTTGATTATCCAAGAAAATTGAATTCCTAGACATAGAGAATTCTAGGTATAGACCTTTAAAAATAAATTCTTGGCTGGGCGCAGTAGCTCATGCTTGTAATCCCAGCACTTTGGGAGGCCAAGGCAGGTGGATCATCTGAGGTTGAGAGTTCAAGGCCAGCCTGACCAACATGGAGAAACTCCGTCTCTACTAACAAACAAACAACACAACACAAAACCAAAAAAACCCAAATTAGCCAGGCATGATTTTGCATGCCTGTAATCTCAGCTATTTGGGAGGGTAGGGCAGGAGAATTGCTTGAACCTGGGAGGCAGAGGTTGCGGTGAGCCAGGACTGTGTCATTGTACTCCAGCCTGGACAACAAGAGCTAAACTCCGTCTCAAAAAAAAAAGAAAATGCGTTCTTAGCTTTTGAATTTGCCGTTATTTCAATGAGTTGTCTCTTTACTTTAACTCAAGATAGTGGCCTTTTTTTCCTTCTAATAAATACCCTGATCAGGCATTTATTAAATGTTAGTACCTACTGAAGATGAGGCACTTTTCTACACACTTGGAATATACCAGTGAACAAAACAATTGTTTTTGTCTGTCATTGTTAATAAAATATGTTAATCCTATGAAGTCACAGTTCACATCTCTGAAGCCAAAAGTCAGAACCTAATAGAACTTATCTAAGCTATGCAGGTAAGATCTCAGTGTGTCTGGAAGTGACTTGTAATATTCATTGGTTGAGCAGTACAAGAGCCCAGTCCCTCTCAGAGTCCTTGTTTGGTCCTGAATTCAGGTAATGGGATTTGGGAAGCACATCTGTTGAAACTAAGTTAAAGCTGAACATCACCCAGAGCTCTGTAGCACACAAAGGTTCAAATGTATGTGGTTGGAAGTCCCGGTGTCCCAGCCTATCAATGTGGCTGAGAAACAGCACAGGCAGCAAACCGTATCCGTACTTCAGCTGACCTGGCTTGCTAAGGCCTGTGCCAACGCCCCCAAGCAGCCAGCCTGCTTTCTAAGACTCCAGTTTATCCTCCTCCTTGTTAATGCCCCAAGTGGCCAGCATTTGCCAAATTCCAGCCTGTTATGAAATACCAGGAGCTACAAAGACCTGCAAAAGTCAGAATCCCACCAACAGTCACCATGGCTTAAGCCAGAAAGCTGCCTGCCTTCGTGGTGGCTGTCTCTCTCCTCTGCATGTTATTTTGTTCTCCAAGGGTCAGTCTTTGTCCATTTCTTAAGGTTTCCAGTCTGTGCACCAGATATTGAGAATTTAGGGAGTCAATAAATATGCTTCTCTTCCTCACCTGAGTTTGGATCAATTGAGAGGGAAAGAAAACCAAAAACCAAAAACCGAAAAATCTCAGAGTAGAAGATGCAATATAGCTCCGTGGATAAGGAGGCTTGTTAATATTTCACGCCAAATTACACATACCCCGCTCCTCCTCAGTGTAGTCAAAACCAGAGCAAAGCCCTGTTCCAGCATGGGGACCAGGCAGGGCATGAGCTCTGTGCAAGAGGTGAGTCCGGGTGAGAGGCGGCAGGAACAGGCCAGGTGCTGGCCTGTGGGATGGTGTGACTCCTTCTCCCCAGGGGAGGGAGGGGTGGAGGAAAGCAGGGAGTGTTAGTCTAATGGAGGTTCCTCCTCATGGAGACTCCAGAAAAGTATGTGTGTGTTGCGGCAGATGTTTCTCCTAGCAATTAATACTCCCCATATTGCTCATCCAATTTTGAGTTTCAACATTTGTTTGTGTGTCTCTTCCACTCTCTGAGTGAGGCCCTGTGTAATTCCTGTGTCCTGTGCATGGTAGAATGGCGTATGTTGATGGACTGAGTAAAGCCAATCTCACGAGAGAAATGGAGAGGACAGATACACATCTGCCCCTGGTAAGGTGATCGTGAAGACCACCACTACAGTACAGAAACCATCTACCTGCTGTCAGCTTCCAGGTTTTTCCTACTGTCTCATTGTTGAAGGAATTTGAAAATGAATTTATAAAAACATTATATGTCAATGCCCAATGTTCCTTACCTCTCCCATAGGTGAGTGAGATTGTAGCTTTAGAACATGCACACAGCCCCATTTTATAATAAAATGTTCTATTTAATTCAGAGCAAATATTGAGTGCCTTAAATGTATTTTTAAAACTTGTTTTTTCCCT